>NC_090933.1:1381528890-1381831921 GCF_040938575.1 Ambystoma mexicanum
GGTTAGCCGAATTAGCATACAACAATGCTGTGCATGCATCCACCAAAGTAACTCCCTTCTATGGTACTTATGGTTTGCACCCAGGTTTCCAACCAGTCCCACACGCAACTACCACTGTAGTTCCAGCTGCCGTCTTACTTAGGAAACATTTGGCAAATGTGTGGCATAGTATCTTAGCCAACCTAAAAGCAGCCAAATTAACCTATAAAAATATGCTGATACAAAAAGGCGATTAGCTTCAGAGTACAAGATAGGTGATAAGTTATGGTTAACTACACGTAACTTACATCTAGTGGGTCCACGTAAGTTCCAGCCTAGGTTTGTGGGTCCTTTCCCTTTGGAGAAAGTCCTAAATCCGGTGGCGGTCCACCTAACGTTACCATCCCAGATGAAAAAACACCCAGTATTTCACGTGGCACTACTAAAACATGCCCTAACATCCATCCACCAGATCAAACCCCCGCCTATAATAGTGAATGGGGTTCCTGAGTTCAAAGTGAAAGCTATTTTGGATTCACGCTTTCGGCTGGGGCAGTTACACTATCTAATTGACTGGTTGGGGTATGGACCAGAAGGGTGCTCTTGGGAGGTGGCGTTGAGTATTCACGCTCCCCACCTAGTATGTCTGTTCCATAGGAGCCATCCCTCTAAAGCAGGACCTGTTGGGAGGGGGAGTACTGGCAGTGTTTCATTAGTGGCTAGCATGGGTAAGGGGCATCAGGTAACAATATTAGGAGTTTGCAGGACTATGGCCCAAGAAAGAGCTCTGTGGAGCTAAAACGCCCATATTCAGGACACTATTGTGTTTTACCTGCAGGAAAAAGGCCTTGTGTGGGCAGAAAACGCTCTGGAGCATGCTGACAGTCAAAAGACTTAATTTCCCAGAAGGCTTGCATGCTTGCGAGCCTCCAGACTACACTAAGGCAACGCCCAATCAACTGCGCATGCGCACCGAGCGCGCGCACCGAGCGCGCAAGGATCCCCGCTTGTGCTGAAGGACATGAGACGGAGAGGAAGTACAAGCAGAGGGCTCCTGCAGTCTGCGAACCGCGGGGACACACCCCGCCTGTGAACACTGCAGGCCCCGCAATACGCAACAGATAAGTGCTTTATTCTTGAATTGCTTACAAACGCAAGCAGCGTTCGGATTGTGAACTCAATTTAGTATGCAAACAGCACGTGGGCAGTGTATTTCACAAACGCACAGAGTGACTTCCGATACATTATTAACGTGTCGGAACGTGGGGAAGCCGACGACAGTATTTGCATGTTAACCGCCAATGGGCAGTAATGACAACTAGTACCGTGTGCTGTTACACGGTCTTGTAACACAAACTCACACATGCTTTTGATTTTCTTATAGCCGCCGCTCTGCCATATCATTACGGCTAGAACTTTGGGAACGCAGCTCTTGGCAGTTGTACCTGCTGCACGACACAAAGCTAAGTGGCATTTTTGTTACTCAAGTCAATGTGTCTTGGTTGTGAGAACCAACAATCAATGTAGTGCATTAACGTTATTGTCAAAGGGGCAATTGTGTGCATTAACGTTATTGTCAAAGGGGCAATTGTATGCAATGTGCTTTAGAACCTGTTGAAGGTGCCGGTTGTGAGGTTAAACAACCAGCACTGATTATAGTAGTGAATGCGTGATAGGAACGCATCTGAAACCCATAACCTGCTAAGTGTTTACACAGTGTTAACAGTGTCTTAGGCTAAGATTAGACAGGTCTTTGGGGGCATAGTGTGCATGTGTGTACGAGAGTGTGTGGGCGGAGTACCAGCGATCTCAGGAACTCCAGGAGCGGACAACAAGGCGTATCCTTTCCTGGTATCCCCTTCCCTATCCATCACCTCTTCCTCACCCTTTTCCCAGGTTCCCTAATTTCCTCTACCCATCCAATCCAGTGGACCCTAACCCTCTTTCCCCGGCGGGTTACTGAGGCCTGAGTTATCTAACATCCAGGTGCCAAGACCTAACGGGGAGGCAGGTGTACGTGCTACCTCCGTGCAAGGTTGAGTACCTGACCGGCCTCAGGTTGCCACCACATGCAAGACAAGTGATGGATACCTCTGGTTGCAGGAGTGCATGGCCATAAGCCAATGCCCATGTCCTTGCAAAAGTCTGACATGCACATTTTGTTTCTGTTATGACAGCGTCTCAGGTATAATACTTAAAAAGGATACACTGTCAAGCTGTAGGTAATCTTCAGTTGCTTTATTCAGGTACATCAGTTAATCATATATAATCAGGTCCATTAGGAGATCATGAAGCACAGGAGCCCACTGGCTCCCACTACCCAGGCTCACATCTTTCAACTGCCCTGGGTGGTACTCTCTTCACACATTAACATTCCAGTCCTTCAGAAACATTCCACACATGACATCATTCCATACATACATCTCAATCAAGCAGGATAAAAGCACAGGAAGGAAAGCCAATCACAACAGTTTCCTTCACCACTTTACTTCCTAATGCACATCAAAAGAAAATTAGCAGAAGAGAAAGCCTGAAATTCTATGGAATCCGCCACTACTGGCATCACATTCAGGGTCCACAGAACTGAAAAAAGACCACATTATACCTCAAGGTACAAGTGTGTGCACACATCATACACACGTATTGGAGGACCTTCACCTGCAAATCACTGCGTGTAACCGGCGCTCACATATTGGTCTACCTCAAAGAGCACCAGTTTAAACTGTGGATGGTTTACACATATGGTCATAAGCTCAAGATCACACGTTCAAAAGCGTATTGGGTCAGGAAGTCAGGAGCCAATTGATGCTGTTGTTCATTTCTAATGGGTTCTCAAAGAATCCCTCATCTCAGGTTGTATGAGCACATGAATCTTGGCACACCTGTCTTTTAGCGCTGTGACACAGTTTTGACATGACAGACTGATGACCCAGAGTCTGTTTTCCCAGCCTCAAACAAAGTGGAGATAAGAGGCTATGGTCACACCTAATCATAGCAATCAAGACACTACCTGCAACTTTGAAGAATCCTGCTAAACCTTTGAATTTGACAGAGTCTGCCTCCCTTTGTGTTTCCGCCCACAGGCCCTGGATCCCCAGTGCTTCCATCTGACACTTAGGCACTCATTTCCATATAGGGCTGAACTTTGAGGGGTTTGCTGAATACAGATTACTTACTAGTATCCTCGTTTCAATGCATTGAATGCTGGTTGACGAATTTCCCTCTTCCTCTATATCACTGCTACCTAAACCAGTGCTCCCCCCGGCAGTTGCTTTAGGGGATCAAACACAAGAAACGCAAGTCTACGGAGACATGAAATTGCAGCCAGAAGATACAAGCACTCGCGACGGCTTTGAAACCTCACTTTGAGAAATATTTTAGACGTATGGAGACTGGTGAAGAATGGGGTAATGGTCCCTGTCGCCCAGTGGAATTGGCCACTTTTTTATACCCCTCTTCCAACACAATTCGAAAAACAAACTACCTTGACAGAGACTTGCTTGCCAAAGGAGCCCAAGTGAGAATCAAACCTGCAAATAATAAACTAAACAAGAAATGGAAATGGGTCGGCCCCCTTTCCCAAAAAGGGTCAGGGGAAGCGGTGGGTCTTCAAGGAAATCCTCTAACAATGGTCGCTCCTTTGAGTAAAATCAGATGGAGGGATATTGGAGGGGTTAGCAGCCAGCCTTTGATAAGTTCGTACCTGTGGGGAAAGGATCCTGTGACCTAATTCAAGAACCAATAATGAGAGTCCTGGTGCAAAAGAGGCTGTGTGCTTGCTCCTCACCTTACTCCACTGATCAACCTGAGAAATTGAACTCATCAAGCCAAGGCTCGTCTTCCTTTCTTCCTTTTCACCGGGTCGGCTCTTCCAAAGAATCTGCCTAATACATGTGCCATTGAAACCTACTTACCTCAATTCGAGTCCACACAAAAAAGGTCCTGTTAAACAACCAACTGAAGATGTAAGGCTGGACCAACTGAGAACGAGGACCAACTGCGAATGAAAAACACCCCCACGGACAACGTCTCACTGTGGCTTGGTCCAGATTGTGTGGTTGGGGTGAATGCCCATTCTGAAAAGCAGACCCAGCAGTTAAGAGGAGATCCCTCCTGCAATGACTCGATTTTGACTAGCTAGGTAACGCAGAAGTACCTTAGTGGGGGGAAGCCTGCTAAACAAAATGGCCTGTCTGGCGAATGCAACAATCCAAAGAAATCGAATGGTAAAGCTACCCAAAACCACTTCACACAACTTTAAGTTGTGACGATAGCAATGGCACCATTCATGCAGTTGTAAAAGGCCATAAATGATACCTTAAAAAACCAGACGAGACTACTCGCTATGTTACACTCTAAGATGATTTTTAGTGAAGGTTTTGTTGCAGCAACTTCACAACTTAAAGACTGCAATAAACAAACTGAAGACTGCAGTGAGGATGTGATCAACATCACTAATCTGGGAGAGCTAGCAAAGAGAATGGTACCTCATTCACAGCCACTCGTTACAACTGAGCACTCCCCAAAAGAGATCTTGAGGCTGGGGCCCCCCCTAAACCCTGGACCGGTAGTACGATGCAACACTACTAAGTCATTGGAAGTCTAGGTGACGGGGCTGCAATTATACCTACTGTGCTCGATCAAATGGTGTCTGCAGTCTCAAGATCAGGGAACTACTCTACTAACACTTTCCTGCTCTTCTTGAATTCAAAGTCCGTTTGGACCCCCGTTAGCAAGAAGACAAAACAAAAGTCTCCTCTCCTAATCATAAGATCAAAATCCTCTAAGAAGACGACCAAAAAAGAGGTCCTTATCACAATCTGAATGCCCAACTGCTAAGAAAAACAAGGAAAATGATTCTCCTCCAGAAGGGGAGAGTCATTCAGTCATCGACCTAAATACACCTGCTCTCCAAAAAAAGAGGGGTGGTTGAGGAGCCCGCGGAAGAAGACGAGGTGATTGCATTATCAAATATGTCTATCTACTCCACTGATGATGAACTGGAAGACCTGGTTGCTGCGCAACCATCTCGCCAGTGCTTAAATCCAGGGGGGCAGGAAGAATCTAAAAGGGCTCCAGCAAAGATTAACCTGTCAGATAGCCCCTTTTTTAAATTGGCTGAAAGAAGAGAGCGGTCAATAAAGAATCATGCCACTAAAATTATAACTAAAAGAACTGACAAACCTGACAGTGGGCAAACAGACCCTCCCTCAAGTCCTCTCAAGTCCTGGTTCAACTGTCCGTACCAATTTGCAATCAAGCTGGGCTACAAATCCTCTCCACCGGAAAGACACAGAGCAAGTACAACTGAGGTCTCCCAACTTTTTCAAAGCTACAGACCGTAAGAGAAACGAAAAGAGACATCTCTCAAGGTCAAGAGCAGAAAAAAGATCCTAAAAGGCCCGCTTGGCTCAAGCTAGAGACTTGATCCGCTGTATAAGGATGGAGCGAGCTGTAGACCTATGAAGAGAATGTATCCTGAACAGACACAATATACTGAAACTATGTCACTGTGTGCCTTCTTTATATCACATTATAAGCAACTACTTCTCAATAATCGAGATTCCCAACGAAGAACGTACTGCCTTGATCCCGCTCCACCTCCACTCATATTAAAAAATGTATAATACTGGAGACAGTTACTAGCTTTTTATCACTAGGTTTTGACATAAATTAACCCTGAGGACTGGCCTCTGGGGCAGAAGATCCTTCCAATGAGAACTAGAGGATGGGATCTCAAAAGACACCTACCATCTCAAAAGCAAGCACTTGATCTAGAGAGAGAGAGAGAATACCTCCTCTGAAAAGGAAAAGGTCCCCAAAGGCTCGGGCATTGGACTAACCACCAGTCTGAAAAAGAGAAAACTTGACCTTGACAGTTAATAAGGTGGAGACTCGCCTAGCAAACAGGCTGGTTACATTTAAAAGTACACTCTTCAGTATGAACGAAGAAAAAAGGTGGGTGTAGTCCTCTACATCTTTGGTAAAAGAAAAAACTGCTTAGCAACGAGTGACTGAGGAAGCAGGCTTCACGAAACGTACTCTAGTCTCATGGAACACAAGAGGATTCTCGTATTTGACTAAAAAAGGAGACACCAACTGGCATGCAGCAGATTTCATCTGTCGACAAGAGGCATGGTTAATGGGAAAACCGGCCTTTGGGTGCTTTGTGCCTTTTCTTAACCCTGCAATTACATCTCTAGAGGGGCTCCCGGCAGCCAGCCTCTTGACATTGATAAAGAACAGCACAAACTTTGAACCTTTGATCTCAAGCCACTACCTTTATCCAATTTACGGTTTTGAAACAACGCCCCAAAAAACTATTTGCACCCTGTCCACTGAATATTCACCTAGCAGTGATTAACATATATTGAAACACCCAAAAAAGGGTGTGGACTCTGTTAGGTAGAGCTTTGAGGTAGTACCCTTTGGGTGCACTACAACAACCCTGACCTCCTGGCAATAGGAACTCAACCTTTGGTATAAGTCTGTACTACACAGGTTGGTAGTGTGGCTGAGCAGCCAGGCTTATCTCAAGAGGGGTCAATGTGAGCTGTAGGGGAGTTACACAGAGATTCACAGTGACAAGTATTCAAATAAACACTGATACTCAAGGTTTCTTGATAAAAACAATCATTCATTTACCAGTCATTTAAACAAGCCTTCTTCATAAGGGAGCAATATAAAAGCAACACTTAAATACACTTCAGAAATCCACACTCGTAGGTTTCTTTCGATTCAGTAATTACCATTGGGGATGGCACACAGACACTTCCTACACCCTCAGGTGACTTAAATAACTTGGATGCTGTTGGCATTCATATATTACTGTTACATTTAGAGTAGGCAGAGAGAATGTCAAAAGAAAGATTCAACAGAATAAACACGAGATCTCAAATGCACTTAGCAAACAAGGCAGATACTTTTGAATCCCACAATGCAGAATAGTTTAACCCCTTCCTGGAAGGATAGGTACAACTCAACAACAGAGGATAGAAGGGCTCTTCAGGGACCTAGGCTAAGCCAATGTCAATGGCCAAAAGTCTTGGCAACTGGAGCCCTTCTTGAAGGTGAGTAAAGCTCTTTGCACAATGTTTTAAAAGTTCTTTGGAGAAGAAAGAAGAATCAAATACAGGTCCACAAGCCGGGAGACTTGTGAAGTAGAAGCTACAAGCAAATCTACAGTGAGAGGTAAGTTCTCTCAGACTTGACAGTACTTTTGGTTTCATCAAAACTGATTCTCACACAAAATTATGGAAAATGTACAGCTCAGTGTCACAATTTACATACATGCTGAAAAGTGACTCCATATTAGTGAAACACATTACCACGTTTTTACAGTACAGGCTGAATAGAGCCTGTGTTGTAGGTAAATACTGAAAGAAAACATCCTCCCGCCTTCAGGACTCTCAAATAGTGCAGGTTTCAGTGAGGAGAGCAGGTACATACCTTCTTTTCTGCAGGCTTCCAGTTTTCAGCTCTCAGACGTGGTTGTAAAGTGACATGTTGGTGCTATATGGCTCACCTAGACAAAACAACACAGCATTAGGGTTAGGTGTGTGTAAACACTGCAGGTTGACATCTTCACTGCCCTTCCATGGCTCTGACAATTACTATGTCCCACATATCCTTTGCATACTTGGGAGGGAATTGGGGAATTAAGCAGAGACATGTGTGATAACAGCAGCGAAAGAGTAGGAGAATGTGTGATGACAGCAGGGAAACAGCAGGGGAATGTGTGATGACAGAAGTTTGATGTCAGAGAGAGCAGGCCAGATGCAGCTCCCTAGATGCATCATCTAACAGTTGAATGCGACTGACGAGGACGCAGTGAGCTGGAGAAAGCATGCTTGAGTGGCAATGAGGCAAGTGGCAGTTAAGGAGAAGGTGAGATCTGCTGGTGGGTGGATGCAGAGAACTAGAGAAAGCAGGCTTGTGTGGCAATGAGGCAAGTGGCAGTTAAGGTGAAGGTGAGATCCGCTGGTGGGTGGATGCAGAGAACTAGAGAAAGCATGCTTGTGTGGCAATGAGGCAAGTGGCAGTTAAGGTGAAGGTGAGATCTGCTGGTGGGTGGATGCAGAGAACTAGAGAAAGCATGATTGGGTGGCAATGAGGCAAGTGGCCGCTAAGGTGAAGGGGAGATCTGCTGGTGGGTGGATGCAGAGAGCAAGAGAACGCATGGTTGAGTGGCAATGGTGCAAGTGGCAGCTAAGGAGAAGGGGAGATCTGCCGGTGGGTGGATGCAGAGAGCTAGAGAAAGCATGCTTGGGTGGCAATGAGGCAAGTGGCAGCTAAGGAGAAGGGGAGATCTGCTGGTGGGTGGATGCAGAGAGCTGTAGGAAGCATGCTTGGGTGGCAATAAGGCAAGTGGCAGCTAAGGAGAAGGGGAGATCTACTGGTGGGAGGATGCAGAGAACTAGAGAAAGCATGTTTGGGTGGCAATGAGGCAAGTGGCAGCTAAGGAGAAGGGGAGATCTGCTGGTGGAAGGATGCAGGGCGCTAGATAAAGCATGCTTGGGTGGCAATGAGGCAAGTGGCAGCTAAGGAGAAGGGGAGATCTGCTGGTGGAAGGATGCAGAGCGCTAGGTAAAGCATGCTTGGGTGGCAATGAGGCAAGTGGCAGCTGAGGATAAGGGGAGATCTGCTGGTGGGAGGATGCAGAGAGCTGGAGAAAGTATGCTTGGGTGGCAATAAGGCAAGTGGCAGCTAAGGAGAAAGAGGGGTCTGCTAGTGAGTGGATGCAGAGAGCTAGAGAAATCATGTTTTTGTGGCAATGAGGCAAGTGGCAGCTAAGGAGAAGGGGAGATCTGCTGGTGGGAGGATGCAGAGAGCTATGGAAAGCAGGTTTTTGTGGCAATGAGGCACGTGGCAGCTAAGGAGAAGGGGAGATCTGCTGGTGGGTGGATGCAGAGAGCTAGAGAACGCATGGTTGGGTGGCAATGGTGCAAGTGGCAGCTAAGGAGAAGGGGAGATCTGCCGGTGGGTGGATGCAGAGAGCTAGAGAAAGCCTGCTTGGGTGGCAATGAGGCAAGTGGCAGCTAAGGAGAAGGGGAGATCTGCTGGTGGGTGGATGCAGAGAACTAGAGAAAGCATGATTGGGTGGCAATGAGGCAAGTGGCAGCTAAGGAGAAGGGGAGATCTGCTGGTGGGAGGATGCAGAGAGCTATGGAAAGCAGGTTTTTGTGGCAATGAGGCAAGTGGCAGCTAAGGAGAAGGGGAGATCTGCTGGTGGGTGGATGCAGAGAGCTAGAGAACGCATGGTTGAGTGGCAATGGTGCAAGTGGCAGCTAAGGAGAAGGGGAGATCTGCTGGTGGGAGGATGCAGAGAGCTAAAGAAAGCATGCTTGGGTGGCAAAGAGTCAAGTTGCAGCTAAGGAGAAGGGGAGATCTGCTGGTGGGTGGATGCAGAGAGCTAGAGAAAGCCTGCTTGGGTGACAAGTGACAGCTAAGGGGAAGGGGAGATCTGCTGGTGGGAGGATGAAGAGTGCTAGAGAAAGCATGCTTGGGTGTCAATGAGGCAAGTGGCAGCTAAGGAGAAGGGGAGATCTGCTGGTGGGAGGATGCAGGGCGCTAGATAAAACATGCTTGGGTGGCAATGAGGCAAGTGGCAGCTAAGGAGAAGGGGAGATCTGCTGGTGGAAGGATGCAGAGCGCTAGAGAAAGCATGCTTGAGTGGCAATGAGGCAAGTGACAGCTAAGGAGAAGGGGAGATCTGCTGGTGGGTGGATGCAGAGAGCTAGAGAAAGCCTGCTTGGGTGACAAGTGGCAGTTAAGGAGAAGGGGAGATCTACTGGTGGGAGGATGCAGAGAACTAGAGAAAGCATGTTTTTGTGGCAATGAGGCAAGTGGCAGCTAAGGAGAAGGGGAGATCTGCTGGTGGGAGGATGCAGGGCGCTAGATAAAACATGCTTGGGTGGCAATGAGGCAAGTGGCAGCTAAGGAGAAGGGGAGATCTGCTGGTGGAAGGATGCAGAGCGCTAGAGAAAGCATGCTTGAGTGGCAATGAGGCAAGTGACAGCTAAGGGGAAGGGGAGATCTGCTGGTGGGAGGATGCACAGTGCTAGATAAAGCATGCTTGGGTGGCAATGAGGCAAGTGGCAGCTGAGGATAAGGGGAGATCTGCTGGTGGGAGGATGCAGAGAGCTGGAGAAAGTATGCTTGGGTGGCAATGCGGCAAGTGGCAGCTAAGGAGAAGGGGAGATCTGCTGGTGGGTGGATGCAGAGAGCTGGAGAAAGCATGCTTGGGTGTCAATGAGGCAAGTGGCAGCTAAGGATAAGGGGAGATCTGCTGGTGGGAGCATCAGCCAGCTAGAGAAAGCATGCTTGGGTGGCAATGAGGCGAGTGGCAGCTAAGTAGAAGGGGAGATCTGCTGGAGGGTGAATGCAGAGAGCTAGAGAAAGCATGCTTGGGTGACAGTGAGGCAAGTGGCAGCTAAGGAGAAGGGTAGATCTGTCGGTGGGTGGTTGCAGAGAGATAGAGAAAGCATGCTTGGGTGGCAATGAGGCAAGTGGCAGCTAAGGAGGAGGGGAGATCTGCTGGTGGGTGGATGCAGAGAGCTGGGGAAAGCCTGCTTGGGTGGCAATGAGGCAAGTGGCAGCTAAGGAGAAGGGGAAGATATGCTGGGTGGTGGATGCGGGAAGTTTGGGTTTACAGCACCCAGAACATTTCTTTCAACCAACAGCAGGGTGCAACTACTAGCTAGCCACAACAGAGTCGCTCCCCAACTCAATTCTATGCATACAGACAGACAGCATTTCTTACACGCAAGTCATTTATCGCTGGCCAATGGCTGTTGGCGAGGCCACATGTTGCACACTGACCAAGAGTACTGCTTAGACCGAATTCTTGCAATTCTATTTTGACTTGCAGTACCTCTGCCTCTTGTGAATCCCAAGCGGAGAATCTTTGCACTGAGAAGGCACCCCTCCCGACACAACCCAAAACAGTCGGAGTAGGGGTGCCTATTAGGGAGATACTTTTCAAAGAAAAAGCAGCAAAAGGATAAGCATCTATGGGTCACCTTGGCCCGTCCGAGTTCCTGTGTAACTTTCTAGTGGTCTCCACCTCTCTATGCTTTACGGACAAAAAGCAGTGACCTGAATGTACCCTACAGATCACGGTTTAAATCCTCCAGACCAAACTTCAACCTCTGCAGTGTTGACAATATCCTATGAACGTGTTTTAATTGGAGTACTTGCTGCACCTGTTAGGAAAGGGATTCAATACTGTGAGAAACTCATGGTGGCAACAGTAAAGACAGACACATAATTGGTGAGAAAAACGGTGTGCAGTCATAATGTCGACACCAATAATGTCGACAGTCAAAATGTCGACAAATTAATGTCGAAAAACTAGAATGTCGACATACAAAAATGTCGACATTAGTTTTTTTCGACATTAATTTTTCGACACAACATACATGCAATAATTAATAAAGCAAGCAACTCTAATAGAAGGTAAGTTAGTTTCATGTTTTATTAACTCTGTATAAAAATCAAATAGTAAAAAGTTCTCTATTGTCTATTTCTAAAATATACAACTTTTTAAATATAGGTAATATTTTTAAACATAACTTTTGAATGTATTTTTTCAAATAAATAAATAAATAAATGTAACGTTAGTTTATTTTTCAGTCGAACATGTAATATTCTAAATAACCACTTGATGGTGCTAGCGCGTTAAAAATGCATGTTTATCAATACTAACATATTTTTGTTTTGGTTTCGTACGCACGTCACGTACTTCAACGTAAACGTGAGCACCATTTTTAAAGCTCATTCTCGATTAGTTTCTACCGTGGTCGCGTCTCCGTTAGTTCGGTTCTCGATATTTTTGGATTTTTTTTGGTTTTTCACTATTTTTTCTGGTTTTTTCATCGGATGGACTGGGTCTACTTGGATTCCTCGGACTGTGTCTACCTGGATGTTTCCATTTTTTTTGGATTATGGTTTTTTTAGGAGCCGTTTTTTCCTGGAGTATGGAGTTTAGCTGGAACAGGCATTTGGATCGTGGATTTATGCGGATTACGGATACTTTACTTGGACTTCGGACATTTTTTTTACTGAAGGTGTGGATTTTAGCCTGGAATCGGCACTTTTTCCTGTTCACTGCAATTTTTCGTTTTGCACCTGGATTTATGGGATTTTCTTGGAGTTTTCACCCTTTTCAATATGGAATCTCGAGGACCATAAACTGTAAGTGTTTTTATTAACATTTTAAGTTAAATGCTAGAGAATCTAAGTAACTTTCCTTGTTCTCCATGTTGAATTCGTGTACTAGTTGCATTAATTTATTGTCATAATCTCTGTACTTTTTTGTTTTTGGCGCTTGATTTGCCAATGAAATTGTTTGAGAAATTCGCAATTCCTGGTGCTGTTCCTCTAATTTCAAGTCCCTTAAGAAATGCCATAACTTTGGATGCTGTGTGTTGAAATTTTTATTTATGCGGCTATGCCAGCCTTCTAACGCGTTATTTGTTCTTGGTTTGTTGTCCATGGTAGACTGGTAGCAGTTCCACAAATCAATTGGGTATTTCGGTCTGCGTCTGTTGCCACTCCTAGTTAATTGGCCTATCCAGGTGTTCTCGAAGTAGTCCAGTAAATTTGTACACTCATCCTCATGATTTTTATAGTACTGACTTTCAATTAAATGTTCGTAAAAAGTAATGACATGATTTTCCGGTACAAAAGCCAAAGCAAAAAGTTTCTTAACGTTAATTTGAAAGTAACTGTCCTCCGTATATTTTGATCCCAAACCTAATTTTTGGATTTTTCTCCAAACACTTTGTGTGAAATGAAAAAAACATCCTTTAGTTTCTCTGTACACGCTAGAAAATCCCTTGATTTGAGCTGTTTCATAATCCATGATTATTGTCTCTGGTTTCGAATCTGGTGTTGTTTCCTTAATTTTATTGTATATGATTTTGTATGCGTCCTCTGTTTTGTTTGGCATCAAAAAGTAAATTAGTGGTATTATTTTGTCATTGATTGTTCCATGTACGGTGTAAAATTGAAAAAACGGGTGAGGGCATACCTTAAAAGTTGCGTCACTCTGCCAATTTTTGCTTTGACTCAGATGTTGAAAGTTTTTTGTGGTAGCGAACACTAAGATTTTGTCATTGTTCATTTCAATTGAGCCACAGTAAAAATGTTCTCCTCATGCAGTAACTTTAAAAATGTCCGGAATTGTTATATTTTCAAAGGATATAGGTGGAGGGGGTAGGTTTTCATTAGCATGTTTGGTTCTGTTAATAGTGCGCTGCATTAATTTTTCAGCCGGCAATTGCGCTGTTATATGTGTCGGTAACTGGCCACAAACTTCTCTGAGTACAGATCTGCTAGCTTCCCCCTCATGTTCAATCGCTTTTCTTTTTAGTTCCGTTAAGGTTTTCTTGATTATTATATTCGTCTGATCAGGCATATGATTGTGTTCTGCTTTACCCTTTACCTCTGTTCCGACTGTTACTGCGCGTGCTGTACATTTATTTTTTGCATATTCCGCGCAGCGCCAGTAAATCCTCTCTTTTCGTTGAAGTTCCTTATAGAATATGTAACCATTCCAAATTAACTGCTTTCCTCCTTTTTGACTTTCTATAAATTCTACTTTGTTTTCCATTTTATCACCTGATACATAAAATTAGTTTTTTGTGGTATTTTATAATATGTGTTTTATAGTACATTTTATTTTATTATAATGGTCGTGTGTCTTACCTTTTCGCCTGTTCTAAGTATGAATGAAGTGTAATCAATTGCCTGAAGTACCCTCTCAAGAGATGTTCTGTCAGGTAATGACGGTTTTCCACAGCCGTTACTGGTTTCATGCTACCAAAACAAGGTGCTTTACTCAGGAATGTCATCTAGTGTGTTAACCATTTCGTAACCTATCTTTATCTAGTGTAACAGACAAGTGGGTGATTACGGACGAGGGGAAGGGGAGGGGGTGCTGGGATGGTTCATGATGTAGGGTGAGGTTGGGGGGTTGGGGGGGGACCCCCCCAATATTAAACGATAGTTTTGTTATGTTTATTTACTTCGTGTTACTGCCTATGTTAATCGATCATTTTTTTTCGAAAAATTGACTTTCTCCATTATATGTATGGGATGTCGACATTACTGTTTTCAACATTTTTTTTTCGACTTTTTTGCTTGTCGACATTTCTTTTTCGACATTATGACTATAAACCAGAAAAACGCCTAATCTAAATCTAAGCCTCGACAAAGCTATGACCATCAAACAATAATAAAGCAGTCCCAGTGGTGCCATGTCAAATAAAAAGGGTCTACACTGAATAAACCTATTGCCAATCCATACAACTAAGTTACAAAACAGTGTGTGATAATGTGCTCAAGAAAAGAAAGAAGTGTTCACCAAATGATAAGTCAGGATGGTATGGTTGGGTCTCCCTTCCTCACGGTTTTAGCATGAGACAAGGCAGGACCTTTGAGCACAGCACATTCCTGGGCCTCGCCAGCACCAGGTTACAGTTCCTTTCAACAATGCCAGGATCTTCCCGGGCCAAGTCTCTTTCCTGAAAAAGTCTCTTGCCTTAAAGGCTGGCAGTACCAAAACAATAAACAAACAAAAGTTCCTTTGGCAATCTTTTCACGTTGGGTCACTTCTCTCTGCCTCTTGGATTCCCCCTCAGCCGGGGTCTGATCCTTCTTGCAACGTCAGCCCCACTCAATCGGGTTCACCAAAACCTTTCAACAAAAATGTATCACTTAACAGTCCCAATGTCCTTTTCACCAATTATTCATTGTGGACATCCCTCAGCCGGGTTCACCTTTGTCGTCACAATGTTCACGGTATGTTACTATTTTCCCTTAATTTTCCGGCATCCCTCCGTTGAGTTCACATTTGCCACAGACCACAAAATCTCTGGCTCAAAATTGACATTTTGGAGCGGTTGAAAGGAATAACTTCCAGATAACAATAATTGGGTCCTTCCTTTCATCTATCTCCCTTTCTACATGCAGTGCTCCCGAGGGGTCTAACCTCTCACCCTGGCTTTTCAACAAATACCTGGCAACTCTCGCTCACCGCATTGCCATTTTCTGCTCTAACTTTCAGTGCTATGCTTATGAAACCCAACTCATTTTCGGGCTTTCCTCGGCCACCTCTTCTCCTTCTCTCATCTCTGATTGGCTACCTACCATTCAGGATTGGTGTGCCGCCAAAGATCTATGCCTGAATGCCAGCAAGACGGAGATCCTCCTCATCGCTACACACCTTCACCCTCCTTTCCTGTCAAGCTCTGGCCTGCCTCCCTTGGCCCTCCTCCTACCCCCACTTGCGAGGCAAAGCACCTCAGGGGCGTCTTTGACTCCACGCTCTCCTTCTCTGCCCACATCTCTGATGTCTCTAAAAAGTCAAACTTCCTACTGCACCTCCTCAACATTATGCTGCCTTTCCTCTCCTTCTCACAGAAGCTCACTGTCTCTCGAGCCCTGGTTCTCTCTAGGTTGGATTATTGCAACAGCCTCTTTCTAAATCTTCCTGCTGCTATTCTCGACCCTTTGCAACTTATCCAGAACAGGGCTGCGAGACTTGTCCTTGGCCTCAAGCCCTGGGATTGTATTTCTCCAGCCCTGAAATCTCTCCATTTGCTCCCAGTGGCTGCAAGGATTGAATTCAAAACCCTTTGCATTGTCCACAAGGCTTTTCTGGGGCTGGGTCCAAAATACCTTCAGCTGTCCCGCCGTAAATACCTCCCCTCCCAAGCTATTCGCTCCTCCACACCCAACTACCTCAGGGTCAGTATGTTTTTCAAAGAAACGAGCTGGAGGTAGATCTCTGTCTTTGGCTGTGGCCTCCCTCTGGAATAGCCTCCCTGCCACTATAAAACTTGAGGAGAACCATCTCTGGTTCCGGAAACACCTCAAGACCTTCCTCTTTGTTTCTGCCTTCTCTCCTCCTCTCCCCTGTTGACCTGTTCAGTCCCGGCATCATGCACCCAGTCACCCTGCGACTTTGGGCACAGGTACCTGCTCACCCGCTCTGCCTCCTGGAAACCCTTGCACTGGGGTCTGTATCTGTTACCCTACAGTCCCCTCTTTTGGTTTGTCTGCACTTCTCAGACATACCCTGTGCCTTCAACTTAGCACTTGCCTCTAGTTGGCTGCACTACCACTGTTTGCTGTTTTTTATTATTTATTTATTCATGTTTTATTTATTCATTTATTTATTTGTATTTCCCTTTGTCCAGCACTTTTCATCTCTCCCCCTTCCCTTGCACTTTCCCCCTTTCCCTAACCCATGCATTTGCGTGTTCTCAAAGTCAATGGGTCTAGTAAGATCGCTGTTTTGTTCTCCGTTGTACCCCTCCCTTGCCACGTCGTGCTCTGAAACACTTGTATACAAGCGTGATACAAATACAAATAAAATATCAATATCAATAACAAGTAGAATGCATTGGTCATATGGCAAGTGTGTGAAACAGTCTTGCAGGAGACACTTTGTCTGCTTCTCCGCTGTTGTGGAGTCGGTTTTCTTTGTCTACACTTGCAGGAAGAGAGCACACCCACTGACAATTCTAAAGCTCATTGCTGTACGGAGCATGCACGGAAGTGTGTGGCAGCGTGTGACTCACTTTTGCAGTTTAGTGGTTTCGGGGTGAGTCCGTGATTATCCTGCTTCGAATGCAAGCAAGCGGTTAGCTGACTGCTCTGTTTAACAGTGCCGAAAAGCAGGTGTGCAGTCATAATGTCGACACCAATAATGTCGACAGTCAAAATGTCGAAAAATAAATGTCGAAAAAAATAATGTCGACAAACAATAATGTCGACATTTTTCGATATTTTTTCGAAATTTTGTATTTATTGTATTAATAAATAAATAAATATATAACTAAGATGTGTTGAGTATGAGGGGTGGGGGGTGTGGGGGGGTGGCAGGGGTTCTTGGGTGAGAGGGGTTGGGGGGACATCCCCATAGTAAATGATACTTTTTTTATTTATTTAATTATTGAATAAATAAATAAATAAATATATAATTACTATGTGTTGAGAATGAGGGTGAGAGGGTGGTTGGGGGGGTGTGGGGAGGTTGCAGGGGGGTGTTGGGTGAGGGGGGGGTTGGGGGCCCCCCCCATAGAACATTAAACTCTTTTTGGTTATTTATTTATTGAAAAAATAAATAAATAAATAAATAAATATATAATTAGAATGTGTTGAGTATGAGGGGTGAGAGGGTGGTTGGGGGGTGGCAGGGGGGTGTTGGGTGAGGGGGGGGTTGGGGGGACCCCCCCGGGGGGACCCCCCCAATAGTAAATGATACTCTTTTTGGTTATTTATTTATTTATTGAAAAAATAAATAAATAAATAAATAAATATATAATTAAAATGTGTTGAGTATGAGGGGTGGGAGGGTGGTGGTGGGGGGTGTGGGGGGGGGGGTTGCAGGGGGGTGTTGGGTGAGGTGTTGATAGTTCTAAGTGACATTTTTTTTGTCGACATTTTTTTTTCTAAAAAATGACTTTTTACATTATAAGTATAGGATGTCGACATTATTGTTTTCGACATTTTTTTTTCGACATTTTTGTTTGTCGACATTTTTTTTTCGACATTATGACTATAAACCCCGAAAAGCATATATACAAACTTGCTTTACTCTGAAGGAAAAGTTTCTTCTGATCTAACCTCCTATTTGGTTTATGTACAACTTAAGAAACAGGGTTATTAACATTAAAATGTCTCAAGATCCCTTGGTAGCTCTGCAAATGGTAGTTTAGTTACCCCTACCTGTGTCTCCGGGTGAGGTAGTCTTGGTTGTTGTTCCTAATTTGAAAAATACGAAAGCAACCAAAATGACTGTTTTTCAAACCTAGGCCAGTTATCCCAGCAATACCGGGTTCTTCCTGCAGTGCGATTACAACTTCCTATCGATGTCCTTCAACCCCTGATGAAGATCTGTTGAGTCTTCCTGACATTGTTAAACCCTGTTCAGGGATTGAGGGGGGACTCTTTCTTGGACACTACACCCATGCTCTCTGAGGGTGTTACTCAAAACTCTGATACTATTTCAATACCTGGTCCTGGTCCACCGAGGGGATTGGCAAGAATGTTACATCAAAACGATAGGCACGAAGGAATACTACAAGAAATTAATCACGTGGTGTGAGTCCTGGTATCTTTGTAGAAAGGTTTTAAATCTGAAACTAAGCTCCATTCTACTATGTTGGAGTCATTGCTGTTCAAATTTGAAAATATAGGAGTACACACCAAATTGAAGAAATGTCCACAATCTCAATGGCCAGTTGGGCGTGTTTCAAGGTTGCTTGACAAATTAAGGGATGATCGCTCCTTGGGCACGGAAGAGTCTTGTATGTTGTTTTTGGGGAGTAAGAAGGTGATTGACCATGTGGCCCATGTGAGCAGGGAGAGCGGGTTGGCTCCAAAGTTGTTGGCATCATCCCGGGGCCGTCAAGTACCGGACTGCTCTTCGAACATGGTGACTCAGGGACGGGCTGGCCCTGGCAAGAAGGGCACGCCTACCCAGGTGAAAAAGAAAATCTAAGAATAAGTCTACACACAATTATGCTAAGCAATCAAGAAAGTTTCCCAGAACACTGACAAGGCAGCCTTCTTTTTAGAAGGTCAGCTAAATCTGCCGTCCTACTCCCCCAGTAGACCTGTTCAAGAAGATGGGGATGCAAATTGCCAACTGGGTGATGTGTTGGTTACTATTTCCCAGAGCCTTATCTGACTAAAGTTACAGTAAAAGCTTGTGGCTCCTATACAGGTGGTTTGGATGTTCTGCCTGTTAATATGAGTACCCCTTGTCTAAGGATGTACGTCTGTTGGTAGACGGGAACTTCCTCTGCCTCTGAGCTCCATGCAGGAAGATCTGGCCCTTGAAAGTCAATGGCTGACTTGTGTTGGGGGGAAAAATGCAAGTGTAACACCCAAGTCTACAGAGTTCTTAAAGGCTCCAGTGACGCAGACTCTGCTACTAGTCATTTGGAAGCATTCTTCCTAAAAGTCCAACGACGGTGAGGGAATCGGACTGGAGCTCTGGTAGTAAATGGCTGAGTTCTGGCTCCGCTTACAAGGTTCTGGTATAGAGTATCTTGCCGGAAATTAAACATTAAGTGTATAATAGATCTAACATCCTCTGGCTTCCAGGAGAAGTACCTAATCCGAGGGCCATAGCTAAATAAAATATTGAACTTGTAGACTTCATTGACCCTCACAGAACAGATCGAGCAGTAATGGACATTGGGACCAAAATCGTTTGAAACTATACTGAAAGAACTTCATCCCTCAAGACAACTTGGGTTTGACCTTACTACCTATGTGCCAAAGGGCGTTACTCGAGGATTTCAAGGGGGAGAATGTTTTATCTCCTCTACCCACAGACATCGTCATCTCACGGGACTCAAATTTTCAAGCATCCAGGGAGATCCAGCTAGTTCAGAATAAACCAACCTGTGATGGCCAGTTCACAGTTGGTCCTGGCTAGAAGGAGCCCTGCACTGTTCAAGACAGCAGAATAGTTCCTGTTTATCTGAACATCTTTAGTAAGGTGGGCAGGTTATCATTGCTATCTGGGAATACAGGCCGGAACAATCATTTGTTTACCAATCCATCTGTTGGAAAAACCCTGAAATTGTATATTTTACTACAGGTGACGTGGCTAGTCGATTGCCTTTCATTTGATGGCTATGTTATTAAGTCTCAGTATGCTTCCAAGGACCCTCTTGGTCGGCTGGCTGGTGAAATAAGCATTTATTCGTTAATGATGGTTTCATTTCCCCAACCGATCCGGAGTGTAGTGCAGTGCCATTGTACCATTAGTTTGTACAAAGACTCACGGGTCTGGATTGATCTGGTAAGTCTGGGTATTGTTCTCCACAGATTTTCCCAGTCTGAGACCGAGATCTCTGTCCCCAAAGTTACATAACAGCATCTCCTATAGTGTGTTGCCTCCTTGACTTCAGCATCCACCATAAACTTATAAAGATGAAATCCTGGCCGCTGAATCGGTCGTCACACCGTTTCCCAATGGTGTTAACTCTTACAGCTGTGGCTTATATTGGGGGGGGGGGGCTAGAATCCAATGTTTCACCTGGAAGTATTGGAATCTCAAGTTTTCAGATAGGCCAATCTCTTGTTTACATTGTAGAAATGTTTTAGCCTCCTCCCCTTAAAACATATCTCTGTGTTTCGCACTCTGCCTGTTTCCATTCTTTAAATGTGTTAGGTTCTAATCTCGGAGTAAACTGAGGGTTAAAGAACATAGGTTTAAGTGGAGAAGGGGTGTTGTCCAACTGTGTTTTTTAACTAGTGCGGTCCATGTTTCCACTACTACCCCCGTGATATCACTCGCAAGTCTAGGACCTCCCAGCGCTCGTTCCATCTGTAACCATTTTTCCGCGGCTCGCCCGGAAACCATTCCCTAATCACCCTTATTTGGGCTGCGCGATAACACTTCAAAAAGTTGGGGAGGCCCAGCCCGCCCTTCTCTGTGGGAAGCATTAGCGTGGTTAAAGCTACTCGTGGGGTTTTATTCTGCCATATAAATGTTGAGATAGCTCTATGTATTCTGCAGAAGAACGACATGGGTACTCCAATACGGAGTGCTTGGAAACTATACAGAGCTCTAGGAAGGGTGACCATGTTCACTGAGTTTATTATACCTAGCCATTAGATGTTTCAACTGGTTTCTATTTCATTTAGCAAGGTGGTGTAGTTTGCTATATATAGGCCTTTGAGTGTTGGGGTTATTGTTACCGCCCAGTAGTTGTATCCCCTCCTGTGCCCACCCTAGTTGTGTATGTTCCCTCAAGTCCTGCATTTCTGATGGAGAGAAGGATAAGTTTAAGATCTCTGATTTGGTTACATTGATCTTTAAGCCTGCCACCCTGCCAATGGCTTCAGTTCCCGAGTGACCGCCTGCAGCGTGTTAGGTGGGTCTGCAGCCATAAGTAACTTGTCATCAGTGTAAGCCATAATGTTATGGGAAAATGTCTTCTATCTGCCGAAACTTAGCCAATAGTGGTTCTAAATAAAGTGCATACAGGAGGGGTGACAAAAGGCACCCTTGTTTGGTTCCCCGTTGTAGATCAATAGGAGAGGCTATATGGCAGTTGGCTAACAGTTGTGCAGTTGGATTCTTATAATTAGCCTTAACGAAACCAAGAAACCTTGCTCCAAAACCCATCCTAGCTAGGGTGAAAAAGAGAAACGACCACAGCACATGGTCGGAGGCCTTTTCAACATCAATAGAAACGAGGACTGCTGGAATCTTCTCCAGAATATGGCTCACTCTACGAATGTTGTCATGCGTCTGCCTGGGTCTTATAAAAACCCTTTTGGTCTGGATGTATGAGTGTGGGCATGAGGTCGACCAGCCTGTTGGCCAGTCTCTTGGTAAAATTCTTCACGTCAATATTAATTAGAGCTATTGGGTGATATGACCCACAACTGGTTGTCAGGCCGATTCATGGAATACATGTGTGCCGAAAATCTATGCGAATCGCAGCGCAAGTGGGAAAATCGCAGTGCAAGCGAGCAAAATCCGCGAAAACATTGTTTCATGGAAGTCCGTGCGCGTGTAAATTCTGGGAAGGGTGCTAAAATTCTGCGTGGCGCACGCGGGCGTACACGTCATCAAATGGCGTGCGCTACGCTCACAGCGAAAGCGCACATAGCGCGGCGCACACAGCAAAAGTAGGCGGAACACGGGGTGTAACACGCGGAATGGGGAACAACGCGTGAAATTGTGGGAATTACGGGGGAAGAACAGTAGGCAAATGCGCGGAACGCCCACACGCGCGCCTACAACACGTATTCATGGAATCAAACAGGGCAAATGCGTGCGCCAAAAAAACGCGCTAATCCAGAAACACGTACGCCAGCAGGAAGCAGGCATACGCGGACCCGCGCAGCATAAAAGTACGCTCAAACAACAAACAAGCTCAGATGCTACGATGAATATGCCGTTCCTCGCAGCAGTGGTCGTGGGACACCGCAGGAGGAGGAGGATAGTCAGGGCCAGAATTATTACACCCAGGACCAGCCATTTTGGGATGCCTGATGACCAGGTGTATGGGAGGTACAGGTTTCCACCTCACATAATACTCGACCTGGTGAGTGAGTGGGAGGATGACCTCACATCACCCACCCTGTGCTCCCAAGCACTGAGCCCCTTGGAGAAGGTGCTCAATGTACTGCACTTCTTGGCCACTGGTTCATTTCAGCGGACAGGTGCCATAGTGGGGGGGGGGTGTCACAGGCCACGCAGTCACGCTGCCTGCATCAGGTGTTGGCCATCATGACTGCACGCCCATCAGTCCGCGGGCACATATAATTGCCCAGAACGCCTGCAGAAAGGTAGGTGGCCGTCCAGGAATTTTACAGGGTGGCACATTTCCCAAAAGTACTAGGTGCCATTGATTGCACCCATGTGGCTCTATGTCCCCCCAGGGCAAATGAGCACATCTATAGAAACCGCAAGCACTGGCATTCCATCAACATGCAGGTAGTATGTGATGCCAAGGGAGTCATCACCTCAGTATATGCCAACTATCCGGGGTCCACCCACGACAGTTTCATCTACAGAATGTCAACCTTAAACCGGGACATAGAAGCTGGCCGGCATGGCGATACATGGCTGCTTGGTGAGTATAAATGCCGCTGTGCATGCATGCATGTCAGATACTGAGTAATGTCACAACCCCACTAATGAGACCCATCATCACCTCCCCAGAGGCCAGTGCCTACCCTCTGAGCACCCACATGATGACGCCAATTCGGAACCCCAGCACTTCACCCGATGTAAGATACAACACAGCCCATATTGCAACCTCGGGCATAGTGGAGCGCACATTTGGAGTGCCCAAGTCACGCTTTCGCTGCCTTAAGCGCTCTGGTGGGCAGCTGCTATACGCGCCCCCAGTAGTGTGCAGGATCATAGTGGCAGCATGTGTCCTGCACAACGTTGCAACCTGCCGAGGCCTGCCGGTGGACATGATGGTGTCCCCACATCCCCAACCACATACATGGCCGCTGCGCATGGGAGGGGAAAGGGCCGTGGTGAGGCAGCCCGTACGCAGCTGGTGGCTAATTACTTCACCTAAAATCACACCCCTGTGGAGTGCACACAGCCCTGGCACATACCATCTGACAATCAATGATGATGACATAAGGGACAATCAACTGTCACAACCATACCAGCCTGAGATGGGTCACCTGGAATTGTTACATTGTGTGCATCCCTACCTAACGAAAGACAACCAATGCCGTGTCACAAAAAGACACACATTTATGCTGCATGAATGACTACCCCCTTGCAAAATACAACATGAAAATAGCGCCATGTCGCCCAATCCCTCCCCATGTCCGCCACCCAACACACCATGGCATGTCATGCAATGTGAAAGCAAACAAAGGAATGCACAACACATGACACAAGTGTCACAAAGTGCACTGTACCAAATGGAAAGAGGCCACAGGCAATATGCTCCCAGTAATCAATAACAAACAGCACACATGACCAAATACTTACCAGCAACACAATACAGCAACACAGCATGAAACAATGCCAAAATATGACAGTACAAACTCAAAGTAGTGCAAGTCTTACAACCTGAATAATCCAGCACATCCACCCCTTCCAACTGCAGAGTGTTGCTGTCAGGCAAATGTGTCAGTGTACTGCATACAACATGAACTGCATCTGCAAAGGAGACGGCCATGTGAAGACATGAAGAAGGTACCTGCGAATAAGGAGAAAGACATGGATGCACAAGCACATATCAATACACCATGCAGTGTTCAATACAAAAACAAACCCCACTAGGGATGTCCACACAGTTATGACTACAGACTGCCCAAACAGCTCATGGGAGACCAATGTCACTGTGTAAGTCACTGTCACTTGGTCGCACCCTTTGCAAGCCCATGGAAACAGGAAGCAGGAGGGGTGGGTGTGTCAGGAACCCAAGCATCTAACCCAAACACAGGACAAGCCTACATGTGCCCAGCCGGAATACACATTGGATGCCCACGGGAGCCACACAAGGCAACACACTGTAAAAAATTAAAAAATATGGGAGGAGGGGAAAGGCCACCCAGGAGGTTCGAGGACAGGGTGCACACAAACAGCCACCTGCGTGGATGTTGCGGAAAAAAAATACCTCCATGGGCTCATGGCCTGCACGGCTATGCTAATGTGGGAGGAGTGCTGCTGTCGCTCTCATCACCCTCTGCTGCTGCATCAGGAGGTGGTGGTGCTATGGGAGGCAGCCCACGCAAAGCCCTGGTATGGTCCTCCATGGCAGCAAGCATGCGGGTGTGGAAGGTCTCGTTCTGGAGGATGATAGTACAGAGATCCCCATGCAGCTAATGATGGGTTGCCTGCATTTCTGAATGCATGGCCTCCCGTGATGCCCGGATCTCCTCCCGAGTTGCCTGCAGCTCAGCTGAGAGCAAACGTGTAAGCTGCTCCAGCTGCTTTTCTGACCTTAAATTTTGGGAAGCCTCAAGTTCACCCAGAGTCTCCCTGAGATTATGGAGTTCTACCCTCAGGGCTTCCCTGTGGCCCTGTGACTCTATAGATATGGCTTTGCGCAGAGTCTCCAGTGCTGCTCGTCGGTCCCTGTTGGACGCCAACATGTCTTCCCTGTGTGATTGGCAAATGGAGTCTGTTGCCTGCTGTTGTTGCTCCATCTGCCTTTCAGAGGGGAGAATGGAAGTGGCCACCCTCTCCATTGCCTGAGCCATCATTTCAACCAATGCTCCCTGTTGGACTGCTTTACTGTAAATGGAGTTTTCCCATACATTATTGCCTGGTGGCGTACGGCCACCGCGTTGGCGGGCACCACACCTGTTCGGGGCAAGACGATCTGCACCTTGCTGTGCTGGCACTGCCTGAGGCTGCAGGACTGCATTCCACCTCTGATATGCTGGCCCAGGAACAGGATCAGATGTTGTGGAGTGTGACCCTGCATCCATAACCGCCAAAGGCGGACTTACGAACACTGACATCCCCATAGATGGTTCTACCCCTGGTGCAGGTGGGTTGGACAGAACAGAATCCCTGCCAGAAACATTCAACTGCGACTGCACATAAGTCTCATCATCCGATTCAGCACTTGAATCATAGAGGTCTGGGGAGGTGCACCCAGAGACACCCCTGGACAGTATGGTCTGCAGTAAGATTGGGTTTTCACCCACCAGCACACCACGTCCCCGAGATTCCTCCTGGGTCTGCACCATCTCCTCAACCTCAACAGCATCAAGTGCGTCATCACCTGCAAAAACATGAAAGACAAAAAATGGAAACAGGCATGAGCACCATAGCACACACCTAGGCCTGACAAGCCAGAGATCCAGTACATGATTTACACATGTCCCACATGACTATAACCCTGGCATGCATGCACTGTCAATGAGTTGGAAGGGGAGGCAAAAAGCAGTCACTGAGGACACCAAGATGGAAAAGCAACACATTTGCTGCATGCTGGGTAGCACTGGCATCACACATTAGCCTGTGAGTGGCATGTCCAATACACATACATGGCACATGACAGCACACAGATGGCATGCAGCATAGCCATAGTACATTTGACAAGTACAGCCATATGTCAGTGAATGAGTACTGTCACCCATCCATGTGAGATGGACATGATGAGATGAAAAATGCTACATAGTGTGACAAAATATGCATGTGCCACACACTGCAACACATCCAGTGTACAATAATACAGTGATTGCAGGCAGATGTACACATCAATGGTTGGTCACTTCAACATGACAGGAAACAACTATCATGTACCACATTCAAACAGGCCCTAAAAATTAATGTGAGCAGGCCAATACTCAATCAGCCTGAATGGTCTAATCATTCACATAACAAGGTAACAAATGTGGGCCAATGTGGGGTGTAATCAATTACAGAAGCATGTCACATATGTGGCAATAGGGCTGATAAATGTGTTGGAAAAATGGGAGAATTGAAACAATCAGCCTGAATGAACCCTGAAAAAATCTGAACAATGTTGTTGCAAGATCATAGTTCAAGGGTAACTGCAGTAATGTTGAGCTTATTGGCTACTGTGGGCAGAAGGGATACTGTCATACCCACATTCAAGGCCAGTGAATGTTTTGGAGGAAGCACATGGGTGACCCATACCACTCAGGAGTACACACCCTCACCTGGCACTCAATCAGAACCTGTCACCCAAACAACATACACATGGATTACACACACATGCATGGGCACTTACCGGACAATGCGTCGTAATCTGGTAGGGCTCCCACGCCTTGGATCTGTTCCTCTGTGACAAAGGTTCCAGCAACAGACTCATGTTAAGTGAGTTGGTTGTCCTCTGGTGGAGACCCACCGCCAGTCACCAGAGTAGAGACATGATTTGAGGCCAGCTTGTTCTTTGCTCTGCGTTTCAGGTCATTCCACCGCTTGTAGCAATCATCAGCTGTGCGCCTCACAAATCCAAGGGCACTAATGATGTCCGCGATGGTCTGCCAGTGTGCCTTACGTTGACCAGGTGTGGTCTTGCACCCTGCAGTAACCACCATTTTGCGGCTATGTGCCAACACATAGGCCACAAGTGCATCAAGTTCGGCATCATTGAAGCTAGGCTTCCTTGACGTGCCGGAGTGTGTAGCCGTGTCTGGGGTCTCAGCCTGTAGTGCCAGAGCACCCTTCTTCTTTTTCAAAGGTGGTGAGGATCCTGAGTGGCTTACGCCGCTCTGGTCAGTAGGGGCAGAAGCGCCGGTGGACTGGGTACTAGGAGTGTTCAAATGCACAATGACCATAGGTCTTGGTGCAGGCATTGGCTGCAGGGTGATGTTGGCAGGGCCAACGTCTGTTTGATGGACCTGGACTGACACTGTCCTGGCTGGGAGACTCAGAGCTGGGGTGGATAGAGCTGCAGTTGCCCCTGCAGCCTCCCCACCCTGCCTACTTGGGGCACCAGATGACATTGCTGCCCCAGATCCACGTGGCCTGGTGACAGCAACTTGCACCGCCACATGTAGCTTAGACTTGCTGACCTGGAAGTCAGCCTGGAAGTCATCCTGTGCCGGTTCAGGTGCCAAAATGGACTGGTCCAACAAGGACTGAGCTGGGATGGTGTCAGCTACGTTTCCCACAACCATGGGTTGGGCATGGGTGTCCCTGATTGGTCCTCCACACACGGGAGTCTAGGGGCACCCTGCAAATCCTGGCCACGTCCCCTACCGTGCCCACCACGACCCCCTTTTGGAGGTCGGCCACCTTTGCCTCCCTTACCGCTTGGTCTCCTCCCAACCATGGCACTGATGTTGTTGTGCTTATGGGAGTAGCAGTAAACTATTGTCCTGGGCAATTGGGGGTGAAAGAGGTAGGGAACTAGATGGAATTCGTACCCTAGTGCTCTAGCTAATGTTTTATCTAGCTAGGCTGTCTGTGACCCCTGGGGGAAGATGACGGGTCACGCAACGCACAGGCACCCCGAAAACAAAAATGAACGTGTACGCAACCTCTCGTAGACCACGTGCGTGGAAAAATGAACCCGCACTATGCTGTGGCACCCAGAAACACAAAAATAAGCATACGTGTAATAAACGCAGCCTACAATGACCTCTGAAGGGGTACGCGACACATGGGGCAAGCACAGTTTGTAAATACGTGTGTGACTCACCGTATGCCTGGAAAAAGAACGTGAAAAATAGGTTGGCAACACCCCCGCCAAAAGAAGAATTGTACGCTGTCTGAGGAAACAGGACAAAAGAAGAAGTGAACGCTGTTTGAGGAAACAGGCCAAAATAAGAACTGAACGCTGTCAGAGGTAACAGGGAGTACGAACTTGAACCGTTGTGAAGTAATCGCGTGTGAACCGACTAGAAGTACAAAATTCACCCACTCGCTCTCCACGAAAAGCACGTACAAGAAAATGGCGTCCTACACGTACCTTTTCAACCGGCCCACATGTACAACATCACTTACGCGTGTACGCGCTAAGGCCCTTTCCTCCAATTACACGAGCTGACACTCGGACGTGCAGTTTTTGCACGTGTACAATGAACATGCACCTGTGTTGAGGGGAACGCCCTTGTGCGTCACGTCACAGACGCGCTTACGCGCTAAGGGCCTTTGGTCCAATGAATTCACGTACGTGCTGTGTCTTCACGTGCTGATTCACTATGCACCCGTCACGAGGGAAACACCTGCGCGCGTAACGTCACAGACGCGCTTACGCACTAAGGGCCTTTCCTCAAATTACACGCTGACGTGCAATTTTTTCACGTGCCAAATCACTCCGTATCAAGCTGGCCACGCGACAACACACGGAAGACCACGCTCCTGCCAAGAAGGCCGAATTACTGCACTGCAATGTATGGATGTGTATGTACAGGGGCGTGAGGCTGACACATGTGAGTCCTCTCATGTGTGAGACACATGGATGGTGTATGTGTTGGTAAGCATGCAGGCCAAATGCAGGTGTGGGAGCACACACGTTTGCATTGACGTGTATGTACGTTGGCATGGTTGTGGTGTCACACATGGATGGTGGTTCCAGCTGCATGTATCTGCACAGTGTGCATGTGTGTGTATTTGACAAGTGTGCAACTGTGATGCAACATGGATGCATGTGGCACTGACATGTAGAAGGCTGAATGCCAGATGTGACATGGATGGCGATCTCATCACTGTGACAGGTGGTGGACATGTACAGATGCATGTAAGTGTGTTTGTGTGTGTGCATGTGTTGTGCACTCCCCGTGTGTCATGTGACGTCAGGCTCACCTTCGGATGCTGATGCTGTTGTATGTGTATGGATGGTACTGCCTGGTACAATATTGCTGTGGAATTGCTCATGTGTGTGAGTAGAAATGACATGTGTGTTAGGGAGTGTGATGCCATGTCTGAAGTTTGACACTGCCACTCATGTACAACTGTCATGTGTGTATCAGTGAAATAAAGCAGTTAGAGCTGCGGAGTTCTCTTTTTTAGGGGGCTGTGTGGCGAAGGACTCCTATGAATCTATAGGACAAAGAGAATACCACAAAGACAGCTACCCGCCTACACACATGCCAGGTGTGTTTAGTTGCACAATGTGCTACCTTTCACCTTTCATGTCAGTCAATTATTTGCGACAGAAAACATACAGATATACATATTTTAATTCATGGATACAAAACACTTCGAAAAATTTATATTAAAACAAAGAGAGACAAAAATGCATTTTGTTTACACATAACATTCCATAAAAGAACCTATACTGAAAATCAATTATCTTGACCAGTTGGTTTGAACTGAACACATTCGTCAGATACTGGTGATGTAGTGAGGTTAGTAAACATATAAGGTGACATCCTGTTATTAAATGAAACCTTAATACAATTCACTATCCTTGACTTTGTCAGTTTTTCTGTCCTTGACTTTGTCGACATCAAAGAGTGTGTTTCTGGGTCCTGGCGAAAGATGGTTAAACAGGCTCAGTAGCTAGTTATTTAATGCTATCAGGCATGTGTCGGACCCGTCTTCAGAACTTGATTTATATAGATCTCCCAAATTAGAATTTCAGAAATAGATCATTGGTTAATTTCCTAAATACCAAACGAAAAAACCGTGTTGGTAACAATATAAAAACAAAGTGTAATGTCTCTATGTGTGTGCACATGCAACTAATTCAACTAACCTTTTCATAGTTTATTTGGCGTGTGTGGCCTTGATTTTCGAACAAATGCGGACAGGATTCACTAGTCCCAACTGTGATTTCTTCTCAAAAATTTGAAAACTGCAACAAACAAAGATGATTTTTTGAAAAGTTTGTTTTCTCTTTTGCGCTACTTTCATTAGAAGGCGAAGGTTCAAAAAAGACTGGCAACAGAGCCACCTAAATGAGCCAAATCGAGTTCATATCTGAAGCGGTATAGACTGCCTTTGAGTGTTTGTCTTTTATATTACATTCGTTGGAAAGCGGGAGTTCAAAATGAAATAGCAGGGAGGCCGACTAAATGAGCCAAGTCAAATTCATATCTAAAGTGATACAAACTGCCTTCAAATCAATTATGTGGCACTTTTGTTTTAAGCATTTTTTGATAATGAAATACTACATGTTTTTTTTAAAAAGGGAGGAACATACCTCTTAATCCAAGCGAAGGTGTGCTACGATATAGCTTCATTCGCGGACACACATATCACGTATGTGGTGTTTTCCGTATTGTAAATTAAAGTTTACCTAGTTTGTTAAAAGAAATACGGAGATGTAACAGTCCGTATGTAGCTAACAGAATAGTGCTGTTTACATATCACAAAGGCGTGATATGAGTACTTACATTTGCTGCTTTTCAAGGAGCTTGCTTGATCACAAGCGTTGTTGCTTCCACTCGAAACGAACGCGGGTAGTTACTGCCGAGTTCGCTTTCACTCACGTTTGAAAAAGGCTAGACTCGCTGTATTTATAAATTCATCTAATCGCGGCCGCCATCTTAGAAGGAAAAAAGGTGGACGCGGCCGGATTACAGAAGAGAAACGGGCTGCAATGCCCCAGTGAACTGAGAAAAAGTATCATAATTGCAAACATTAAATAGAATTGCTTTATTATGCCTTGATACTACTCTATTTATTATTTCAAAAAAACTATCGAAAAATGGTCATTACATAGTGTGACATTTCCACCCAATATTGTACACTCTTCAAGGAGAGGGCAAAAAAAGACTGTGTTGTGAACATGCACATTTGATGAACTCAGCATGCACTAATGAATGCTTTTCGTGTGCTTCATAAATGTCACTTGCGCAAAAGAGTTATTTGTGTAAAAACAAACTCCATTCAATTCCGATGTTAAGACCAGCCTGAACAGTGTTTAGATTGTAAATCCACTTCTGTTCAAGCTGCCTGAGCTTTCGGTCGCGGTCTCCTCCACGAGGGTGTGATGGAACCGTTTGAATAATATACCATTCAATATCTTCACAGGTGTGTTTTGCTTTTACAAAATGAGCAACTAAAGGTTTCTCCGGAACTGAATTTTTAACACATGACCTGTGCTCGCAGATTCTCTGCTTTACAGGTCTTTTTGTCTTCCTAATATAAATTAATTTACACGGGCAAATGATAGCATAAATTGCCCATACTGTATTGCAATTGGTGAAGGCTTTTAAGTGCCATGTTAGACCCTTTAAGTTGACAGTTTTCACGTTTTTTGTCAAACGACACACTGAACAGTTACCACATTTAAAGTGACCGCTCACTGGTGGCAAATGCCACAATGTACCTTGTTGTTGTACTGAGGTTGTTTTTGGCAATTGGTATGTATGTACTAATTTGTCTCGTAGATTGGGCATACGTTTGAACGCAAATCGGGGTTTGTTTATAGAAAAATCTTCAGTTTGAATTAAGGACCAGTTTTTAGGATGCAGCGACGAAGGTCGTTGCTAATTGGGGAATACGTGGAGACACATGTTATTTTATCTTCTTGTACTCTATGGCGTTTCTCCAGACATTGGTCTCTGTTTGTGTTCCTTGCTCTTTTAAGTGATCATCGGATCACGTGAGATGGATATCCTCGTTCTTTTAGTTTTTGCAACAGATGACTACTATGAAGGTCAAAGTCTTCCGTAGTGGAGCAATTACGCCTGATGCGTAAGAATTGGCCAAAGGGAAGGTTTTCCCGCAATGATTGCGGATGAAAACTTTTATATGACAACAATGTGTTTTTATCTGTTGGCTTTTTGTATGGAGTGGTTCTTAATAAGCCTTGAGATGTTTTATAAATTTCTAAATCTAGAAAGGCTATTTTCTGATGATTGAAGCTCATAGTGAAATTTATGCATGGGCTTCGTGCGTTTATCCACTCAAGAAATTCTGTCAAAGTTGTTTCACTTCCATGCCATAAAAGGAACACATCATCTATATACCGATGCCAAGCTTTGATGTTTAACTGGAAAGGGTTGTTTTCATGATACACAGAATTTAATTCTAAGTTGTCCATAAATAAGTTTGCTAAATCAGGAGCAAAGGTAGCACCCATGCTTGTTCCGTGTAGCTGTTGGCAGAATTTATCTTCCACCATGAAGAAGTTGTTGACCAGCGCTATTCTAATGCATTCGCAAATTAACTCAGACGGGACTGAAAGGTCTTCTCTGGTTTCGAGATACGAGAAAATCACTTGAATGCATTGTAATTGTGGTAAACTGGTGTAGAGAGACTCCACATCTAGAGTGACTAAAATGTCGTTTGTGTCCGTGGCAAGTTCATCAATGATCTTAATCATGTTTGTGGTGTCCTGAACATACAACCTCATTTTTAATACAAAGGGTCTAAGGAATGAATCTGTGTAAATTGCTAATGGTTCAAGTAATGAACCGATAGCGGCTACTATGGGGTGCCCTGGTGGTTGACTGGCATCTTTATGAATTTTAGGCAAACAATATAAGCCTGAGGTGGTAGGTTGACTTTTAGTGAGAAAAGCTTTTTCTTCCTCATCTATCCACCCCTCGTGTAGTGCATGAGACAGAAGGCTGCTGATTTCATCCCGTATGGTGTTGGTTCGGTTTCCTGGCAGCTGTTTATAGAATTTTTTGTTTGTCAATTGTTTATGAACTTCATTATTATATTGTTGAGTATCCCACAGTACCACACCTCCTCCTTTGTCCGCCGGCTTAATGACGAATAAGTCATTATTTTCTAAATTAGCAAGAGCTAGCTTTTCTTCTTTTGATAGATTGTTAATGCATCTGTTTTTAGTTTTAACGAGAGTTCTCATCTCTCGAAGAACTTTGTTCTCGAGGCTGATGATTTCAGGCAAAATCATTGAGATTGGTGGGATGAAGGAGGACGGGGGTTTGAGGCCTGTGGCACTCAATCTCTTGTCAGATATAGATTCTTTGTCACGGAAAAAGTATTTCAGTCTTACAATGCGAAAAAAGTTGCGCCTCTCGTTTCTGTTTTAAACAGATCAGCATTATTAGTAGGTACAAATGATAAGCCTTTAGTAAAAAGGCTGATTTCAATTGGTGTGAGCGTGTGTTTACTCAAATTGAAAATTGTTATTCCCAATTTTGGAATTACCAAGTTTGGGGTGGCGGATGCCATTGGCGAGGGCGCATTCCATGATTGCCTGGTTGCCGTATTCTCCCTCGTCTGCCCCGTCCTTGAAAAAACTGGCCTGGTGAAGAGCCGCCTCCCCTGTTGGGAGCATTATTCCCAGAATCTGAACCACTACTATTACTAGAATTTGAAAAGGAAACACATTTTTTGTATTGTCTAGGCCAATTCGGGCCTCTTGAAAGGCCTTGATTAGCGTTCATTGATTGGTAAAAAAATGGAACCAAATATGGGTAAGTAATCTCTTCCCTATAATTTTGTATATCTTTTTTCAATTTCCAATTTTTTTTGTCTAGGGTGAATGTTTTAAATTTCACCATTTCCTCTTGTAATTTGTCAAGCAGTGTTTTAGTTTCTGGGATCACAGATTCATCTAGGATCTTTTTTTCTCTGATATGTGTGTATCAGTCCAGTGTACAGTGCCCCGATGCCTGTGTTCTATCTCTCCCTGTCTGCAGCGTCAACTGATGAAGAGGGCGGAGATGGTGCTGTGGAGCAAAGCGGCAGGGATCGCACCACCAGCCGGAGAGGCAAGGCCCGGCTCCCCTCCCAGATTGTCATCTCTTCGGGGAGTGAGGAGTCTGGTGCCGCGTCCCAGGCCACAACTGCCGAGGGTAGGTCCAAGAGGCAGAGGTCGCAGATGGACTCCCTGGCAGCAGAAGGGGCAGCTGAGACCCCACAGGGTCCGACGGAGGAAGATGGCATGGAGTCATCCAGGTTGGTGGGGGGTTTGGTGGAGGAGGAGGCCGTGGAAGGGACACACACAGGGTCTGGAAGTGGGGATTCCACTGCTGCTAGTGGTGCAGTGCAGGGGCAGGGACAGGAGGCAGCACAGGCCGCCGCGGAGGTGCCTGTGTATAATCCTGTCCCTGATCCTGTGACTGCATCATCCGGCACCAGCAGGGATGCCTACGTCCAGACCTGTTTTCAGGAAGGGGATGGGCGCACAACAACTGGCCTTCCTCTCCCTGAGGACGTGGCTATCCTGGACCGGGTTGAGCCTGTCCTGGCTGGGATAGCGTTGCGTCAACGGGGCATGCGAGGTTACCTGCGGTGTTTTCGTGAAGACACTGCACGTCATCTCGGATGCCTCTTTGACCGCGTTGACCTACTGGGACGGGTCACCAGTGCTGGATTCCTCCGTGTGCTGGACTTTCTTGCGACCCCCTCCTCACCTGAACCCCCTACGCGCCAGTCGTCCTCCATGCCATCTTCCCACCCATGTATCACCTGGGTACCCTGTGGAGCTGCCTCTGACCCAGCGGCCATGCTGGTGGAGGCACATCCCTGCCACAGTCGTGAGTCGGACATCCAGCAGGGGTGGCCACCACGACAACTGCACCCCAGCCGGAGGAGGACGTGCAGGCAGCAAGAGCCAGGGCACAGGCACAGGAGCAGCAGCAACAAGGTGGGAGCCATGAAGGCTCGGGGCCTTCAACATTGGGTGGCAGGCATCGGCCAGAGGGCAGGAGGACCCAGGATTACAAGTGTCTTCCGTGTGGCAGCGGTTGGGTCATGCCATAGATGCGGAGCGGAAGCGGGCGGAAGAGGTACGGCTCACAATGGTCAGGGCGGAGAACTCCATGTGGAGGGCACTGAGGCGGGCCGAGTGCCTCGAGGCAATTCGCAGGGAGTTGGAGGTCAACATGTCATCGTCCCTGCGAACCCCCGGGCCATGGAAGAGGACCGCCTCCAGGACATTGAGCGGGAGTTCGATGATGCCCTGTCCCGGGACATCAAAAAGTGAGCCGTCGGACTAGCCCGCTGCCATTGTAAATAGTTAGTTAGTTTGTTTTCATTTTTGTTTTTACTTTTTTTGGGGCGCTTGGACAATACCCCACATTTTTGTATATAGTTCTTCATTAGTTAGTGTATTTTTGTAGGTTTCATTTGGACAGTTGGGCTCATGGACCCAGGATTTTATCCTTTTAAATAGTTGGAGTGTAGATTTGTCGGCATTTTCTTTTTTTGATTTTTCCATGGAGCAATGGATTTTACTTTTTTATTTCTGTTTGGATTTGCTTTGTTGGAGGGAGACTTTGGAGACATTTTTGATTTCATATATTTTGGATTCTGATTTCCATTATGTGACATTCTGCATTTTTTTTCCTTATGTCCATTGTTTGGTGTTTAAATTTGTTTCACCACATTTTTTGATCAATACATTTTTTCCCATACTTCAATGTCTGGTATTCTCTCATTGGTTTCATGCATGTCACGATGTGGGTTTTCACATTCACTGGCACCCATTTTGTGTGTGTGAGGGACATGTGTTGATGTACATACATGTCATTTGGGTTGTTTCATGTAATGGCCATTTCAATGTGGGCGGTATGTTATGCTTGGTTGGTTATTTGGGCAGGGGTGGCGTACGGTGGGATTTGGGTGGCCATGAGGGCCATGATTGTGGGTCATGTTGACGTGTTGGGGGGGACATGAGTGGGGGCCTGCTGGCAGGTGCCCTTCACTGCTGGGTGGGTGGGGGTACATGAGTGGGGGCCTGCTGGCAGGTGCCCTTCACTGCTGGGTGGGTGGGTGGGGGGACATGAGTGGGGGCCTTCTGGCAGGTGTCCTTCACCGGTCGGGACATGAGTGGGGGCCTTCTGGCAGGTGTTCTTCACGGGTGGGTGGGTGGGTGGATGGGGGGACATGAGTGGGGGCCTGCTGGCAGATGCCCTTCACTGCTGGGTGGAGGGACATGAGTGGGGGCCTGCTGGCAGGTGCCCTTCACGGGTGGGTGGGTGGGGGTACATGAGTGGGGGCCTGCTGGCTACGCCAGGGTGGATGGGCTGCCTGTGGGGCATGGCCAGGGGTGCAGTGTGTTCACCTATGTAGTGGTCTGCCTGCAGGCCCTGGGGAGGGGTGTGAGAGCACACCTGGGAGGACACACACTGGCAATTTGTTTGGGGACCCCAGTAATACACGTACCCCGCTCGCACAGGGCCTACCGCGTGGGAAACTCCCCGCGAACCCCAGAAATATACGTGCCCCGCTCGCACAGGGCCTACCGCGTGTGAAACTCCTCGCGAACCCCAGTAATACACGTGCCCCGCTCACCCAAGGCCTATCGCGTGTGTAACTTCCCGCAAACCCCAGTAATACACGTACCTCGCACGCACAGGGCCTACCGCGTGTGAAACTCCCTGCGAAACCCAGAAATACACGTGTCCTGCTCCCACAGGGCCTACCGCGTGTGAAACTCCCTGCGAACCCCAGAAATACATGTGCCCCGCTCGCACTAGGCCTATCGCGTGTGAAACTTCCCGCGAATTAGCGGGGTACGTGTATTCCGAGGGGTGCGCGGGGAGTTTTACACGCGATTGGCCTAGCACGAGAGGGGTACGTGTATTGCGAGGGGCGCGCGGGGAGTTTTACACGCGATTGGCCTAGCGCGTGTGGGGTACGTGTATTCTGAGGGGTGCGCGGGGAGTTTTACACGCGATTGGCCTAGCACGAGCAGGGTACGTGTATTGCGAGGGGTGCGCGGGGAGTTTTACACGCGTTTTCATGGTTGGGGGGCTGTATGCTGGTCCACTGGCCTGTGCGCCATGTACTGGATTTGTGCGCTGTTCATGGCGCACGGGGCGGGTTTGGGGGCGTAACTGGCGCTGCTGCAGGGTCGCTTCGCCACTCGGCGCCACGGCTGCTTAGAGATGTTAAAATCCATGAATACGCTGTGCGCCGAAATGGGTTTAAGCGAACGCGGCTGGCGCTGACTGCCGCACGTGCACACTGTGCGCCAGCCGCGTGCGCCACTTGTGCGCTGAATTCTATTAATTCTATGAATTACCCCCTGAATCTTTTCCAGGTTTGGGGAAAATAATTATTTTTGCCTCGTCCATGGAAGGGGACATTTGGCCCCTGTGTGTGTGTAAAGGAGTTGTATAATAAGGTACTAAATGGACCTGGTGACTTATTTAGGAGGAAGCACCTTGTCTTGAGTTATGGTCGCTTCCAGGGCTTGGCTATCTGTTGGCGTAAGGTGAGAGACATTAACCAAGTTCAGATATTCATTTTGTGAGAGTAAATCCAGATCCTCGGATTAGAGTAAAAGGAGTGGAATTGTGTGAGAATGCTTTTGGTTTCAGAGGTTGTTTCCCCAGGGGGCAGTTTGATCTGTTGTATGATCCTTGATGCTGCTCTCTGACGAATTTTAAATACTAAGAGTTGGTCCATTTTGTTTGCTTTAATATAGTATTTTTGTTTTAAGAAGAGAAGGGCTTTTTCAGCTTTCTTAGCAATGTGAAGATTTAACCTAGCAGCACAGCAACTGCCCTAAACTCGTTCTGATTTAGTGAGCCAAATTAGTTTCCATCCTTTTAAAAATGTGAGCTAATTTCCCTTCTAGGTCCAGTTCTAGGGCCATACTCTGCATATGTCTATTAGCTTCCGCTACTATGACAAAGCCATGCATAGTCGCCTTGAAGGCATCCCAGATGATGTTCATTGATGTCTCTCCCTCTCGGTTTAGTTAGAAGAACTCCCATATTTGCTTCTCAATTTCATCCCTGACCACAGAATCTTGCATTAGTGCTAGTGGAAATCTCCAGGACCAAAGAGTTTGTTTCACTCTTGCAATATTAACATCTACCGTAATTGGAGCGTGATCTGAGATAGCAATGGTATGAGTCCAAATGTGCGTGATTAAGCCTAACAAAGGGGTGAAGATCCATACATAATCTATCTGGGAAAAAGACAGATGCACATATGAATAGAAAGTCTATCCCTTTTTCCCACCTTTTAAGGTGGGCCAAGCATCTACTAAGGATAGATCTGTGAATGTCCATTGCAGGTCCACCGATGGGGAGGCTGCAGTGTATCGAGTCAACCTGCTGCAATCCCGATCGGGGTCCCACGCTATGTTAAAGTCCCCCAATATCAGTAGTTCCCCTTCCATGAATGCTTCCAGTTGTCCTATGACATGTTTCAAAAACCCATCTTGGCCAGTGTTAGGAGCATATATTGAAGCTATCAAGAGGTCAAGGCCTTAAGCTTTAGAATTGCAAAGACATATCTCCCTTCCTTATGAATCTTAGTATGAATCACTTGGGTCTCCAACCCTCATTTTATTGCCAACAACATTCCTGCTACCTTGCTTTCCGCTGTCGCCAATAATGCAATCGGGTATTGACTTATGCGAGGTTTGCCTTTGTCCGCTTTGCAAATGTGAGTTTTTTGGAGTTTCTTTCTCTGGTTGGTGCCGCCTCAAGAAAGATTCAACTTTCCTGCAGATTATTTAGCCCCCTCACATTCCATGTCAGGCATTTGAATTATGTTCTATGTTCATGTTGTGCTTTGGAGTAGATAAATTCAAGCACTTTTTTTTTATCACAGCTTTCCAAGAAATCTTCTGCAAAATGGACATCCTCCCCTCCCTTACCATTATTACAGCCACCACCCTTTCAACCCCTTTAACATCCCCACTAACTATATTAAGCCACCTCCCTCCCCAACCACACCCCTTCCCTTGACCAATGCCCTGGTGTGAGTCGCAGTACCTATTGTATCCCGGGATCTACACTCCCGGCTGCAAATCACCCTTCATCCCAGGGATATGTTACCTGAACAGATAGAGTCCATGATGTCGCAGTCTTGTTTCCGCACATTGAGTTTTCTTTGGCCAAGTCTATACTCTTTGGGTATGGATATTAAGATGATGCCTCCAGAATCCTACGAAGTGCCATGCTTGTGCGCTGGGCCTCAGAGACGGGTCCTCCGGTCTTCTTTGTGCAGGCTCCTGCAGTTCCGCTTTTGTCAATCCGTGGTAGTCCATTCCCCTGCTTTGGGTAGTGCTGCCTTTTGCTCCAATGTAGGATGAGTCCCTTCTGGGAATCCTTCCGGGATATCCTCTGCGATATGTAGTATTGCCATGCCTGCTTCCCTGGAAGTAACCCTTTGTTGCCTGAAGAGGTTTTTCATTGCATACATTTCTCAGCCTGGACAGGACTAGTTGAATCTCTGCCCCATCGTGACTGCAGATCTCGCTTCCCTTAAGATGTGTTCCTTTTGTGGCTAGAGCACACAAGGTGCCAGCACATCTCGGGGGCAAGTACCTGGTTCCGACGTCATGGGTCCCATCCCACGCACTCTATCCAAGAGGATGTTCGTAGACATTGATTCAGTTATAAGGTCTGCGAATATGCGAGTCATAGTTTCTTTCAATTCTATGTCAGACACTGATTCTGGTAGATTTTTTATAATAATGTTGGAACGTCGTGATCAGTTTGAGGTCTTCGTATTGTAGTTCCAGATTGTGTGTTATTCTGGACAGTTCTTCCAGAGCAATGTCTGATTGCCTATGACCTTCTGTCAGTTACTGAATAACTTGCTCGTTAGTATCTACCCTTTCTGCCAGAGTTGATATTTCTTTGCTGAAGTCTGCAAGTGACCCTCTGAGTTTGGAGGTGAAAATTGCTGCTGAAAGGAAGAGGCAAATTTATCTTGGAATTCCTGGAAGCTTTTAAGAAAATCATCCTTGGATGCCGCCATATCAGGTGTTCCCAGTTGTGTTTCCAGGGGAAATTGCGTTTTTGATTTAGACAGGGCATCTGATGGGGTTTTACTTGTTGCCCAGTGTAAGGAACTAATGGTGGCAACAGTAAAGACAGACACAAGGGATCACAGTTCAGGGGTGTTTATAAAACTGTATATGCGGGTTGGGAAAACGCCTAATCTAAACCTAAATCTAAGATGGGAGCAAGCTATGACCATCAAATGATAATGAGGTACTCGTGCCAACTTTATATTTCCGTTTACTTTCTTATGATTCAGGATTCACTTCCCTTGGGTTTTCACTGGTTTGTCGGTCAAAGACATTCAACCGTACCAGGGATTTTGCTAGACCCCTGTATGACCACCTTGATCTTTTCCTTGCGGCTCTCCTAGGGGCTTTGGGTACCTGTAGTTTTAACAAACGTGGTATCAACCAGTGTCTCTTGAATAAGCACCCACGTGGTGCCGGACCCCTCTGCAGCTGTTTCTCCCTTAATGTCTTAACACAACAAAGACAGAATATCTTCATGCAAATTATTCCTCAAGCTTGGTTCCCTACAGATAACTCGCTGTCCCTACAGAAAATCTCTTTATCCCTAGAATGGATGTTCTCGCCCTAGTAGAGCGCTGGTGTATCGCCTACTAAGATTAGGGGATAGACGAGAAAACTCTCTAGCACTACCAAGTCTTTTCTACTCTCCAGTGTCTACAGCACTAAAAATAGGCACTGAGACTTATATGGAATAACTACTCTCCATATGATAGTAACCTTTTAAATCTTGTGATAAGTCACACCAAATGAAAGCAATAACATTAAAAATAGCCCTTTTGTATTTGTATTTTATTTATTTGTATTGCGCAAACCAAGTCCGGAGGCTACCGGGCGCATATCTTAGAAACAGTGGTTACATAATATTACGACATTTCAGGTAACACTTAAGTTGACATAGTAATCAAACACATTGGTAGTTTGTACAGAAATACATAGGTCATCAAGTTTTCAGAGTGCAGCTTGGTCATCTTATGTGACTAGCCAGGATTTGGCTTTGTGTTTGAATAGATTAATGGAAAGAAGGTTTCTGATAGTAAGGGGGACAGAGTTCCATAAATTTGGCTGCCAGAACTGGGAAGCTAGACCCTCCGGCTGTTTGGAGTTTGTATCTGGGGGATCAGTAGGCTCTGGCTAAGGGTAGACCTTAGAGATCGAGATGGGGTATACTGCATGAACCGTGAGGAGAGATAGATGGGGGCCTGGTTGTTCATGCATTTCTAGGTCAGGGCAAGCGATTTTAGTGAGATCCTTTGGGTGACTGACAGCCAGTGAAGGTTCTTCCTGGTTTCCGAGATGTGGGCTGATCTAGGGATATTGAGGGCTGCTCTGATGGCGTTATTTTGTAAAATCTGGAGTTTGTCTTGGTTGCGTTGATTGGTGCCTTGGTATTGTGCATTACAATAGTCCAGCTTGGACATGACCAAAGTCCTAGCAAGGATTGTGCAGTTATGAGTGGAGAAAAAAGGGCGACAAGCAGTGATCAGTTTACAGGTGTAAGCAGAGGTGGCAGCAACTGCATTAGTTTGTCTGTGGAGGGAGGGAGTGGAGTCGAGGTAGATTCCGAGAGTTTTGGTATCTTTGGGAACTTTTATGGAGTTTCCGTCGATATTAAAGGAGCTGAACATGGGGTTCAGCTTGTTAAGTCTTTGCTGTGTGCCTAGGATGAGGAGCTCTGTCTTGTCGTCATTGAGACAGAGCTCATGTTGAGCCATCCAGGTTTGGATGACAAGGTATATGTCATTTAGGGATTTCGAGTCTACCGTGTAATCGCCCGTGATGGAGATGAGTATCTGGGTGTCATCAGCGTAGTTAGTGTAGGTGACACCCAGATAGTCCAGCACATCAAACAGGGGTTTAGTGAAAACATTGTAGAGGGTAGGGGATACGCACGATCCTTAGGGGACCCCGCAAGGGACTGGCGCAGGGTTGGCAGAGGAGGTTGGGGAGAATTCCCTCATCTGTCTGTTATCCAGGAAGGATTGCATCCAGTTAGTGGCCTTGTTGGAGAAGTGGGATGCCGTTTTCAGGTGGTGACAGAGGATTTGGTGGTTGACCAAATCGAAGGCAGCAGATAAGTCAAATAGTAATAGCAGGGCTAGTTTACCTTTGTCTTTAAAGTCCTCAATTTGGGTTTTGAAATCTAGGAGGGCTGTCTGCGTACCGTGCTTGGGTCTGAAGCCGGATTGTCTCGTACCTAGTACATTGTTTGTTTCCAGGTAGTTCTGTATCTGAAGATACGCTGCTCTATCTAAGATTTTTAGCAAAAATGGGACCGTCGTGATGGGCCTGTAGTTGTTTGGGACCTCCGGATCTAAGGTAGGTTTTTTTAGGAGAGGGATGACCCATGCATTCTTCAAGTTGTTAGGGACCACTCCTGATTGAAAAGAGGCATTGATGAAGGTGGTAATAAAAGGAGCGAGGTCATGAGCCGATTCCTTAATGATCGGGGCTAGACATGCGTCCCCTTGGCAATTGGAGGGTTTTAAGATGCAGATGATTTTTTCAACCTCCAATTAGTGATTTTTGACTTCCAATTAGTGTGCACCTTTCTAGCATATCAGTAAAGTAGTGAGAGAGGATAGGGCGAGTTTTGTCTTCTATCCCCTAACCTTAGTAGGCGATACACCAGCGCTCTACTAGGGCGAGAACATCCATTCTAGGGATAAAGAGATTTTCTGTAGGGACAGCGAGTTATCTGTAGGGAACCAAGCTTGAGGAATAATTTGAATAAAGATACTCTGTCTTTGTTGTGTTAAACCTATGCATGGGTCGAGACAGGATCGCTAACCCATCGACTTTAGTTGTGATAAACTTTCCCCTAATGTTAACAGTTCTTTGAATTTCACTTATTTTGCCATTTTTTCCATTCATCACAGATCAGTTTCTTATCAGTTCTCCCCTCGACTCACCGGCTGTTATGAACCGCTTGGCTTTTCTAGTCTCTGGAGTCAAGGACGGTACCATGGTAGCAAACGTCTCCCCCTGGCTTGGTTGTCAGCGCAGAAGGGCTCTGTGTACCGCTTGCATCTGCTGCAACCCACGCTGGCTATTGTTTGCGGTCTTACAATTCCTTCCACTGAGGTTTTGCGGGACTTGGCCAGAAAGGGCAAGGTTGCTTCTCCCTTTGTCACCCTTCCGGTTGTTGGTGGCTTTCTCCTCCTCTTGAACTGCTGTGCTTGGATAGCTCTCTCGTCGTCTGGTCTGCCTTGCTCGTAGTGTTCTCTCGTGCTCCACCTTATATCCCTGTGGGAAGGGCCGTCAGGTGTGTGTGTGTAATTCTGGTCAATTGCCTGACTCTGCCTGACCCTTGTGGCGGCACATGTCAGGTAAACGGCTCTAGTGTTAGTCCATCGTCTTTCGTGGTGTGCAAAAGTGTTTGTGTCGGAAAGGGGGCTGGGGGGTAGAGTTTGAGTATCCTACGTGGTAGGATGTGGAAAAGGTGTTATAAGAAGGGGAATACTGCGTCTCACCCGGTATCCCACTTCCACTCCCTGAGGGACCTCCAGCCAGTTGATCCTCCCTCACTGATCCAACCCCAGGAACTAGATCCAATAGCGATGGCCGTGTTCTGGCCACCTGCATGACAATCCCTGGGGACTAGTAAGTGAGACACCTTCTGGTTTCTCACACCAGAACAAGTCCAAAGGTTTCTGCTGTTTCTGCAGAGATTCCAATTGCCCCACCTGGGTTTGTGTCTTCCAGTTGCTTGACATAAGACTGTACTTTTTGGCTTTATATACATGTACTACTGTGATAGCAGGTCACCCATCAGGCCCAACAGTCTTAATTAGTCCAAGAGAGTCGATGGTTATTAGGGAGAATTCTCAGAAATGTGCTAATTCCTCTCTACCTTAGAGACCCCCAGCAACTTTGCTGGATTCTGAGGACTTACATTTTTAACCTGGAGAGAGTGAGACTCCCTTTTCCCACTCTCTCATGTATTTTTGTTATGATTTGAACCCTGTGTTTCTTTTGGTTGTGGAGTCTGACAAACTCCATAGGCAACATCTTTTACATTGTGTCACATAGCACCCTCAATGCAGTGGCACAGGGAAGTCTTTCATATTTCCCATAGGTTTAAATACCTTCTCTTGGATAAACTACTGTTTCCCAGAGCAGGGAAGTGAAATTGACTTTACTTACCATTGTAACTTTCTAGACCCAGCACACACTATCTTACAATAGGGTGCTGGAGGGGTTACTTAGTATCCCCTTTATCTAGCTTCTCATGGAACATGTTTATGTTATCCATTCCTTACTGAATGGCTGGTGGCAGTGGTTTACTTTGAACTACTGTGGTGTGCTTTAACCACGGGCTGCGTTCGCAGCTGCAGTAAAGCACCCAAGGTTGCCTTTTTTATCAGAATGGCCCCGGTCTTCTTTTTTCGCCATTTCTTTGTGGACAGATCCTTCTTGAGATTTACTCTGCGTGCTAAGCCAGGTTTGGTCCCTTTGCTCATTTTGTCTTTGGCGGGATCCACGAGTGAAGCCTGCCTCTGGCTCCAGGGTGTCTGGCGGGGGCAGGAAGCGAGGGAGGTGCCCGAAACTCCCTGTGCTTAGTCTCCTAGAAGACAGGAATGCACTCCTAGGTGATTGGCCCGCTGGCTGTCCGGCAAGGAAAGCCACCCTGCTGGGTGACTGACAGCTAGTCTGGAATGAATGGGAGAATCCTGCATAAAAGGCATGGCTTTTTGGCTTGGAAGGCAGAGTCGACCACTGGACGAAGGAATCCGAAGAGGAACTTGGAAGAGATGCCTGCTGCAACTCCTGGAGCGTTGGTTTGCCCGGTGAAGCCCTGCTGCTGTGCTGAAGCTCTGAATTCGCCTCGACTAGAGAAACCCTGAAAGGACGACTTCTCTCCTTGAGTTGGTGGGACCAATCAACTCCAACTCCAAAGTAAACCACCTGGACATTCTCTCGAAGCTGGTTGAATTTCCACTGCAGTTGCTGCTGGAACCAAAGAGCCAGGGAGAGGAACACCAGATTGTGTGTGTTGCTTTTAAGTTGGCCAATAGTTCCAGGAAGATCCTCCGGACTCCCAGGAATTAGGAGTGAACGAGCCTGAGCCACCTCAACAGAGTGCTGGAGCCCAGATGCAAGGAAAGCCCATCTCAACAGCGAAGAGTCTGCTGTGTTGCTATTTGCTTAGATGCGAGGAGCGGAAAACCGTGTAGTGCAGCTGAATTAAAGTTTGCCCTTTGCTGCCTCTGACCTTCCCATTGCAGTGCAGGAGTCCTCCACGACTGAGGCACAGGAACACAGGATCTGCAGAGCTGAGCAGGAACAGAAGCCAACCAAAGACTTTTTCTTCTAACCAAAGGTACTGTAAAGTCTAAGAGAACTTACCGCTTGTGTAGCCTTACTTGTTCTCAGTTGAGACTTGTCTTGGTTGCTTCTGTAGAGTTGCTAACAGCTTTTTTACCTCACAAGCCTAATCCGCTTGTGGCCCTACATTGATTTTTTTCTACAAAAACTTCTAAAACATTGTGCAAGACTTTTACCTACCTCTGTGAAGTGCTTCAGCTCACATATACTTTTGCCCAATTGACTTCGGCCTAGCCTGGCTTTCTCTTTAACATACTCTCATGTCTGGTTCTACATGCAAACAGGGGTATATTAATGCCGACAGTGTCCTAGCTACTAAAGTCACCTCAGGGTGTACGAAGTGTCTGTGCACCATTTCAAAAGAGTACTTACTGATTTAGAAATATTAAGAGTGTGTATTTTGGAGTGTATTTGTGTGTTACTATTATATTGCCCCTTCTGAAGAAGGCTTATTCAAACTGACTGTTAAATAAATTAATCATTGTTTAATCAAGAAAACTTGTGTGTAAGAGTTTATTTGAATACTTTTCACTGGGAGTCTCTGTTTAACTCCCTTACAGCTCACATTGACCTCTCTTGAGATAAGCCTGCCCGCTCGACAAGCTACCAACCTGTGCAGTACAGACTTCTACCAAAGGTTGGGTTCCTATTGTTAGGAGGTCAGGGTTGTTGTAGTGCACTCTAAGGGTACTACATACAATCTTGCCTAACACTGGTCATACTAATATCTCTACGCCACATGAAGCCTGAAGCAAGTAGGGATATAACGGTATAACGAGATACTGTGGACAACTTAATTGAACAATAATAACCGTCACGTTGTTTATAATGGTATACCGTTTATACCGTTAAGTGTGCTTTTCAATCTAATTTGGAAAGGCTGCGGTAAGCAAGTGCTGCACAGTCTTCCTCTTGCACTGTTGGATGTGCCGTCTGCCAAGAGACAGGGAAAGTGAGGCCACATTAGTAAATGCAGCTTTGCTGCTGTGATAGCTCTTTCTCTGTGATCAATAGAGTCGGGTCAAAGATCAGCCGACTTTGCGCAAATTGTGTTGAAAGCTGCCCAGTGCCTGAACCTTTGTGTGTCCCCATGCAAACCTGGTAACGATGAGCTGACTGACTGGCTATTTAAGCATACCGGAGACTGCAGTTCATAGACTCCGCCAGACCTGGATTTCATGGGCAAACTAGAGCAAAGTTATTTTGTTTCAGGCATTTTTTATTGGAAAGGCAGCATACAGATTTTAACGATTTTCACACAGTCATGCTGCTCCGGTCTACAGGTCAGATCTTCTATGGCGATTGTCCCAATTTTCTATTTGCAATTAGCAAGACCACAGGGACATCACGAGGGTGAGCTGAGGGCCTGAACTGAAAGTGGGCATTTTCTTTTTCCTTTTGTTCGTTTGTAAACAAATGTAATAAAATGTTCGGTGACTTGCAAAACAGTGGAGCCAGGAGTGCTTTGCTTAGGAACCACTCAGCCAGCAAGAGCAGAAATGTTTCGATTCAGCCTGGCCCGGCATCATGTGCCGTTAGTTCAGTAAGTTAAGGTCCTACTGCACTGAGCAAACACACATTGGAACAGCTCTTGCTCTGGCTGGGCACACTGTAAAAAAAAAAAAAGGACGGCCAGTGAAGTCATGCATATCGAATTACTCTTCCCAAGGTTTAGATTCAAGGAACTTAAGTTTCGCATGGTAATGGATCGGATAGCCATCCGGTTCTGTTTTAGCTTAGAATTCCGGGATTTTTAGTTTTCCCACCAATTTGAAAGATGGGGAACTACACATCCCAGAATTAAAAGGGGGGAATGAACTGGATGCATTTCTGATGCATGTGCACAAACAACTGGCTCTGTAGACCAGGCATGGACTGGCCTTTAGGGCAATAGGCCCATGGCCGAACCAAAAACGGAAAATGCTTGTGTGGGTGAGTTTTTTGGGTCAAAGTGGGGCACTTTTTTGGCCAAAATGGACCAGTTTGATGAGTGACTTCACTATGCGGCTAATAGTTTTGACCACTGTTGCTGAATAAATATTCTTTCAAATCTCCCCCTTGGGTACTATTCAAACAGTGTTCCAAAAGGAAGGAATTCCCATTGGCAACTGTGGGCCACTTTTATGTTGGTGCCCAGACAATTTTATGCCCCAGTCCGGCTCTGCTGTAGAGTGTGTGAACACTGGGCCTATCGGTGCTTTCTGCTAGTAAATAAACTGCACGCCCCGTCCCCACTGTCCTCTGTGTAGATTGGCACATTGGCACTAGAGTTGTTGCTTCGCTTGATCCTTCACCTGCCTTCTGCATATGGCACTGGACTCAAGCAGGCAGGACATTAAATTTGAAGTATTGAGAGCAATGGGGGTGAGATATGTCTCAGGTCTATTCTCAATGTGTGACACCACCCATGAAAGCATTCCTCCCTCTGAACACGCATCACAAGGGTCCTAATGCACTCAGACCTGGGGAAAACAGCAATGATGGGGCTCTGGTGAGGTGGTGGTCTAGGCCATATTTGTGCCAATATGTATTTTAACTTTGTCATTTTCAAAGTTTTTTTTGTTGCCCCTATCTTTAAGAAGGTAAATGAACATGTATTGCAAGAATCAAGAAATAAATCAACAGCACCCACTGAACGCTGTCCCTTTAGGATTACATGGTCAGTGGTGACTCCGACATCAGACCTTCATAATACACTAGGCAGATGGTAAACAAGCTATAGTGATTAGATCACTATGCAACTTTTTGGTGTGTCTGTGTTGGCCATGACATTTTGACAAAAGAAACATAATGACATGGGCTTTCAAACCGCACATGAATGAATTGTCTCCCTTTAACCTTTGAACTGCCATGGGTCACCCCGCCTCAGTGCCAAGGCCTTTTTTGGTATTTCGCCATTCAATGCCTTCTAACGTTTTCTGTTTCATTAACCCCTTAAGTGCCAAGGACGAGGGCAACAGGGGGGTAATCCCAAGGATGAGATACCTCGCCCGTGGCACTTAAGGGGTTAATGGGATAAAGAGTTGTCAATACAAACTTTTTGTCGCAGCGAGGGGTCATGATGCCCATGCCGTGTGGTTAAAAAAAAATGCAAGTCGAGGCCAATTTTCAAAGCGATGACATGTGACTGAGCAGCAAGCTCATTGCTCAAAATGCCCATTATAACACTTCCACTAGTCACTCTTTCATTCAAGGCGATCAACGAGTGAGCGCCATGAAAAACCAATTCTGCAGCCGCCTTAGATTCCTGCATGATAGGCTAAATATGTGCAGAGACAAGTTTCAAAATGCTACCTTGCACCAGCTGGAGAATCCTGCCTGCGTATTCGTAAGTTAACTAAAAAGCATTGACCTAATGGTAAGTTAAAGAACTTCAAATGCAAAAAGGCAATGTAAAAAAAAAAGTTCTTTTTTTTGGTAAAAGTAGTTTCAGTTGGAGCAGTTTCTAATGCCATTTTGTAAACCACACGTGCCTGACACAAAATCAATATGTTAGCAATAGGAAGAATGAATACAGTGCCAAGAATGAAAAGGATTTACTTTGGGTTGGCGGCTTTGGGGTTTATGTATTAATAATGGATAATGTTTTCTAAACATATGACAATGGGGGATTTCTCTGGTTCTATCATTGAATTTACATATAATAAGTCACACCGCAAAATTCACTCAGCTCTGTGGGCATTCCCTGCTGCCATGCCAAACGGAAACATGTCTGTGATTACTGAACACCTTTTGGCACGCAAGTAAACTAAAGGCTGTAATGTAAAGAGAGAGAGAGAGAGTGTGTGCGTGTGTGTGTGTGCGCATAAGCACATACTACTATCAGCCTCCATTGATCTGTGGCATGCAGATTATCAAGATGGCAACATGTTCATCTTCACCAGTAGGTTTGCTTTGCCAGTCGCAACGGGGCTCCCCCGCCCCCTCCACACGTGTGTTTGTGTTGTTTGGTGGAGGCAAGGGGTGGCATTTCAGTTGAAAGTATGTTAATAAGCCCAATTTTGACCCTGGGTGCCTGGTTTCGTTTGTGATGGTAAATCTGACAATGTATGACATTTTAAGAAAATATTTGTTAATATTAGTTAACTCCACCTGCTATAGTGCGATAACCATGATAAACCGTCATTTGGCAAGAAGGTTATCATACCGCCATAAAACTAATACCGTGACACCCCTAGAAGCAAGCACAGGAATTACATTAGCTCGCACTTGTCTGATATGTGGATTACAGTGGGTAAGGGAATCGACTGTTTGAGGCAAGCAATGTTTGTCTCTCCTAAGCAGGGTAAGAATAGACTTATTATCCTTGTGTTTTAAAGAATGCAGCAAGCAGCTATGGTCTAACGCCCCCACATGTGTTGTTTACAGCGTTCCGCCGAGGGCCCCGCCTTGCTTGCTTACTGATGCATCTGTCACCTGTCTCAGCCCTGGAGGGGCCGCAACTGACGTGTTCTACCGGCAATCGTCTGAGTGCCCAATCAGTTAGGGCGGGGTCCTCATTGGTCTTGCTCTTTTCATGCCGAATCCACCGTCATCAAGCGTCACCATAGGGGTGAGGGGCTGTTGCTGGGCTTCTCGGAGATTGTTAGAAGTCAGGAGAGGCCACCATTCACTCAGTGTCTCGACTTGACCACAGTGATTGAACAGAGCGAGCTCTTTCACTGCCTTCCTATACAGCGGCCATCTTGGTATCTAGATGTTGCTGAGGATTTCAACACTTCTTGTATTGATGTTTGATTTTGCAAGGAATGTGGTGCCCATTTATATAGGCGACAATTCAAAATAATTCCCTGGATGGGATTGGTCAAGCTGAATGCGAGGGTTGGGGTTCCATATGATAAATGGGGCAGTCTCCGGTGATATACCTAACCAATCTACTTGGCATAGTGTAGGGTGTTTGTCTATAATTGACTAGATTTTTGTGGAGGATTGGTTTAATAGGTGCACATTTATGAATAGCACAGGCTCCCCCTGGAGTGATCATAGTCAGCTTACGGTTGAGTCCGATTTGCAGGTTTTAAAAGGTGATATACATGGACCAACTGATTGAACAGTTCATCCGGCCAGAAATGGGATCATTTGGAAGCCCAGGTCTCTTAATTGTGTTAATGATATTCTTGTCCTATGCCTTCCAAACACCACCTTAAATTGGAAATACTATACATTTAGCATTAATATCCGATACTGATGGAAGAAACTTTGCATTCTTTCTTTGGTAAGCAGAGGGCATAGATGTCGAGTCAATGTCAGAAGCATGTGCATGCCTGTGACTCTTTAGTCGCAGAAAGGAAGAGGACAGGAGAGCTCAGACTAGAAGTATGAGCCTTTGGCTGGTCTTGAAGCATTAATTGTTCTATGTAGAGTCCAAAAGGTCAAACAATCGTATACAAACTGGTTGAGATGTAACCAATGCTTTAGGTCATACAAATAACTCAACCTTTTAGAAAATGATCAGTGAGGTGGGAGATCCTCAACCAGATCTATAGATCTATAGATTCACTTTGTGTCCGAAAAAGATTGATTACAGCCTTTTGAGGCATTGTACTCGCCACAGGATTCACTCCAGTGTGATGTGTGCTTGGAATTGTTGGAATTGAGTGACTATTGGAGGCTTATACAGTAGACCAGGAATCTATTGCAGCCGTTTTAAGTAAATTTAATAATAACGCACATGCCCGTGGTCTGAATGGACTGTCAATAGGTCCACTTAAAAGATTCTGCTTAAGCAAGTGGTTGAAACACTTGAATATCCCAAGTCTTGGAGAACTACGCATGTTGGTCCAATATACAAGAAGAGCTCACGATCCGATGCCCAAAATTATCGCCCCATCTAAATTGTTGATGCTGACAGTAAAGTGTTTGCATCTTTATAGTCATCACATCTAGAAAATTGGGAAAGGGAGGTCGGCAGATAAAACAAAATGTCAAAAAGGCTTTACGAAGCATTATGGTATATCCCTCAATGGCTTCATTTTTAAATGTGCGCAGAGCCAAGCCTGATATTGATATATTATTTGTATCGCGCTCGTACAGAAGTGTTTCAGAGCGCAACGAGGCAAGGGAGCGGAACATGGGAGAACAAAACAGCGATCTTACTAGGCCCAGTGAGAACGCGCAAGTGCATGGGAGAGGGAAAAAAGGCAAAGTACAAGGGAAAAGGGGGGGGGGTGGAAGGTTCTGGACTAAAAGGAATACAAAGAAATAAATAAAACATTAATAAATAATGTATAAGAGCAGCAAACAATGGTAGTGCAGCCGTCAAGTGGCAAGTGCTAGGTTGAAGGCACAGGGTGTGTCTAATAAGTGCAGAAAAAGAAGGGTGGGGGGGAGCTGTAGGGTAACAGATACAGTCCCCAGTGCAAGGGATTGCCAGGAGGCAGTGCGGGTGGGTGGTAGGGTGAGCAGGTACCTGGGCCCGATAGTCATAGGGTGGCCAGGAGGTAGTGCGGGTGGGTAGCAGGGTGAGCAGGTACCTGGGCCTGATAGCCAGAGGGTGGCCAGGAGGCAGTGCGGGCGGCTGGCAGGGTGAGGTGGTACCTGGGCCAGATAGTCAGCGGGTGGCCAGCAGGCAGTGCGGGTGGGTGGCAGGGTGAGCAGGTACCTGGGCCCGATAGTCAGAGGGTGGCCAGGAGGCAGTGCGGGTGGGTAGCAGGGTGAGCAGGTACCTGGGCCTGATAGTCAGAGGGTGGCCAGGAGGCAGTGCGGGTGGGTGGCAGGGTGAGCAGGTACAGTCCCCTGTGCAAGGTATTGCCCGGAGGCAGTGCTAGTGGTTGGCAGTGTGAGCAGGTACATGGGACCGATACTCAGAGAGTGGCCAGGAGGCAGTGTGGGTGGGTGGCAGTGTGAGCAGGTACCTGGGCCTGATAGTCAGAGGGTGGCCAGGAGGCAGTGCGGGTGGGTGGCAGGGTGAGCAGGTACAGTCCCCTGTGCAAGGTATTGCCCGGAGGCAGTGCTAGTGGTTGGCAGTGTGAGCAGGTACCTGGGACCGATACTCAGAGAGTGGCCAGGAGGCAGTGTGGGTGAGTGGCAGTGTGAGCAGGTACCTAGGCCTGATATTCAGAGGGTGGCCAGGAGGCAGTGCGGGCGAGTGGTAGGGTGAGTGTTAGGGAGAATTCTCATTTCATGGCTAATTTTCCTTACCTAGTGAGTCCCTCAGCAGCTTTGCTGGATCTCTGGAGTTGTTTCTTTCCACCTGGTAAGAGTGTGAGCTTTTCACCACTCTTACTTGTGTTTTGCTATGTGTTTTTACCTGTTTTTGGGATTGTGGGCTCTAGAGTACACCACTTCAGTAGCCCCCTTCTTTGTGTGTGTCACACCGCACCTTCTGTGCAGTGGCACAGGGATGTCATTTAGACTTCCCACCGACTCCATTTCTGAGGTGACTACTGTCCCCCAGAAAAGGGTAGTAAAGTTACCATTAACTTTACTCAGTCAAAACTAACCACAGATCCAGTACACCCCATCTTACATGGAGTACTGGAAGGGTTAACTCTTAACTCTTTTTATCTGTACCTCCTAGAGCAATGTTTCGCTCTTTTAATATTTAGACATGGCTGGTGGCAGTGGTATCTACCCTAAATTTCTACCGCGGTTATCTTATATAACCGTGGTAATATTGAAGGCTATTGTGTTAGCCTCAAACTTAAACCCTCTTGACCAAATACTTTTTCATTTGGCTCCGGTGCGGTTTATTCGCCATTTCTTTTTGTTAAACTCCTTCTTGTGTTTCACTTTGCGCGGCAAACTAGGTTTGCCTTCTTTGTTCACTGTCTTTTTGCGGGCTTCTACCTAGAAGTCCTCCTCAAGGCGCCTGGGTGTCTAGGTGGGCTGAATGTGAGGGAGGGTTGAAGTCACCCCCTGCACAGGGTATCCTAGGAAACCCAAGTCGCATTTTGTCATGATTGGGTAAGGTGGTTGTCCGGGCTGAACAACCCCCCTGCCGGGTGATTGACAGCCAGGCTGTGTGAATGGGGCTTTTCGCATAAAAGGCAGGTCTCTTGGGCTAGAAGTCAGAGAGTCGCCACTGGAACTACAAGGAACCGAAGAGAAGCAGAGAGAACGACGGCTGCTGCAACTACCCCGTCCCGGTGAAGCCCTGCTATAGTCCTGAGCTATCTACCATTCAATGACCAGAGAAGATCCAGTCCGGAGTCTTCTTCCCTTGAGCTTGGTGGGGATAACCAGCTCATCTTCTACAGCCAGAGGATCCTCTTCCATGGTCGAAATCGCTGCACACTGCTGTAGTGGTCGGGAAAGCCACCCTATAGAGCCTCTCCTGTTTTTAAGGAGCGCACCTTTTATTCCTTGTCGCTGCTGCCGGCTTCATCCCTGTGTGGTGCAGACCCCATTCAGACATCCTCCCTTCTCGACGAAGCTCCAGGAATCGTGGGTCTGCGGGAAACCAACAGGAACAACTGCCAGGGCACCAGCTGCACCATTGGAACAAGGTACTGTGTTCTGCTCGAGGAAATTGGGTGAATCCCTTTTCTTCATCTACAAGGCTTGCCCATGTCTTCCCTCCTTCTTATAACTTTTGCTTCCGAACATTGACAATATCGAAGTACTCTTGGCTACGTTGAATCGTGAACTATCTGACTGTGTGATCTTTGGCAACAGGCCCCGGTGTCACTTGACCCTGGCTCCGGCCCTTTGACTTTTGAACTCCTGTCTTTGAGTGTTTCTTGATTCTGTCTGCCTAACCAAAATAATCCCTGTGATTTTTGCCTCCAACTCCCTCTGAGTATCTCAGGTGCTAAGTGTGTTTTTGCCCCGGTAGCATTTCATGTCACGGATACGCGTTTGTTTAGTAGACCGAACTGTCAAAAAGTGATCGCAATTGTATTTGCGGTAACATGTTTTGTGCCTAACACCGGTTCATTCAAACACAGGGTACTTACCTTGAGACATACTGTACAAAGTGAATTGGTTAGTTGTAGTATATTTAACGTGTGGTTTTTGTTTAAGTTTAATAGAAGTGTTGTGCTTATAATGAATGGTTTAAAAATAAATGTACTTATATTTTTCTACCTGAAACCTTGAGTCAGTGTTTGCTTGAGTCACAGTAATTGTGGTCCCTTTGTGTAATCTCTGCTACTGCTCATATACTCCTGAGATAAGCCTGGCTGCTCCGCCACTGCTACCACTCTGACATAGTAGTTCAGGCTTGTACCAAAGGTAAAACCTGTATTACCACCTGTAATAATTGTGTTTAGTGGTCCCTAAGGGCACTGCACAGGATTCTGCCTAACAGTGAACAGGTACCTGGGCCCAATAGTCATAGGGTGGCCAGGAGGCAGTGCGGGTGGGCAGTAGGGTGGGCAGGTACAGTCCCCAGTGCAAGGTATTGCCCGGAGGCAGTGCTAGTGAGTGGCAGGGTGAGCAGGTAACTGGGCCCCATAGTCAGAGGGTGGCCAGGAGGCAGTGTGGGTGGGTGGCAGTGTGAGCAGGTACCTGGGCCTGATAGTCAGAGGGTGGCCAGGATGCAGTGCGGGTGGGTGGCAGGGTGAGCGGGTACCTGGGCCCGATAGTCAGAGGGTGGCCAGGAGGCAGTGCGGGTGGGTGGCAGGGTGAGCAGGTACCTGGGCCTGATAGTCAGAGGGTGACCAGGAGGCAGTGCTAGTAGGTGGCAGGGTGAGCAGGTACCTGGGCCCGATTGTCAGAGGGTGGCCAGGAGGCAGTGCGGGTGGGTAGCAGGGTGAGCAGGTACCTGGGTCTGATAGAGGCTGGCCAAGAGGCAGTGGGGGTGGATGGCAGGGTGAGCAGGTACCTGGGTCTCATAGAGGGTGGTCAAGAAGCAGTGCGGGTGGGTGGCAGGGTGAGCAGGTACAATCCCCAGTGCAAGGTATTGCCCGGAGGCAGTGCTGGTGGGTGGCAGGGTGAGCAGGTGCCTAGGCCCGATAGTCAGAGGGTGACCAGGTGGCAGTGCTCGTGGGTGGCAGGGTGAGCAGGTACCTGGGCCCGATTGTCAGAGGGTGGCCAGGAGGCAGTGCGGGTGGGTAGCAGGGTGAGCAGGTACCTGGGCCCGATAGTCAGAGGGTGGCCAGGAAGCAGTGCGGGGTGGGTGGCAGGGTGAGCAGGTACCATGGCCCGATAGTCAGAGGGTGGCCAGGAGACAGTGCGGGTGGGTAGCAGGGTGAGCAGGTACGTGGGTCTGATAGAGGGTGGCCAAGAGGCAGTGCGGGTGGGTGGCAGGGTGAGCAGGTACCTGGGTCTGATAGAGGGTGGCCAAGAGGCAGTGTGGTTGGGTGGCAGGGTGAGCAGGTACCTGGGTCTGATAGAGGGTGGCCAAGAGGCAGTGCGGGTGGGTGGCAGGGTGAGCAGGTACAATCCCCAGTGCAAGGTATTGCCCGGAGGCAGTGCTGGTGGGTGGCAGGGTGAGCAGGTACCTGGGCCCGATAGTCAGAGGGTGACCAGGAGGCAGTGCTCGTGGGTGGCAGGGTGAGCAGGTACCTGGGCCCGATTGTCAGAGGGTGGCCAGGAGGCAGTGCGGGTGGGTAGCAGGGTGAGCAGGTACCTGGGCCCGATAGTCAGAGGGTGGCCAGGAGGCAGTGCGGGTGGGTGGCAGGGTGAGCAGGTACCTGGGTCTGATAGAGTGTGGCCAAGAGGCAGTGCGGGTGGGTGGCAGGGTGAGCATGTACCTGGGTCTGATAGAGGGAGGCCAAGAGGCAGTGCAGGTGGGTGGCAGGGTAAGCAGGTACCACGGCCCGATAGTCAGAGGGTGGCCAGGAGGCAGTGCGGGTGGGTGGCAGGGTGAGCAGGTACCAGGGTCTGATAGAGGGTGGCCAAGAGGCAGTGCGGGTGGGTGGCAGGGTGAGCGGGTACCTGGGTCTGATAGAGGGTGGCCAAGAGGCAGTGTGGGTGGGTGGCAGGGTGAGCAGGTACCTGGGCCTGATAGTCAGAGGGTGGCCAGGAGGCAGTGCGGGTTGGTGGCAGGATGAGCAGGTACATGGGCCTGATAGCCAGAGGGTGGCCAGGAGGCAGTGCGGGTGGGTGGCAGGGTGAGCGGGTACCTGGGCCTGATAGCCAGAGGGTGGCCAGGAAGCAGTGCGGGTGGGTGGCAGGGTGAGCAGGTACATGGGCCTGATAGTCAGAGGGTGGCCAGGAGGCAGTGCAGGTGGGTGGCAGGGTGAGCAGGTACCTTTGCCCGATAGTCAGAGGGTGGCCATGAGGCAGTGCGGGTGGGTGGCAGGGTGAGCAGGTACCTGGACCTGATAGTCAGAGAGTGGCCAGGAGGCAGTGCGGGTGGGTGGCAGGGTGAGCAGGTATCTGGGCCCGATAGTCAGAGGGTGGCCAGGAGGCAGTGCGGGTGGGTGGCAGGGTGAGCAGGTACCTGGGCCTGATAGTCAGAGGGTGGCCAGGAGGCAGTGCGGGTGGGTGGCAGGGTGAGCAGGTACCTGAGTTCGATAGTGAGAGAGTGGCCCGGAGGCAGTGCAGGTGGGTGACAGGGTGAGGTGGTACCTGGGCCAGATAGTCAGAGGGTGGCCAGGAGGCAGTGCGGGTGGGTGGCAGGGTGAGCAGGTACCTTGGCCCGATAGTCAGAGGGTGGCCAGGAGGCAGTGCGGGTGGGTGGCAGGGTGAGCAGGTACATGGGCCCGATAGTCAAAGGGTGGCCAGGAGGCAGTGAGGGTGGGTGGCAGGGTGAGCAGGTACCTGGGCCCAATAATCAGAGGGTGGCCAGGAGGCAGTGCGGGTGGGTGGCAGGGTGAGCAGGTACCTGGGCCTGATAGCCAGAGGGTGGCCAGGAGGCAGTGCGGGCGGGTGGCATTCTGAGCAGGTACCTGGTCCTGATAGTCAAAGGGTGGCCAGGAGGCAGTGTGGGTGAGTGGCAGTGTGAGCAGGTACCTGGGCCCGATAGTCAGAGGGTGGGCAGGAGGCAGTGCGGTTGGGTGGCATTCTGAGCAGGTACCTGGACCTGATAGTCAGAGGGTGGCCAGGAGGCAGTGCGGTTGGGTGGCAGGGTGCGCAGGTACCTGGGCCCGATAGTCAGAGGATGGCCAGGAGGGTATTGGGTAATATTATCCCCATATATATGGTTGCCATATATAATATCGCCGGGAAAAGGTTGTGGTTTCAGTATATGGGTGACCATATATATAGGGACAGGGGCAGCAAAACATTTTTTTAAAAAAGGGTTTGGGCGTTGCAGGGGTTTCCCCCGCATGTTCCATGCAATAATGTCCCCACAAAAAACGGCCATTTTTCGGCAACATTTTTGCATGGCGATATTTTTGAGGGGACATTATTACATGGAACCGCCAGGAGGCAGTGTGGGTGAGTGGCAGTGTGAGCAGGTACCTGGGCCTGATAGTCAGAGGGTGGCCAGGAGGCAGTGTGGGTGACTGGCAGTGTGAGCAGGTACCTGGGCCTGATAGTCAGAGGGTGGCCAGGTGCACGAAGCGATCAAAGAAATATGAATCCGTGTTTATAGCTACAATTCACCTGTCTGCGGCCTGTAAACAGAGACTTCATGATTGTTGGTCTATATGATTAATGAGAGTGTGGCGGTGCAGGTAATGAATCTTGTGAAGTAGTTTCTCCCTTAATGAGAGTGTGGTGGTGCAGGTAATGAATCTTGCGAAGTAGTTTCTCCCTTAATGAGAGTGTGGCGGTGCAGGTAATGAATCTTGTGAAGTAATTTCTCCCTTAATGAGAGTGTGGCGGTGCAGGTAATGAATCTTGCGAAGTAGTTTCTCCCTTAATGAGAGTGTGGCGGTGCAGGTAATGAATCTTGCAAAGTAATTTCTTCCTTAATGAGAGTGTGGCGGTGCAGGTAATGAATCTTGCGATGTAGTTTCTCCCTTAATGAGAGTGTGGCGGTGCAGGTAATGAATCTTGCGAAGTAGTTTCTCCCTTAATGAGAGTGTGGCGGTGCAGGTAATGAATCTTGCGAAGTAGTTTCTCCCTTAATGAGAGTGTGGCGGTGCAGGTAATGAATCTTGCGAAGTAGTTTCTCCCTTAATGAGAGTGTGGCGGTGCAGGTAATGAATCTTGCGAAGTAGTTTCTCCCTTAATGAGAGTGTGGCGGTGCAGGTAATGAATCTTGCAAAGTAATTTCTCCCTTAATGAGAGTGTGGCGGTGCAGGTAATGAATTGTGTCAAGTAATTTCTCCCTTAATGAGAGTGTGGCGGTGCAGGTAATGAATCTTGTGAAGTAATGAGAGTGTGGCGGTGCAGGTAATGAATCTTGTGAAGTAATTTCTCCCTTAATGAGAGTGTGGCGGTGCAGGTAATGAATCTTGTGAAAGACTTTCTTCCTTAATGAGAGTGTGGCGGTGCAGGTAATGAATCTTGTGAAGTAGTTTCTCCCTTAATGAGATTGTGGCGGTGCAGGTAATGAATCTTGTGAAGCAATTTCTCCCTTAATGAGAGTGTGGCGGTGCAGGTAATGAATCTTGCGAAGTAATTTCTCCCTTAATGAGAATGTGGCGGTGCAGGTAATGAATCTTGTGAAGTAGTTTCTCCCTTAATGAGAGTGTGGCGGTGCAGGGAATGAATCTTGTGAAGTAGTTTCTCCCTTAATGAGAGTGTGGCGGTGCAGGTAATGAATCTTGCGAAGTAGTTTCTCCCTTAATGAGAGTGTGGCGGTGCAGGTAATGAATCTTGCGAAGTAGTTTCTCCCTTAATGAGAGTGTGGCGGTGCAGGTAATGAATCTTGCGAAGTAATTTCTTCCTTAATGAGAGTGTGGCGGTGCAGGTAATGAATCTTGCGAAGTAGTTTCTCCCTTAATGAGAGTGTGGCGGTGCAGGTAATGAATCTTGTGAAGTAGTTTCTCCCTTAATGAGAGTGTGGCGGTGCAGGTAATGAATCTTGTGAAGTAGTTTCTCCCTTAATGAGAGTGTGGCGGTGCATGCAATGAATCTTGCGAAGTAGTTTCTCCCTTAATGAGAGTGTGGCGGTGCAGGTAATGAATCTTGCGAAGTAATTTCTCCCTTAATGAGAGTGTGGCGGTGCAGGTAATGAATCTTGTGAAGTAGTTTCTCCCTTAATGAGAGTGTGGCGGTGCAGGTAATGAATCTTGCGAAGTAGTTTCTCCCTTAATGAGAGTGTGGCGGTCTCTCCCTTAATGAGAGTGTGGCGGTGCAGGTAATGAATCTTGTGAAGTAATTTCTCCCTTAATGAGAGTGTGGCGGTGCAGGTAATGAATCTTGTGAAGTAATTTCTTCCTTAATGAGAGTGTGGCGGTGCAGGTAATGAATCTTGTGAAGTAATGAGAGTGTGGCGGTGCAGGTAATGAATCTTGTGAAGTAATTTCTCCCTTAATGAGAGTGTGGCGGTGCAGGTAATGAATCTTGTGAAGTAATTTCTTCCTTAATGAGAGTGTGGCGGTGCAGGTAATGAATCTTGCGAAGTAGTTTCTCCCTTAATGAGAGTGTGGCGGTGCAGGTAATGAATCTTGCGAAGTAGTTTCTCCCTTAATGAGAGTGTGGCGGTGCAGGTAATGAATCTTGCGAAGTAGTTTCTCCCTTAATGAGAGTGTGGCGGTGCAGGTAATGAATCTTGCGAAGTAATTTCTTCCTTAATGAGAGTGTGGCGGTGCAGGTAATGAATCTTGCAAAGTAGTTTCTCCCTTAATGAGAGTGTGGCGGTGCAGGTAATGAATCTTGCGAAGTAATTTCTTCCTTAATGAGAGTGTGGCGGTGCAGGTAATGAATCTTGTGAAGTAGTTTCTCCCTTAATGAGAGTGTGGCGGTGCATGCAATGAATCTTGCGAAGTAGTTTCTCCCTTAATGAGAGTGTGGCGGTGCAGGTAATGAATCTTGCGAAGTAATTTCTCCCTTAATGAGAGTGTGGCGGTGCAGGTAATGAATCTTGTGAAGTAGTTTCTCCCTTAATGAGAGTGTGGCGGTGCAGGTAATGAATCTTGCGAAGTAGTTTCTCCCTTAATGAGAGTGTGGCGGTCTCTCCCTTAATGAGAGTGTGGCGGTGCAGGTAATGAATCTTGTGAAGTAATTTCTCCCTTAATGAGAGTGTGGCGGTGCAGGTAATGAATCTTGTGAAGTAATTTCTTCCTTAATGAGAGTGTGGCGGTGCAGGTAATGAATCTTGTGAAGTAATGAGAGTGTGGTGGTGCAGGTAATGAATCTTGTGAAGTAATTTCTCCCTTAATGAGAGTGTGGCGGTGCAGGTAATGAATCTTGTGAAGTAATTTCTTCCTTAATGAGAGTGTGGCGGTGCAGGTAATGAATCTTGCGAAGTAGTTTCTCCCTTAATGAGAGTGTGGCGGTGCAGGTAATGAATCTTGCGAAGTAGATTCTCCCTTAATGAGAGTGTGGCGGTGCAGGTAATGAATCTTGCGAAGTAGTTTCTCCCTTAATGAGAGTGTGGCGGTGCAGGTAATGAATCTTGCGAAGTAGTTTCTCCCTTAATGAGAGTGTGGCGGTGCAGGTAATGAATCTTGCGAAGTAGTTTCTCCCTTAATGAGAGTGTGGCGGTGCAGGTAATGAATCTTGCGAAGTAATTTCTTCCTTAATGAGAGTGTGGAGGTGCAGGTAATGAATCTTGCGAAGTAGTTTCTCCCTTAATGAGAGTGTGGCGGTGCAGGTAATGAATCTTGCGAAGTAATTTCTCCCTTAATGAGAGTGTGGCGGTGCAGGTAATGAATCTTGCGAAGTAGTTTCTCCCTTAATGAGAGTGTGGCGGTGCAAGTAATGAATCTTGCAAAGTAATTTCTCCCTTAATGAGAGTGTGGTGGTGCAGGTAATGAATCTTGCAAAGTAATTTCTTCCTTAATGAGAGTGTGGCGGTGCAGGTAATGAATCTTGCGAAGTAGTTTCTCCCTTAATGAGATTGTGGCGGTGCAGGTAATGAATCTTGCGAAGTAGTTTCTCCCTTAATGAGATTGTGGCGGTGCAGGTAATGAATATTGCAAAGTAGTTTCTCCCTTAATGAGAGTGTGGCGGTGCAGGTAATGAATCTTGCTAAGTGTTTCTCCCTTAATGAGAGTGTGGTGCAAGGCATAAATTAATTTTAAAAAATTGATTAGCAGAATTTGCTAATTAAAACTTTTTTGATTAGCAAACAAACTTATTTGATTAGCAATTTTGTACAAACATTTAATGTCAGCAGAATTAGTTGTACCCCAAGACATAACACTTACAAGATGGCAGAAATTATTTCTATGTACCTCTGAAGTATAACATTAGTGCAATGTCTGTAAAATGTAAAGGTTTGCTGCATGAATGGACAAACAAATGATAAAGAAAGCTCTAAAACATTTTCAGTTCAAGGCTCTGTGTGGCTGGGTCATGCAGTCAGTGTTGCAGAACAGTGCTGTTTTAACTGGAAAATGAAATGGTCTTGATAATAATATTTCTTTGCACCTAGTTATTCATGCACAATAAAAGCTACAGCTTTGCTTCTGATCAGGCAGTTATAACCGTAGTTTCTTCCCGTGGTACTACGTGCATTACTGGGCCAAACATATCCATGAAGCTGCGTGGCTGAAAGCAGGGCCACAAGGTCGGTTTCCTATTTTATGTTGGGAGTATTTGTACTCACTATTATTAATTTTTGGGAGTATTTGCCTTTCTTTAGGGAGTAAAATGGCTGATACACCCCTTATCTGTAGGGCTGAGGCCACCAACACTGCCTAAGGATAAAATGCACATTTCTATTCTTGCCAGCACTGGTGGGGTTGGGTCAAATGATTTGACCAGGATCACATACTTTGGTTATGCAGTGAAGCCAGCATGTGCCAGCAATTTAAGCAACTTACCTGCCACACACTTCCAAGTTCTAATTAGTACACATTTGTTTTTTGGTTTCAGATACCTGAATGGTCTTGTTTATTTGCAAAGTACACCCAAAGCAACCTCCTTGGACTACTTGCACCACCCTGAACAGGAGCCTACACATCTCAGAATGCTAAAGCATGTTTGACTTCAAGGATGAACTTGGCTTTAAATAAATAGTGTTGAGTCACTTTCTGTGGAAATGTGGTGTTGAAGGCATCTAGCTTCTTTACACATTGTGAGTTAGCTTTAACGTTAAATCCGCATGAACTCCCGGGTCTCCCGTTTCCTCTTGCTTCTAAGCACTATTGTGATGCAAGTGCTAACATCCCTGATCACAAATCAAATATTGCAAGTCGTAGTTGCTGCTGACAAGTTTACAACTGTAATCGCTGTGCCTGTGTTATCTGTGCAGCCAGCCAACAGGAAAGAATAAATGATGTAGCTTTCTGCAGGCTTTGTTATCAGTGCAGAGCTGCGTGCTGGCAGAGCTGTGTGCTGGCAAAGGGCTCTGAGCCTAATATTTCGCCCCCAAATGGGATAAAAGAGCCCTCCAATTTTAACACAGCCTTGTGGCAGAAAGCATTCTAAAAATTCTTTCAATTGTGATTGAAAGAATATTTAGAAGGCTCTCAGCCAGCACTGGCTGTTGTTTTAGTGCGGGCTAAGTGCACCCAAACAGGTGGTAGAAAATGTATTCCCAGCGCAGCCCCTTTGTAACAGCCCAGCAGCAGTAACACATCCTGCTTGCAAAAGGCCTTTGAATAGTCTTCCATTCTCATGATTAAAGCGCTACCTGTGGCACCAAAAACAAAATATATTTTTTTTAGAATAAAAAGTTGGGCTTTTCTCCTTACCTCTCAAGCCTGTGTTGTTATCAAAGTTACATTGGGAAGGTCCACTTTGCCTAATCTTCCTCTACAGACAAATTCCAATTGCTAGAAAATGGGCAAAAAGCAACTGATTACCCACAGCAATGCGCAGGCTCATTATCGGGGGGCTCGAGAATCGACAGGGCCCCTCAGCACCCGCCATGCAATGGGAATAATATTTCTCACACCCGAACAGACGGGAGAAATATTATTGCCAGCGCAGCCACTTGCTACCACCCAGCCCCGCAATCTGGGACAGCGTCCGGGCCTTTCGACCCTTGCAAACAAAAGATGGCCCAGCAACTGCCCCCATGTTTCCAGTCCGCAAAGCACAACAAGAAAAGTCTCAATTTGCGTTCTAGGGCCTTTAAAATGCACTTTGCAGTGCGTGCATTAAAGTTATGGCTAGTTAGTGTAAAACTTCCGGCTGGCTCTGTCTGCCTGCCTCGGGATACATTTGTCAGCTAACCTCCATTCACCACTGTTTTCACTCTCAGCAGGCAGGCTCGGACTGGCCTATCGGGTAATAGGCCTATGGTCGAACTAAAAACACAAAATGCTGGTGTGGGCCAGTTTTTGTGGTCAAAGCGGGCCACTGACTTGGCCAATTTGGTCAGTATGATGAGTTAATTCACTCTGTGGCTGGCTGTTTTGACCAGTGTTGCTGAATACATAGGGTGACCAGACGTCCCGGTTTTCCGGGACAGTCTGGTGAAATCACCTTCTGTCCCGGGTTTGCATGGTGGGTGGCTACTGCCCTGGTTTTGCCGGGACCCTATTTCGAAAGCGAGTCCCGGCGCAAGTTGGCCGCGGAATTAAATACCGCCTTTAAATGCTCCATCTGCTTTTTTGGGATGTAAATATCTATTGAAATACAATCCAATGTGCGGCGGCAGCAGCTTGGGGGCTGGGGGCCAGTAAATGAGTGCTTGCTTTATCCCCTCTCTGCCCACAGCTCGTCCTCCTGCCCCATTTCAGGGCCTCAGTGGCCGGAGCCAGCTATCCTGGCACTCCCCACCCCAGGTGAGGGGGTGTGAAGTGCCGGCTAACGACCCTGCCACAGCGGGATGGGGGGGTCGATGGCTCTGTTATTGTGTTGTCCCAGGCCCCACAGGGGAGAGGCAGGCCTTCCCCAGCTCTGCAAAAGTAACTTAAAAACAGCGTTAAAATTAAGGCATCGACTACAAAAAGAAAATATAACTGGACAACATAGCCCAAAATTCCCACATCTAAAAAAGGCGGGGCCTCGGGGCGAGAATAGGGGATAAGTACCGTTCACTGCTCTGCTAGCCTGGAATCTTGAACACAACCCTTCATCTAAATGGGGCTACGGTGACCAGACGTCCCGGTTTTGCCAGGACTGTCACAGTATTTGGTGCTCTGTCCCTCTTTCTCAAGATCATGTTCCCATCCCGGTTTTTTGTAATAGGTCATCATAGCTGACAGACAGAAATGCACAAAGATCAAATGTTGCATTTTACAATTTAAGATAGTGTTAGTTTGTGATAAATTCATTATAAAATGTGTTTCTTCGAACAGTAACACTTAAACCCCCTTCTCCTTCAAATGCTACTGAAGTTTAGTGCCTTGACAGCCGCTTTCAAGAGTTAGTCCTACTTTTATGTTAGTTGCCTTGTCAGGTTTTTTACTTTTTAAATCTGGTCACCCTATTCAGAATACATATTCTTTCAAATGCACAATTTGCATTACAATTTATCAAACAACCCCCCCCTTGGTTCTTCAAACTGTGTTACAAAAGGAATAAATAGCCATTTGCAACTGTGGGCCACTTTTTCATTGGTGCCCAGGACAAGGTTATGGTCCAGTCCGACCCTGTCAGCATGGGGTCGCCAGGGGCCACACATCCTCAGCCGGGCTTGTTTGCTGCTTGCAGAAGCCCTTTTAAAAGGGCTTTTGCGAGCAGGCAGTGTTATTACTACCGTGCCTGGGTGGTAACAGCCACTTACAAACACCCAGCACTCGCAGTAATAACACAGCCTGCTTGCAGAAGGCCATAAATATTCTTTCATTCTCGTGATTAAAGCGGCGCTTTTCACTAGAATGAAAGAATATTTGAAAGCCTTAAGCGTGCATGCTGTTTTTATTACTCACACATTCGCTTACAAAAGGGCTCCCCCACCCCAGCACTCCACCTTACCTAGGAAGAAGCCCAAGCTGAATGCAGAAGTGGGGTTCAGAGATCCTTCTGCTATTGACGTCTCTCCACGTGATGACGCTGCACCCGGGCTGGGCTCATAAAATGGATACAATGTATTTAGCCGAGCCCGGGTCCTTCTGCTTCGCATGCACGCAGTGCAGAGGCACAGTTTAAAGGCACACATTTGATTTAGGCATACATTTTAACAGCACACCAGCAGTATTGTATTGCAAATTGCGATGCAATACCGCTTATTTTATGCCTAGTGGTGGTGCAGGTATTTAATCTTGCGACGTATTTCTCCCTTGATGAGAGTGTGGCGGTGCGGGTAATTAGGAGATGTCTGATGTCTTGAACATGCCCTTCACTACACTGATCGCATTTGCCTTCTTTTTGGTCTAATTTATGCCAAATTCTCAATGTTTCGTTTGTTTTCATTAAATGTAAACAAATTCTTAGCAATTTGGCACGACATTGGGGATTAGGAAGTCTTCTTTTGCTTGATTTTTCGCAAACCCTGAATTTTTTTGTAATTTTGAGTTAGTAAAATGAGGCTCTGGTTGTAATCCAATCGATTCTTAGCAGGGCACGCTTTCGGTCCTTAGCAGGGCACGCTTTAGTTTGTCTGGATTGCCAATCAGAGTCTCACTTGTTGCCTCGCAGGTCTGTACAATTTTATAAGCGTCTCTTTTTAGAATGGACAAAATTTCACTTTTATCTGCGATTGCGTGGTCTTTTACATTCTCATACAGGGAGTATTTACCAGGATCTAGGATGGATCAATATATGAGTAATATTTTCCTGTCGAATTGTGACTGGAGTGAGTATAAGCCCAATTCATACCCGAGTCGTGCTGTGGGAAGGGACACAGGTAGACAGTATTTTTTTCCAAATTCAACCTTTTTTTGCCCAATTCAATTTACGCACACTTGGATTTAGTTCCATGCCGTACAATATTGCTGGTATCACCTTCCCTTTATAGAACTTCAACAGGGGCAGCAGCGAGAATCTGCACAAAGATTTCAGGAGTTTTATTTTAATGACATATATCGAATGACTTTTGGCTCCAAGTCATCAATAAGGTCTTGCAACAACTGTGTTGTTCTAAGATTGAACCAGAGATATTGAATTTGTGTTACGACCGTTAAGGTGTGATTATTCAAATAACAATTCAGCACTTTTCTACTTTTTGAATGTTTGCCAAAAATGATATTTGATTTAATAGGATTCATTATTAGTTAATTTGCATATTGTTCCATAGCCTTAAGGAGACGCTGTAGTCCAACAGGGGTGTGGTCTATCAGGGCTATATTGTCTGCATAGGCTAGAAAATGCACAGGAATTTTACCTGTGCTAGGACATGCAAGCGACTGCACCAATAAGAAGTCCACTGGGTCTGCCAGAGAAAGAATGAAAAGGTATACAGGCAAAATACACCCTTGCCTTACCACATTGACAGTGATTATTTTGGGAGAGAGGTCTCCTTCAAGATTTAATCTTACTCGAAATGTGGTGTGTCGATGAGGTCTATTAGGATGGCAGGCAGGCCCTCTGGAATCCCGAGCTTCTTTGTTTGACTGACAATTTGGCTCGATTCACCAAATCGAAAGCCTTTGTGAGGTCAATCAAACCAATATATATTGGTTTAAGTTTGATACATGCACTCAGATCTTTTAGTGTGCAGATGATCAAACCATTGAGTGTAGTGGAGAGACCTCTCCGAAATCTAGTCTGTTGCTTAGCAAGAATGGTCCTGCTCTCAGCGCATTTCACTAGATCTTTAAGCACCAGGCCCGAAGAAATGTTGCTATCACAATCTAGGAGAGCTATGGGACGAGTTTCTAGGGTTCATTCTATCTCCTTTTTTATGAATGGCTATGACAATAGCTCACCTCCCGGAGTCAGGTAATGATTCACTTTTGACGATGTTTGCAAAAAGGCTGCTTGAAATACTAGACCAAGTTGGTGTATCTGATTTTAAGATCATGTTCGGGAGGCTGTTGGGTCCAGCAGCTCTGGATATCGATTTTTTAATGAGAGACTCTATTTCATTTTTAGATATAAAGAGAGCCCATTTGATTTTGCCCCTGCTGACTATTGGGGCAGGTACGGATGGTTGCGGGGTCTCTAGAAAATACTCTACCCACGAGTGGCCTGAGATTGGGCATGATTGAGATTGGGCATGCCAAGCCTGGTCTGGGGAAGCTTGCCAGTGAGGTCAAGGCGGAGATGAAGTGTAGCACAGATTTGCAAACGGTAAAGTAAACTTTTCTTTTGTATTTTTATCTGTAACATTTGAGTTAATAAAGAGGGCAGATAAGCACCATGGAAAAAAACAAAAACACCTCTTCTCCTCTGGCACCAACAACTGGTGTAACCCCCACTAATAACTATCCCAACATCGCGACCAAACTCAAAGGTGCACTTATCAACGCACGCTCTGTCCCTGCCCACACCTTAGACATCGCTGATTTCATCACGACAGAAAACCTAGACTTCTTAGCTATCACGGAAACCTGGCTGCACGCAGCCTCGGGGCCTGCCCTGACCTTAGCCATCCCTGACAACTACTCTCTTATTAGATGCGATAGGGACACTAACCAAACTAAAGGGGGCGGATTAGCATTTATTTTCAAGAGCTCGCTCAATCTTAGAGTGGACAACACACTGCAACTGCCATCTGCTGAACTAGTTTCTATTAAATTACCGATCTCGCCCAATCACACAGCCTCAGTGCTTCTCATAAACAGGCCACCCGGCCCCACTTCCACATTTGCTGAGGACATCTCATCCATTTTAGCCTCAAGCATTAAGCCAAAATCGCAAATCATCATACTCAGTGACTTCAATCTGGGATACAAGGACACGAATGACACCAAAGCCAACGACATAGCCACTGGTCTGTCTGACTTTGGTCTCACCCAACATGTGAACGAACCCACTCATATCAAGGGACGTACCCTTGATTGGGTCTCAGACATGAACTGTGCACTAAAGGTAACCTCTGTGACACCCTGTGCTTGGTCGGATCACCACAAAATAATATTCTCCATTAACTCCAGCCCTCCCATTGACAATCCCAACATTGCACCACCCACCTTTACTCGAAACAAAAAGGATATTACAGTTGAGAAACTTCTCCCCCTAATCCTCCCGTTACTGAACCCAACCTCCTCCACTTGCTCAGACCCCACTGCCCTCGTTGACACCTACAACCGCGCCATGCTAAAAGCCCTTGACACTATTGCCCCTCTCAAACTACGCAAACAAAAACCTTGCAAACATCTTAATTCATGGTTCACCCCTCACCTACGCGAACTACGCAAAGCAAAAAGAAAAGCTGAGTCACATTGGAAAAGCTCACCTACTCTCGCCAATAGAAATAACCTTACAGCCGCCTCCATCACCTACAAAGAAGCTATCCTAACAGCCAAAAAAGAAGTGTACAACATCAGGATCACACAAGCACAATCCAACACCAAGGAACTCTTCAAGATCCTGAAGGAACTAGAGTCCCCAGTAGCTCCATTGGTTACATGCACCCCGGACGCTGAATGGTGTTCCAATATACAAAAAGCACTACTAAACAAAATTGCCTTGCTCCAAGTCAAAATCAACAGCAAAAAAAGCCTCCTCTCGGATTCAGCGGGTAACCCCCAGTTCTACAATACCCCCGCTCCAAAACACTCATTCAAACCCTTCTCATTCTCACCCCTTTCCATCAAGGAAGTACAAAACATCATTATGAAACTCAAGCCCTCCAATTGCCAAGGAGACGCCTGCCCCGCGCCGGTCGTAAAGGAAGCAGCTCATGACCTCGCTCCCTTCATTACCGCCTTTATCAATTCCTCATTCAAATCGGGCACAGTACCCAATAACCTTAAGGATGCATGGGTCATCCCCTTAATCAAAAAACCCAACCTTGACCCCAGAAATCCTACCAACTACAGGCCGATCACCACGGTGCCCTACCTACTTAAAATTTTGGATCGTGCAGCCTATCTCCAAATCCAGGATTACCTGGAGACCAACAACCTATTAGGGCTTAGACAATCTGGCTTCTGTCCAAGACATGGTACAGAGACAGCCCTGATCGACTTAAAAACCCAAATCGAGGACCTGAAAGACAAGGGCAAACTAGCTCTCTTGCTCCTTCTTGACCTCTCTGCCGCATTTGATTTGGTCGATCACCAAATCCTCTGCCCATCACCTCAAGATAGCCGCCCACTTCTCTGACACAGCTACTTCCTGGATCAGCTCCTTTCTGGCAAATAGATCTAAGAGGGTCTTTTCCGCCTCTGCCGCAGCCGATCCAGCACATGTCCCTTGCGGAGTCCCGCAAGGCTCTTGTGTATCACCCATGTTGTACAACGTGTTTACTAAACCGCTCTTTGATATTCTTGACTATCTGGGTGTCTCTTACACAAATTATGCTGACGACACCCAGATACTCATCCCTATCACTGGCGACTATGTAACCGATGTCAACGCACTCAACTCAGTCTACTCAGTCATCCAGGCCTGGATGGCACACCACGGGCTTTGCCTTAACGATGAGAAAACTGAGTTACTCATCCTAGGCTCACAGCCCAAACTCACTAAACTTGACCCTAAATATAATTCCTTCATTATCGATGGAAATGTCATTAAAGTCACCAACGTCACGAAAACACTAGGAATCTATCTAGACTCCACGCTCTCTCTCAACAAACAAACCAATTCAGTAGCTGCAGCCTCATCGTACACTTGTAAACTCATCACAGCCTGTCGCCCCTTCCTCACTACTGACAATTGCCTGATCTTAGCCAGAACCCTCATCATGTCTAAAATTGACTATTGTAACGCCCTCTATTTAGGGACTAGTCAAAGAAACCTTGATAAACTTCAGGTCACCCAAAACAATGCCATTAGGGCTGACCTCAATATCCCTAGGCGATCACACATTTCTTCCACTAGGCGCAACCTACACTGGCTACCCATTACACTCTGTATATCTCTCAAAACACTTGTTCTAACACACAAAGCACAAAACAATGCGGCACCTGCTTACTTGTCCTTGCGCTTTACACAACATACAGCAGCTAGACCACTGAGATCAGCACAGGTGCACACATTAACCATCCCTAGCTTTAAGCTTCAGACAGCCAGGGGCTCGAGTTTCCCAGTCCTGGCTGCTAAGCTGTGGAATTCCCTGCCCAATGGCCTCAGGAATGTACCAGCCACCCAATCCTTCAAAAACAGAACTAAACGTTGGCTTCATGAACAAGATGCACTGACCTCCGCCTTGTAATTCTTACAGCGGTCACCTGAAACTAGGCCTCCCACTGTACATACTGTATATTTGACCTTTCTGCCAGTCCGTGCATTATCTATGATCGCTGGTACTGTTCTTGCTTTAAATCTTGTATATATAATGTAATGTATTATGTGTACCTATCTTTGTAACACTCTTCTGCAACTACCTTTCTAAACATGCGCCCTGATGCCTTCGGGCAGGTTGCGCAATACAAATAAACAAATACAAATACAAATACCAATTTCCTAATCTATTGGAGCATTAATGAATTCTTGTGTTCCAAAAAGCACACTGCCTTCCTCTATTTATTTAAGTGCACTGTGGAAACACATAAGTAAAATATATATGTGGGCAAGGAGTAAAACACCACCTTAGAAGGTTTTCCAAAGGGTACAGGGGAGTGGTGCACCCGTCAGAGGTGGTAAAGGAGGTGCTGAGAGAGAGGAAAGAGGAAAAGATCTGGTTGAGAAACCTGGGTCATGACAGTGCCATTGTGATAGACAATGATGCACCTAGAGAATGAAAAGTGAGCCAAGAGCACTTCACAACTAGTGCCACCATTAATGGGGGAAGAGGAAAAAGGGAACAGGGGAGAGATCAGATGGGGGTCCAAAGGTCTGGAGAGGGGACAAAGGAGAGGATTTCAGTGGTCTGTCTGGAAGTAGCACTGACATAGGAGTCCAGATTAGAGGCCAGGGATCCTTTACTAAACTTTATACTTCCGGAGTTCGTGAGGAAGGAAGGATAGGTGATAGAGTAACAGTTAGAATAGATTTGGAGCGTGCCACTGAGCTGGAAAAAAGAAGTAGAGATGTAGAGGCTGCACAATGCAGAAGCAAACTCTCAAGGCGGCCCAACAGCAGAGGGAGGAATGTGAAGGTTCAGGAAAAGTCTTAGGCCAGCACCTGGCAGTGCCACAAAACGCAGCGAGGTGTAACTTGTGTACAAGGCAGATGAGTGCACAGATTATTAATGCACAGCTAGGTTCATATTTTGTTCAAATCATACAAAAATTTAAATGCACACCCCCCCCAAAAAAAAAAAGAATTTTAGGTAAGGCATAAGTACAACATAAGATAGTGGATGCCAAGATTTAAAAGCAGCACAAGAAGCAGCCTCATATATCAAGCACAAGTAGATTCACTGTTTGTCAAACCAGTAACACAAATTCCCAAACATTAGATGCAGCAGCAAATGTAAAAATCACAGATAGTTCTATCAGGCAACCAGGACACAGGTGGAAGACACGGGAGTACCGCAATGTTCACAAATCCAGGAGTACGCAATTTGTATGGCGCGAAGTGAGGGGGTGCGCTAAGGGTCAATGGTTGCGAGGAAACGATAAGCCCTTGTGGCTGCTGTGCAATCACGTGAAGTACCAGGTACCAGGAATTGGCAGGACACTCCAAAAGTCATCAATCCAGTAGTGCAGGCAGGGCCCAAGTAGGCAAGTCAATGCTGTGTGGAGGAAGGTGAAGAGCGACATGGTGGGGGGGAGCAGGAAGGAGGTAGTGAAACAGCAGCACCCAGGAGGTGCAAGGGGGTGTTGAGAGGGAGGAGGTTATCAGAAGGAACAAAGAGAGCAGGCCATAGGAGAGGGGAGTGGAGGGCCTGGAAGGGATGCCGCATCAGCAGTCGACAGAAAGGAATCGCAGCAAGGAATTCTTCACACTCCCATGACGGTCTGCAGTTTTGGTGCCTTTTTACAAGGCGCAAGGATTAATGTTTACTGACAAGTCAAACCGCCTCGATTCTTCTGACCTGCACTCTGGTAAGAGGCCTTTGAGGACGGGGGCGGGGGGTCCTGGTCTCTGGAGGTCCAACTGGAGCTCAACGAAGTTCTGTGAGGATTTCTTCACGGGAAGATGATGCACTGCAATTGGGTCAGAGGTTCTCTGGTGTTGGCGGTTTGCAGCCCGTCAGGGCTAGTTCTGCAGGTCGTTTTATGGGCAGTTGGTCCCACCAGCCTTCAGGAACCTCACCTTTTATCAGGATTTCACATTCATCCTCTGCAAACTCTCTCTGCAGTTTAGAGAAACCGGTGGGTGGCTGTCCAATCAGGACAGCCAGCCCCGCAGAGGGAACTGGTTCCTTAAGGCACATCAGCAGACAAAGGATAGCGGACAAGCTTCCTGTCCTCACAGACACACTGGAGCCTCGGCAGGCTACACAAAGGGTTCCCGCCGAAGACAAAATTCAAATCAGGAGTTCCCACTCCCAGGATGGCAGAAGAAGGACCAAGAAAAAACAACCACACAAGAAATGGCAAAAAAAGAAAGGAACCTAATGTTGGAACAAAGGTGACCCTCCTGTGCTTAACAGCAGCCTGTGGTGGAAAATTGCACATAAATCATTAGAACACATCCGCTGCCACCAGCCAACTATGGGGTAGTTACCGTAACAGTTTTGGTACAGGGGCAGAGAGAAGGAGGATACTAGATAACCCCTCAGCACTCCAGATAATGTGGTGAGACCACCCAAAGAGGGATAAAAAGCATCCCTCTAATCTCGAGAACAACAGTTCTCAAGGAAGATAAAAGAATAGAGAAAGGCAAGCCGGGGCGTTACCAGCAACGCTGCACAAGTGAATCACAGATTCCTTTATAAAAAACAAAAAGCCTTGGAGGAAAGCATGACTCCATAAAATAAAACATACAGAGCAGGGTTCCCATGATCAGAGCAGGAAAGAATGAACAAGGGGGAAAAGGGACCCCTCATTCAGGAGAACAAGAGGTTCAGCAAAAAGCGCTGTGGGTCTCACTAGAAGAGGGGAGTAAGCATAAAACTATAAAACTGATAAATCCCCCCAACAATGGCCCATAACAGCGATTGCCAGAAAGAGAGAAGTGGTGATAGCCATCTGGGGGCTATTACCAAGGAAGGCCAGTACTTGTGATGCCCTCCGTCCCGCTGCCCTGCAGCTGGAGAGCCCATATTTCAGCAGTGGCAGGAAAGAACACACCAGGATTCCTGGTCAGTGGGCTGGGTTTATCCCAAGAGAAAAAATATGAAGAAAAAGATCTTAAGAGTCACTGAAGGGAAGGAACACGGCCTTCACTGACGTGTGGATTGGGATGAGGGATGTGGGGTTCATGTTTTAGTTTTCTTGCATATGGCAATGTACGTACATTGCTTCTGCTTAACAATTCTTCTTTAAAATAAAAATAAAACACTTGATGATCGAGTCGCCTGTTTTACCACTCATTCAAAGTGTGAGTTTTTTTGTACTAAAACCCTGACAATCGGCACGCTTTTCTGTAGAGGGCGAGCTAGGTTACGAGTGTCGGGGTCCTCCCATAAGAAATCAGCATAAAGTGAAAGTATTGCTCTGTGGGCGACTAGTGTCAGGTCCTTGTGCCAATAGTATCAAGCAACCAAGGTAAAGAGGAATGGAGATGTGTGTCATCCCAGCCTGGTACTGGGCCCTGTTGGAAACCTTAAATAAAGACAACCATCAGAGAAGACCCTTCTTTAGGTGTGGAGTAGAGCAGGCACATGGAATCTATGAGGTAACAGACAAAAACCATTCTACCCATGGCAGCCAGAGGGTACCCTCAGGACACAGAAAAAAATGAGGGGCGTTGAGGAAGGAGAATGGAAGAGGGGGCAGGGTGAGCACAGACAGGGTGGGGTGGGGAGGAGGAACAGAGGAATGGAAGAGGGAACAGGGTGGGTACAGGCAAGGTGGGAGAGGGGTGGGGAGGAAGGAGAGAGGAATGGAAGAGGGGCAGGGAGGGCACAGACAAGGTGGTTTAGGGGCGGGAAGGAAGGAGAGAGGAACGGAAGAGGGGCAGGGAGGAGAGAAGAATGGAAGAGGGGACAGGCAAGGTGGGAGAAGGGCGCGGAGGAAGGAGAGTAATGGAAGAGGGGACACGGAGGGCACAAACAAGGTGGGAGAGGGGAGGAAAGAGAGAGAGGAATGGAAGAGCCTCTTCCAGGGAGGGCACAGGGAGGAAGGAGAGGGGTGGGGAGGAAGAAGAGAGGAATGGAAGAGAGGCAGGGAGGGTACAGGCAAGGTGGGAGGGGGTGGGGAGGAAGTAGAGAGGAATGGAAGAGGGGACAGGGAGGGCCCAGGCAAAGTGGGAGGGGGCGAGGAGGAAGGAGAGAGGAATGGAAGAAGGGGCAGGGAGGTCCCAGGCAAGATTGGAGAGGGGCAGGGAGGAAGGAGAGGAACGGAAGAGGGGGCAGGGAGGACACAGGCAAGGTTGGAGAGGGGTGGGGAGGAAGGAGAGGATTGAAAGAGGGAGGGGGAGGGAGGGCACAGGCAAGGTGGGGGGGTGTGAAGGAAGGAGATGAATGGAAGAGGGTGACAGTGAGCGCACAAACAAGGTGGGAGGGGGAGGGAAGGAGAGAAGAATGGAAGAGGGGACATGGATGGCACAGGCAAGGTGGGAGAAGGGCGGGGAGGAAGGAGAGAGGAATGGAAAAGGGGGTAGGGAGGGACCAGGCAAGGTGGGAGAGGGGCGGGAGGAAGGAGAGAGGAATGGATGAGGGGGCAGGGAGGGCACAGACACGGAGGGATGGGGCGCGGAGGAAGGAGAGAGGAATGGAAGAGGGGCAGGGAAGGCCCAGACAAGGAGGGAGGGGGCGGGGAGTAAGGAGAGAGGAATGGAAGAGCGGCAGGGAGGGCACAGACAAGGTGGGAGAGGCAGGGAGGAAGGAGAGGGGAATGGAAGAAGGGGTAGGGAGGGCACAGGCAAGGTGGGAGAGGGGTGGGAGGAATGAAGAGCGGGCAGTAAGGGCAAAAGCAAGGTGGTAGAGGGACAGGGAGGAGTGGAAGAGGGGCAGGAAGAGGGGGCAGGGAAGGCACAGGCAGGGTGGGAGAGGGGCAGGAGGAAGGAGAGAGGAATGGAAGATGGGGCAGGGAAGGCACAGGCAAGGTGGGAGAGGTTCAGGGGGGAATGAAGAGCAGGCATTAAGGGCACAAGCAAGGTGGGAGAGGGACGGGGAGGAATGAGAGAGGAATGGAAGAGGGGCAGGAAGGGCACAGGCAAGGTGGGAGGGGGCAGGGAGGAAGAAGAGAGGAATAGAAGAGGGGCTGGGAGGGCACAGGCAAGGAGGGAGAGGTGCAGGAGGAATGGAAAAGGGGGCAGGGAGGGCAGGGCAAGGTGGGAGAGGAACGGGAGGAATGGAAGAGGGGGCAGGGATGGCACAGGCAAGGTGAGGGGGGCGGGAATGAGAGGAATGGAAGAGGGAGCAGGGAGGGCACGGACAAGGTGGGGGGGAGAGAGGAATGAAGAGGGGACAGGGAGGACACAGGCAAGGTGGGAGAGGGAGGAAGGAAGGAGAGAGGAATCGAAGAGGGGCAGGGAGGGCACAGGCAAGGAGGGAGGGGGCGCGGAGGAAGGAGAGGGGAATGGATGAGGGCCAGGGAGGGCACAGGCAAGGAGGGAGGGGGTATGGAGGATTGAGAGAGGAATGGAAGAGGGGCAGGGAGGGCACAGGCAAGGTGGGAGAGATGCAGGGAGGAAGGAGAGCGGAATGGAAGAGGAGGCAGGGAGGGAACAGGCAAGGTGGGAGAGGGGTGGGGAGGAAGAAGACAGGAATGGCAGAGGGGACAGGGAGGGCCCAAGCGAGGTGCGAGAGGGTGAGGTAGAACAGAAGAATGGAAGAGGGGGCAGGGAGGGCCCAAGCAAGGTGGGAGAAGGGCATGGAGGAAGGAGAGGGGCATGGAAGAGGGGTCAGGGAAGGCACAGGCAAGGTGGGAGAGGTGTGGGGGGAAGGAGAAAGGAATGGAAGGGGGCAGGGAGGGCACAGGCAAGGTGGGAGAGGGGCAGGGAGGAAGAAGAGAGGAATGGAAGAGGGTGCAGGAAGGGCACAGGCAAGGTGGGTGGGAGGAAGGAGAGAGGAATGGAAGAGGAGGCAGGGAGGGTACAGGCATGGTGGGAGAGGTGCAGGAGGAATGGAAAAGGGGGCAGAGAGGGCACAGGCAAGGTGGGAGAGGAACGGGAGGAATGGAAGAGGGGGCAGGGATGGCACAGGCAAGGTGAGTGGGGGCGAGAAGGAGAGGAATGGAAGAGGGGGCTGGGAGGGCACAGGCCAGGTGGGAGAGGGGAGGAAGAACAGAGGAATGGAAGAGGGGACGGGAGGGACAAAGACAAGGTGGGAAGGGGGAGGAGAGAGGAATGGAAGAGGGGACAGGGAGGGCACAGGCAAGGTGGGAGAAGGGCGGGGAGGAAGGAGAGAGGAATGGAAGAGGGGGCAGGGAGGGCACAGGCAAGGTGGGATAGGAGCGGGAGGAAGGAGAGAGGAATGGAAGAGGGGGAAGGGAGGGCTCAGTCAAGGTGGGAGAGGGGCGGGGAGGAAGGAGAGGAACGGAAGAGGGGGCAGGGAGGGCACAGGCAAGGTGGGAGAAGGGCGGGGAGGAAGGAGAGAGGAATTGAAGAGGGGGCAGGGAGGGCACAGGCAAGGTGGCAGAGGGGTGGGGAGGAAGGAGAGGCTTGAACGAGGGGCAGGGAGGGCAAAGGCAACATGGGAGGGGTGGAGAGTAAGGAAAGGGGAATGGAAGAGGGGACATGGAGGGCGCATGCAAGGTGGGAGAGGGGCGGGAAGGAAGGAGAGAGGAATGGAAAAGGGGACAGAGAGGGCCCAGGCAAGGTGAAAGGAGGCGGGGAGGAAGGAGGGAGGAATGGAAGAGGGGACAGGCAAGGTGGGAGAGGGGTGGGGAGGAAGAAGAGAGGAAGGGAAGAGGGGCAGGGAGGGCACAGGCAAGTTGGGATAGGGGTAGAGAGGAACGGAAGAGGGGACAGGGAGGGCCCAAAAAAGGTGGGAGAGGGCAGGGTGGAAGGAGAGGAATGGAAGCGGGGGACAGGGAGGGCACAGACAAGGTGGGAGTGGGGAGGAAAGAGAGAGGAATGGAAGAGGGGGCAGAGAGGGCATAGGCAAGTTGGGATAGGGGCGGGGCGAAAGAGGGGGCAGGGAGGGCACAGGCAAGGTGGGAGAGGGGCTGGGAGGAAGGAGAGGAATGGAAGAGGGGACAGGGAGGGCACAGGCAAGGTGGGAGAGGTGAGGAGGAAGGAGAGAGGAATGGAAGAGGGGCAGGGAGGGCACAGGCAAGGTGGGATAGGGGTGGGAAGGAAGGAGAGAGGAACGGAAGAGGGGACAGGGAGGGCCCAAAAAAGGTGGGAGAGGGCAGGGTGGAAGGAGAGGAATGGAAGCGGGGGACAGGGAGGGCACAGACAAGGTGGGAGAGGGGAGGAAAGAGAGAGGAATGGAAGAGGGGGCAGGGAGGACACAGGCAAGGTGGGAGAGCAGTGGGAGGAAGGAGAGAGAAATGGAAGAGGGGGCAGGGAGGGCATAGGCAAGTTGGGAGAGGGGCTGGGAGGAAGGAGAGGAATGGAAGAGGGGACAGGGAGGGCACAGGCAAGGTGGGAGAGGTGAGGAGGAAGGAGAGAGGAATGGAAGAGGGGCAGGGAGGGCACAGGCAAGGTGGGATAGGGGTGGGAAGGAAGGAGAGAGGAACGGAAGAGGGGACAGGGAGGGCCCAAAAAATGTGGGAGAGGGCAGGGTGGAAGGAGAGGAATGGAAGCGGGGGACAGGGAGGGCACAGACAAGGTGGGAGAGGGGAGGAAAGAGAGAGGAATGGAAGAGGGGGCAGGGAGGACACAGGCAAGGTGGGAGAGCGGTGGGAGGAAGGAGAGAGAAATGGAAGAGGGGGCAGGGAGGGCATAGGCAAGTTGGGATAGGGGCGGGGCGAAAGAGGGGGCAGGGAGGGCACAGGCAAGGTAGGAGAGGGGCTGGCAGGAAGGAGAGGAATGGAAGAGGGGGCAGGGAGGACACAGGCAGGGTGGGAGGGGGCGGGGGGAAGGAGAGGAATGGAAGAGGGGGACAGGGAGGGCACAGGCAAGGTAGGAGGGGGCTGGAGGGAGCGAGGAATGGAAGCGGGGACATGGAGGGCACAGGCAAGGTGGGAGAGGGGCAGGGAGGAAGGAGAGAGGAATGGAAGAGGGGCACGGAGGGCACAAACAAGGTGGGAGGGGTCGGGGAGGGAAGAAGGAGAGAGGAATGGAAGAGGGGACAGGGAGGGCCCAGGCAAAGTGGGATGGGGCAGGGAAGAAGGAGAGAGGAATGGAAGAGGGACAGGGAGGGCACAGGCAAGGTGGGAGGGGGTGGAGAGTAAGGAAAGAAGAATGGAAGAGGGGAGGAGATGGGAGGAAGGAGAGAGGAATAGAAGAGGGGACAGGGAGGGCACAGGCAAGGTGGTAGGTGGGCAGGGAGGAAGGAGAGAGGAATGGAAGAGGGGCAGGGAGAGCACAGGCAAGGTGGGAGAGGGGAGGAAGGACAGAGGAATGGATGAGGGGGCAGGGAGGGAGCAGGCAAGGTGGGAGAGGGATGGGGAGGAAGAACAGAGGAATGGAAGAGGGGGCGGGGAGGGCCGAGGCAAGGTGGGAGAGGGGCGGGGAGGAAGGAGAGGGGAATAGAAGAGGGGGCAGGGAAGGCACAGGCAAGGTGGGAGAGGGGCAGGAGGAAGGAGAGAGGAATGGAAGAGGTGGAAGAGTGGACACAGACAAGGTGGGAGAGGTGCGGGAGGAAGGAGAGATGAATTGAAGAGGGGGCAGAGAGGGCACAGGCAAGGTGGGAGAGGTGCAGGGAGGAATGAAAAAGGAATGGAAGACGGGACAGGGAGGACACAGGCAAGGTGGGAGAGGTGCGCAAGGAATGGAAAAGGGGGCAGGGAGGGCACAGGCAAGGTGGGAGAGGAGCGGGAGGAATGGAAGAGGGGCAGGGATGGCAAGGCAAGGGGAGAGGGGGCGGGAAGGAGAGGAATGGAAGGTGGCAGGGAGGGCACAGGCAAGGTGGGAGAGGCAAGGAAGGAGAGAGGAATGGGAGAGGGGGCAGGAAGGGCACAGGCAAGGTGGGAGAGTGGCAGGAAGGAAGGAGAGAGGAATGGAAGAGGGGCAGGGTAGGAACAAGCAAGGTGGGAGAGGGGTGGGGAGGAAGAACAGAGGAATGGAAGAGGGAGCAGGGAGGGCAAAGGCAAGGTGGGTGAGGGGTGGGGGAGGAAGGAGAGAGGAATGGAAGAGGGGCAGGGAGGGCACAAACAAGGTGGGAGGGGTCGGGGAGGGAAGAAGGAGAGAGGAATGGAAGAGGGGACAGGGAGGGCCCAAGCAATGTGGGAGAGGGGCAGGGAAGAAGGAGAGAGGAATGGAAGAGGGGCAGGGAGGGCACAGGCAAGGTGGGAGGGGGTGGAGAGTAAGGAAAGAAGAATGCAAGAGGGGAGGAGATGGGAGTAAGGAGAGAGGAATAGAAGAGGGGACAGGGAGGGCCCAGGCAAGGTGGGAGAGGGCAGGGAGGAACGAGAGAGGAATGGAAAGGGGGGTAGGGAGGGCAGAGGCAAGGTGGGAGAGAGGAGGAAGAAGAGAGAAATGGAAGAAGGGACAGGCAAGGTGGGAGAGGGGTGGGGATGAAGAAGAGAGCAATGGAAGAGGGGCAGGGAGGGGAGAAGAATGGAAGAGGGGACAGAGAGGGCACAGGCAAGGTGGTAGAGGGGCAGGGAGGAAGGAGAGTAATGGAAGAGGGGACAGGGAGGGCACAGGCAAGATGGGAGGGGTCGGGAGGAAGGAGAGGAATGGAAGATGGGACAGGGAGGGCACAGAAAGGTAGGAGAGGTGCAGGGGGGAAGGAGAGATGAATGAAGAGGGGATGGAGGGCACAGGCATGGTTGGAGAGGGGTGGGGAGGAAGGAGGGGAATGGAAGAGGGGGCAGGAAGGGCACAGGCAAGGTAGGAGAGGGGGGAAGGAAGGAGAGAGGAATGGAAGAGGGGCAGGGAGGGCGCAGGCAAGGAGGGAGGGGGCGCACAGGAAGGAGAGGTGAATGGAAGAGGGGCAGCGAGGGCACAGGCAAGGTTGGAGAGAGGCAGGAAGGAAGAAGAGAGGAATGGAAGAGGGGGCAGAGAGGGAAAAGGCAAGGTGGAAGAGGGGCGGGGAGGAAGGAGAGGGGAATGGAAGAGGGGGCAGGGAAGGCAACGGCAAGGTGGGTGGGGGAATGAGAGAGGAATGGAAAAGGGGCAGGGAGGGCACAGGCAAGGTGGGAGAGAGGCAAGAAGGAAGGAGAGGGGAATGGAAGAGGGGCAGGGAGGGAACAGGCAAGGTGGGAGAGAGGCAGGGAAGAAGGAGAGAGGAATGGAAGAGGGGCAGGGAGGGTACAGGCAAGGAGGGAAGGGGCTCACAGGATGGAGAGGGGAATGGAAGAGGGGCAGGGAGGGCACAGGCAAGGTGGGAGAGAGGCAGGAAGGAAGGAGAGAGGAATGGAAGAGGGGCAGAGAGGGTACAGGCAAGGAGGGAAGGGGCGCACAGGATGGAGAGGGGAATGGAAGAGGGGCAGGGAGGGCACAGGCAAGGTGGGAGGTGCGGAGAGGAAGGAGAGAGGAATGGAAGAGTGGACAGGGAGGGCCAAGGCAAAGTGGGAGGGGCGGGGAGGAAGGAGAGAGGAATGGAAGAGGGGCAGGGAGGGCCCAGGCAAGGTGGGAGAGGGCAGAGAGGAATGGAAAAGGGGGTAGGGAGAGCACAGACAAGGTGGGAGAGAGGAGGAAGAAGAGAGGAATGGAAGAGGGAACAGGCAAGGTGGGAGAGGGGCGGAGAGGATGAACAGAGGAATGGAAGAGGGGACAGGGAGGGCACAGGCAAGGTGGTAGGTGGGCAGGGAGGAAGGAGAGAGGAATGGAAGAGGGGCAGGGAGGGCACAGGCAAGGTGGGAGAGGGGAGGAAGGACAGAGGAATGGATGAGGGGGCAGGGAGGGAGCAGGCAAGGTGGGAAAGGGATGGGGAGGAAGAACAGAGGAATGGAAGAGGGGACGGGGAGGGCCGAGGCAAGGTGGGAGAGGGGCGGGGAGGAAGGAGAGGGGAATGGAAGAGGGGGCAGGGAAGGCACAGGCAAGGTGAGAGGGGGCGGGAAGGAGAGGAATGGAAGGTGGCAGGGAGGGCACAGGCGAGGTGGGAGAGGCAAGGAAGGAGAGAGGAATGGGAGAGGGGGCAGGAAGGGCACAGGCAAGGTGGGAGAAGGGTAGGGAGGAAGGAGAGAGGAATGGAAGAGGGGGAAGGGAGGGCACAGGCGAGGTGGGAGAGGTGCGGGAGGAAGGAGAGAGGAATGGAAGAGGGGGCAGGGATGGCACAGGCAAGGTGGGAGAGGTTCAGGGAGGAATGAAAGAGGAATGGAAGAGCGGGCAGGAAGGGCACAGGCAAGGTGGGAGAGGGGTAGGGAGGAAGGAGAGGGGAATGGAAGAGGAGGCTGGGAGGGCACAGAAAAGGTAGGAGAGGGGCGGGAGGAAGAAGAGATGAATGGAAGAGGGGGCAGGGAGGGCACAGGCAAGGTGGGAGAGAGGAGGAAGGAGAGAGGAATGGAAGAGGGGGCAGGGAGGCCACATGCAAGGTGGTAGAGGTGCACGAGGAATGGAAAAGGGTGCAGGGAGGGCACAGGCAAGGTGAGGGGGGCGGGAAGGAAGGAGAGAGGAATGAAAGAGGGGGCAGGGAAGGCACAGGCAAGGTGGGAGATGGGAGGAAGAACAGAGGAATGGAAGATGGGGGAGGGAGGGCCCAGGGAGGGCCCAGGTAAGGTGGGAGAGGGGTGGAATGGAAGAGGGGACAGGGAGGGCACAGGCAAGATGGAGGAGGGACGGGGAGGAAGGAGAGAGTAATGGAAGAGGGCCAGGGGGCACAGACAAGGTGGTAGAGGAGCGGGTAAGAAGGAGAGAGGAATTGAAGAGGGGCAGGGGGAACAGGCAAGGTGGTAGAAGAGCGGGGAGGATGGAGAGAGGAATGGAAGAAGGAGCAAGGAGGGCACAGGCATGGTGGGGAGGATGGAGAGGAATGGAAGAGGGCACAGGGAGGGCACAGGCAAGATGGGGGAGGATGGAGAGAGGAATGTAAGAGGGGACAAGCAGGGCACGGGCATGGTGGGAGAGGAAGGGGAGACGAATGGAAGAGGGGCCAGGGAGGGCACAGGCAAGGTGGGAGAGGGGAGAGGAATGAAGAGGGGAGGAAGGAGAGGAATGGAAGAGAGGGCAGGGAAGGCACAGGCAAGATGGGCGAGGTGCAGGAGGAATGGAAAAGGGGGCAGGGAGGGCACTGGCAAGGTGGGAGAGGAGCAGGAGGAATGGAAGAGGGGGCAGGGATGGCGCAGGCAAGGTGAGAGGGGGCGCGAAGGAGAGGAATGGAAGATGGGCAGGGAGGGCACAGGCAAGGTGGGAGAGGGGAGGAAAGAGAGAGGAATGGAAGAGGGGGCAGGGAGGGCCGAGGCAAGGTGGGAGAGGGGCGTGGAGGAAGGAGAGAGGAATGGAAGGGGGGCAGGGAAGGCACAGGTAAGATGGGAGAGGGGAGGAAGAAAAGAGGAATGGATGAGGGGGCAGGGAGGGCACAGGCAAAGTGAGAGAGGGGCGGGAACAAAGGAGAGAGAAATGGAAGAGGGGGCAGGAAGGGCTCAGGCAAGGTGGGAGAGGGGAGGAATGGAAGAGGGGACAGGGAGGGCACAGGCAAGATGGGGGAGGAACGGGGAGGAAGGAGAGAGGAATGGAAGAGGAGCAGGGGGCACAGGCAAGGTAGTAGTGGTGCGGGGAGGATGGAGAGAGGAATGGAAGAGGGCACAAGGAGGGCACAGGCAAGGGGGGAGGATGGAGAGTGGAATGGAAGAGGGGGCGGGGAGGGCGCAGGCATGGTGGGGGAGGATGGAGAGAGGAATGGAAGAGGGGCAGGGAGGGTACAGGCAAGGAGGGAGGGGGCGCACAGGAAGGAGAGGGGAATGGAAGAGGGGCAGGGAGGGCACAGGCAAGGTGGGAGGGGGAAGGAGAGAGGAATGGAAGAGGGGCAGGGAGGGCACAGGCAAGGTGGGAGACTGGCAGGAAGGAAGTAGAGAGGAATGGAAGAGGGGCAGGGTAGGAACAGGCAAGGTGGGAGAGGGGTGGTGAGGAAGAACAGAGGAATGGAAGAGGGAGCAGGGAGGGCAAAGGCAAGGTGGGTGAGGGGTGGGGGAGGAAGGAGAGAGGAATGGAAGAGGGGCAGGGAGGGCACATGCAAGGTGGAAGGGGGTGGAGAGGAAGGAGAGAGGAATGGAAGAGGGGCAGGGAGGGCACAGGCAAGGTGGGAGAGGGGCAGGGAGGAAGGAGAGAGGAATGGAAGAGGGGCAGGGAGGGCACTGGCAAGGTGGGAGAGGGGCAGGGAGGAAGGAGAGAGGAATGGAAGAGGGGGCAGGAAGGGCAGAGGAAAGGTGGGAGAGGTGCGGGAGGAAGGAGAGAGGAATGGAAGAGGGGGCAGGGAGGGCACAGGCAAGGTGGGAGAGGTGCAGGGAGGAATGAAAGAGGAATGGAAGAGTGGGCAAGGAGGGCAGAGGAAAGGTGGGAGAGGTGCGGGAGGAAGGAGAGAGGAATGGAAGAGGGGGCAGGGAGGGCACAGGCAAGTTGGGAGAGGGGTAGGGAGGTCACGCAGGCCAGGCAGACCAAGGCTGGGGGCACCCAGCAGACACATAGGCTGCGTTCACGCAGCAGGATTGCAGGCAAGGAGCACCCTGCTCATGTCGGGATCACCTGACATGGACTCAAGGATGGGGGCACCCAGCAGACAGATCAGGACTGGGGGCACTCGGTCAGCCCGTGAGCACACAGCTTCATCCATAGCCTGGGGGCACCCAGGCCTATTCAAGCAGACCACGACGGCGTTGCCCAGCAGGGGCACCGTCTCCCATGGGTAGAGTTGCCCAGCAGGGGTTCTACAGACATGGCAGACAGCCAGGAGGGACAGCGTTGCCCGGCAGGGGCACTGTCATGGTGGAGGGCCCTGCAGGGCAAGCCCTCTGCCAGCTATGCAGCACCTGCATGGTGCTGCACAATGACGACACAGCACACCATGTTCCGTTGCTCTCAAGAATAAAGCGCGGGAGGCCGCTCATTCTATTTTATTGGACACAGTCACGTGGTTACTGACACGAGCCCCTGGGAGATACCAAGCTCCCCAGGTGGGGTGACACATTACACTCCTCCTTTTCCATAGGGAACAAACAAATAACAGACTTCACTGGACATCGAAACACATTGCAAACCTCAACACTTGGTACAGTTACACATACGATCACATTTAGCATATACCCATATTCAGGGTTGGTAGCATGTTGGAGGTTTCACTACATTATCAAAGGACCCTTTATTAAAATGGGCGTGTGAGGTTTAAGGCCACTGAACGGCACCAATGAGAGTTCCTAGCACCCCATAAAGCACTCCATACATACGCATGTCCACAACTTTGCATTGCCCATTGACTGGGCCATTTTAAGCAAGTCTAGGTTTGCAGGCTCCCAGCCTTATGGGGACGTCTATGGTGTCCATTTTACGCACTTGTGGAGTTGCGGGAGACCAGTTTTTGCTTTTCAACAATACCAGATCAGAACAATCACACACAGTTCAAAGGCTGGCAAAGCTGCACCTGGGGAGGCCCAGGGGCCACATCGGCCAAGTCCACATACCTTGGGGGCCAACAGTGGTATGATGCTGGTGACAGGACGACAGCCACATGGGAGCGGCTGGCAGGGAGACACCGGTGGCGGGGTGTCCGGGCTGCCGGCCTAGGTGGGTGCACAAGCACTTGTGACAGCTGCAACCCTCCCTTTCCACTTGACAGCTGCAACCCTCCCTTTCCACTCTTCCCTTTTTCTTTCTTCCTTTTGATGGTCCATGTCACTGGAATGGGACCCGCCACTGTATCTTTGAAAGCAGGCAGCCACACACTTTCCTTCCAGTGTATTCCCTGTCTCTCTTTGCTAACAAATCACCACCATAGGCCCGGGTATGTTGAAGGAAAACAAAAACTTTCTCTATGATCTTTGCTCTGACATGGAGCGCGTTGTTTCCCCTCCACCTCCGGTTTCGGAGTACAGCAGCATTCACCGCCTTCATTGCCCAGGTCTTATCCTTGCTCCAACATGGAGCTCATCAGCAGTTCCTCATTTTTTATTTGTTTTTCCCCACTCCGAGCTGGAGCACTGCCGTCGTCACCCAGGCCGACCCGGGTTGTTTGGAGGGCCATTATACTTTCCTCCACGGGTCGGGAGTGCTGCCGCACATCTCCTCATCACGCGGCTCATAAGGGAAAAATTATGGGGTGCAGCTTTCCATGACGCGGGTCCTGCCGCCTTCCCTTCGACCACCGGATCGAGCCGCACACCCACCTTCTTCTTGGCTCCGGTTCGGAGCAACCAGCATCCACTGACCGGCAGCCCGAAATCTAGGAGGCTGCCGACACAGCTGACACTTCTCAGTGTTGGCAGGGGCACGGGGAAGGGGGGGGCAGCTCACCTCTCCACAAGGACAGAGCAGCCCCATTTCTTGACGGGGTAGGGGCAGCCGAACTCTTCTCCTTACGGCGGATGCCGCAAGGTGCAGCTGCACCATATTCCGCGGTGGACACTGCTTGCTCGTCACCTTCACAGGGGCAGCGAAACAGCCCCTCAGCAGCCCGTGCTACTTGACAGCACGGGGGCCATGGACCATCCTCGTCACCAATGTTATGTCCTGGCCTACGGTCATGCAGGCCAGGCAGAATAAGGCTGGGGGCACCCAGCAGACACATAGGTTGCATTGACGCAGCAGGATTGCAGGCAGGGAGCACCCTGCTCATGTTGGGATCACCCGATGTGGACTCAAGGCTGGGTGCACCCAGCAGACAGTTGGGTGCAGAGAGGGGCATGCATATATCACAGCAGTTATTTACCTTGTGTGGCCTGCGCTCCTGACTTTCTGGGGGACACGGCGACGGCGACGCAGCAATTGTGGACTCAGGTCTGGAGGAAGCAAACATTACCAGATGATTAATGAATCTACAGGAAAAAAGATCTCAATTAAATACTTCAAGCATTTGCAGGACATGCAGGGGAAATATATAAAGGAAATGTGCAAAGAGGGAGACCCCCTCTGCTCCCCCTCATCTTGCTCACCCCCCCTCCCCCATCCCCTCCCTGCCCTCCATCACATGCACAGGAGAAGCCTTAGCGGAAAAAGAGGCACAATTTAACATTTGCCCTGAAAAGAGAAACAGCCGCCTGTCCCTCACCCCAGCAAATGATGCTATAATTATTGCCAGCGCTGAATCCGAGATGTAAGGGAGGGAAACGAACGGGGAGACACACTCTCAAGTGATGAGAGACACGCATGCGTAGTAGGGTGTCTCCTGCGCTCACGGGACTGTCAGATGAAAGAAAAACGCGCATGCGCAGTAGGGAATCCGTGGCGCTCATGTACCTGTCTGATGAAAGAAACGCGCATGCGCAGTAGGGAATCCGTGGCGCTCATGGGCCTGTCTGATGAAAGAAACGCGCATGCGCAGTAGGGAATCCGTGGCGCTCATGTACCTGTCTGATGAAAGAAACGCGCATGCGCAGTAGGGAAGCCGTGGCGCTCATGGGCCTGTCTGATGAAAGAAACGCGCATGCGCAGTAGGGAAGACGTGGCGCTCATGGGTCTGTCTGATGAAAGAAACGCGCATGCGCAGTAGGGAATCTGTGGCGTCATGGGCCTGTCAGATGAAATAGAAACGCGCATGCGTAGTAGGCAAGCTATGGTGCTCATGGTTGTCAGATGAAATAGAAACGCGCATGCGCAGTAGTGTGCGTCCAGGGCCCCAATGCCTGGCAGAGGGTCCGGAGATGGCGGATCTACGGGTCGACCTGAGCCGAGACACGCGCATGCGTAATAGTGTGACACACCTATTACGACATGCTCAGGACAGTACAGGGAACTGCGCATGCGCAATAACGCTCACTAGCCTCTCCGTGGCAGAGAGACCGGAGATGGCAGATCTATTTATTTATTTATTTGAAAAGCGCCCAAACCTTGAGGCACCAGGGCGTTGTTGCTAACAAGTTATATGATACATAAGATCAACGGTGGTGTGTCATCACACCCTAGAAATACAAGCACGCCAACAAAACAGGTTTTTGCGGAAATTAATATGTATTCCATCTATCTACCTGCAGAGCTGGGGAACGTGCATGTGCAGTAGTGAGTCTCCAGCGCTCAGGCGCCTGGCAGAGGGACTGGAAATGGCGCATCTACCTGTGATCTGACCTGAGACACGCGCATGCGCAGTAGTGATTCTCCTGTGGCCACGGGACTGCCAGGGACCCATGAGTATAATGGGGAGAATCTGCTCAATCTCTTATGCCAAGCCACAGCAGGCTTCTGTTTATAATGGGGAGAATCTGCTCAATCTCTTATGCCAAGCCACAGCAGGCTTCTGTTTATAATGGGGAGAATCTGCTCAATCTCTTATGCCAAGCCACAGCAGGCTTCTGTTTATAATGGGGAGAATCTGCTCAATCTCTTATGCCAAGCCACAGCAGGCTTCTGTTTATAATGGGGAGAATCTGCTCAATCTCTTATGCCAAGCCACAGCAGGCTTCTGTTTATAATGGGGAGAATCTGCTCAATCTCTTATGCCAAGCCACAGCAGGCTTCTGTTTATAATGGGGAGAATCTGCTCAATCTCTTATGCCAAGCCACAGCAGGCTTCTGTTTATAATGGGGAGAATCTGCTCAATCTCTTATGCCAAGCCACAGCAGGCTTCTGTTTATAATGGGGAGAATCTGCTCAATCTCTTATGCCAAGCCACAGCAGGCTTCTGTTTATAATGGGGAGAATCTGCTCAATCTCTTATGCCAAGCCACAGCAGGCCTCTGTTTATAATGGGGAGAATCTGCTCAATCTCTTATGCCAAGCCACAGCAGGCTTCTGTTTATAATGGGGAGAATCTGCTCAATCTCTTATGCCAAGCCACAGCAGGCTTCTGTTTATAATGGGGAGAATCTGCTCAATCTCTTATGCCAAGCCACAGCAGGCTTCTGTTTATAATGGGGAGAATCTGCTCAATCTCTTATGCCAAGCCACAGCAGGCTTCTGTTTATAATGGGGAGAATCTGCTCAATCTCTTATGCCAAGCCACAGCAGGCTTCTGTTTATAATGGGGAGAATCTGCTCAATCTCTTATGCCAAGCCACAGCAGGCCTCTGTTTATAATGGGGAGAATCTGCTCAATCTCTTATGCCAAGCCACAGCAGGCTTCTGTTTATAATGGGGAGAATCTGCTCAATCTCTTATGCCAAGCCACAGCAGGCCTCTGTTTATAATGGGGAGAATCTGCTCAATCTCTTATGCCAAGCCACAGCAGGCTTCTGTTTATAATGGGGAGAATCTGCTCAATCTCTATGCCAAGCCACAGCAGGCTTCTGTTTATAATGGGGAGAATCTGCTCAATCTCTTATGCCAAGCCACAGCAGGCTTCTGTTTATAATGGGGAGAATCTGCTCAATCTCTTATGCCAAGCCACAGCAGGCTTCTGTTTATAATGGGGAGAATCTGCTCAATCTCTATGCCAAGCCACAGCAGGCTTCTGTTTATAATGGGGAGAATCTGCTCAATCTCTTATGCCAAGCCACAGCAGGCTTCTGTTTATAATGGGGAGAATCTGCTCAATCTCTTATGCCAAGCCACAGCAGGCCTCTGTTTATAATGGGGAGAATCTGCTCAATCTCTTATGCCAAGCCACAGCAGGCTTCTGTTTATAATGGGGAGAATCTGCTCAATCTCTTATGCCAAGCCACAGCAGGCTTCTGTTTATAATGGGGAGAATCTGCTCAATCTCTTATGCCAAGCCACAGCAGGCTTCTGTTTATAATGGGGAGAATCTGCTCAATCTCTTATGCCAAGCCACAGCAGGCTTCTGTTTATAATGGGGAGAATCTGCTCAATCTCTTATGCCAAGCCACAGCAGGCTTCTGTTTATAATGGGGAGAATCTGCTCAATCTCTTATGCCAAGCCACAGCAGGCTTCTGTTTATAATGGGGAGAATGTGCTCGCTCTCTTATGCAGATCCAGAGCAGGCTTCTCACCAATGAGTATAATGAAGCTGTTGACGGGAAAGAAACAAAGAAAAATGGAGCAGGCAGCTCAGTAACCATTGCAGGGTCCTCCGCTACCGCTCCTCCCCATGGGTGAGGGGAGGGCTCAGGCGTGAATCAGCGCCAAAGACTCCAAAAGCCCGCAAAGGGCGAACAATGGAAAGGGGCGGGGGAAGCCCTTTATAATGAGCGGGCGTCCTACCCCCTGCAGTTGGACGCCCGCCCCGCCGACAGAGGAGAAGGTTTTCGTTTACACTTGTTCGTGAGGAAGTGTTGCTGTGGTCTGTTACAGATTAAGAAAGGTTCCGGTGATGGCGGGTTCCAGCAAAGGAGGAACAGCGTCGCAGCAATGAAGGGGCGTCGGGTAAAGAGCAGGGTAAATAGAGAGCAAAGAGGGACTCTGCTGAAAGTGGGACTCTGCTTCGGGTATGCCGGGATCAGGATAAAGTGAGGGCTGGTACAGGAATTTATACGTGATCCGGTGGGGAGGTCGAGCTTGTAAATAGATAGCAGGCAGTAGTTGCCGCAGTTATTTGTTGACTTCGTTGCATGCGCTTACGAATTAATGGGGAACATTTGCAGCGTGGCAGCGGTCACCACTTGATGACCGGCGGTGGGTGCTTAACGTTACTAAGGCTAAATGTCATGTCAGGATTGCAGGAGTTTGCCTTGTTTTAAAGTAATTATGCAACCTGCAGCGCTTACGGTGGCTTCGGCTGGCGGCATAGAGTTTTGTTAGGAAAAGAGTTACCCCATAGGGATAGCAGGGGCTCAACATGGTTAGCGTTTAATGTTAAATTTGGCAGCAGAGGGGGATGCCGTCGTGTAGACTGACGACACTGAGTTGTTTTACAATATTATCGTCAGTCTCGGAGGATAGCTCAGCGGCAGCGTGCTTGCTTGGGAAGTAGAAAACATGGCTTTTAGGGTTATCGTGTATGCCTCTGTGGCTGCCAAACATTAATAGTGCGTGGTGCTTCAAGGTGCGCGAAATATTTGATAAAGGTCACATGCGTGTGTTTGTGATCTCGAGAGTCCTTCTCCAGTGGTATGGAAGAAGTGTTTGAATGAGCATTTTCACAAGAAAGGTTGGTAGGTGTTGCGTTTGTCCCGGCATTGGCCCCCCAGCCCAGCAGGGATGGGTGCACATGCACTCGAGTGTCGGGGGGACAGTGGTGGGTGTTACTTAGCCTCTTATGTATAATAGGCGTGGTCTTCCAAGACGTGTGCGGTGAAGAGTAGCCCCATGGCGTGGCAGGCGTAGTGTTAGTCATTCTGTGATGTCTTTTACATAATGCCTGTGCATGGTGCCTGCTGTATGCATGCTTGGTTTTGGGAATGCACTGCGCCTACTTTCCTTGGCATACGTCTTCCCTGCGTGTGACCGTGACGTGCATGAGTGGGACGGTGGGTCCTTGCTCGGTATGGAGACGTATCCTGAGGGGTGTGCTTGTTTTTTCCACCACTAGGGGTGCGAGCGTGACCAAGAAGCAGCACATATTCCGGTGTCCTCCTCGTGCATGGCGTTGAATGCACGCATGTATCTGTCAGTACTGTGATGTGCATTCAGTTCACCAAGTTCCAGTCTGCAGCACCTCACTGGATGCCCCCCTTTTTAAAGGGAGAAAGAAGGGCTAAAGGGAGGATTACAGTTTCATGTTGTGAAGCAGCATGGAGGAATATTATCGCGTCGGCCTGGCTACACGGAGTGTGGTTGTGTAAGAGTTACCCCAGTCGGGTTTGTAGGGATTAAAGAGAGGGTTACCCTTTTTAATTTTGTGATACAGCATGGGAGGATTACTATCAGGTCGTCCTGGCAACATAGAGTTGGGCTATTGAAAGAATTACCCCTGGGGGATAGTGTGGTTTAAACAAAGTCGTACCGTTAAAGGTTAATGAGGCAACGTGGGAGGTATAATATCACGTTGGCATGGCTACACAGAGTTGGCGGTGGAAAGAGTTACCCCGGGAGGCAGCAGGGGTTAAACAAAGAATTAACGTTTTGATGTGAATGAGGAAACAGGGGAGGCATAGTATCACGTCGGCTTGGCGAGTTGCTTTTGAGGAAGAGTGAAACAAAGGGATAGCAAGGATAAAGAGAGGTGTACGGTTTCAATTTCTATTATGCCACAGGGGAGGCATAATATCGGGTCGGCTTGGGTACACAGAGTGTTGCTTTTCAATTGAACTAGCTGGATTCAATGGTTTTGGATTAAATAAGGGCATTGCCGATAATAAAATGTAGATTTCAGAAGTGAATGTGCAGCAATAAGGCGGAAGGGGCTGTCTGATCATAAGGGGCCTGTCCAGTGGGTTTGGCTATGCGAATAGGGGTGTGAGTTTGGGGTTAACATAAGGGGCAGATGTTTGTTTGAAATATTGCCCCACCGGTTAGGGCCGACACAGCGGGCATGCGGTTATGTACTATACACTGGACAAATAAAGGAGTGTACAGGAAGGTTCCGTGGGCCCAGCAGGGTCAGTAGGGCAGGTCAAGGATCGGCGAGCGCACAAGGAGAGCGGGCACCTTAGGTAGAAATGAATATGGGTAAGGAGCGGAAGGGCGTGTTCCCACGGTGCAGTCAGTTCCCTTTGCCGGCCATGCTTGTTTTACAGTAGGTCATGGTGGGGTGGCCTGCATGCCGGTACTTGAGGGCACAACGCATAGGGCTGCACATAGAACAATGACAGCATATACGAGTAGCCAAACGCTGCAGCTGGCTCGCGATTATCTGTCGCTGTTATTCCATGGATTGCCACATGGGTGGCATGCTAGGGTAGCAATAGCTGCATTGAAGGATTCGTGCATGGGCGGTTACAAAAGGGAGCCGCCAGCACTGTACACCGGGCAGCATCTCGGTGAGGGAAGGGGCAGCTTGGTTGCCTCACACAGAGGAAGTACCTTGCCAAATAAGGCAGGGTGTTTCTGACATTTGATATGCCCACAATGCAGCGTGCAAAGGGACAGCAGAGGTATGGGGGAGCCTGGTCATGGGTGGCCACCGTACGTCCTTATTGGGAAGCAACATGTGGAATATGGGCACGAATGACAGCAGGGGATTGAGGGTCTTGGCAACACGCAAGGTGGTGCATTAAGTGAGGAGCGGCGGGGTCTCATCAGAACCCACAGGTGAATTTTGAAAGGTGTAACCAGGATTGTGGCGTGGGGTTAAACTCACTGCGTTGCTTGAAATAAACAGGTTATAAAAGGGGAGGAAAGGAGGTGCCTTTACAGGCCCGAAGGGAGTTATTTGGAACAGCTTTTCCTGAACATCATGGCAGCTGTGGTCAACTCCTGTTCGATGGGGAAGATAATGGGGTTATTGTCATCCCTGTATAGTTTTATGGCAAGGGTAAAGGTGTACACAGGGGAAGACCTCCCCTCAAGTGGGGGATAGTAAAGGGCCAAGGCATACTTCCTAATGCTGCACTGTGATAATCAAAGGGGTCGGTTGGAAGACATATTAGAATTTAGCTGGCAGTGCGCACGCTGGGAACGGGTTACTTTACCATGGAGTACATAACGCGCATTATGGCATAGGTGGGCTTTTTCGAATTCTGCGATGCGCACGACAGGAAGGCAGGAGGAGTGGCCTTTCGGAGGTGGCTTGGATGCGCGTGGGCATATGAATGTCAGGGGTGTAGGGAGTACATGTAATACAACCAGGGCTGCAGAGTTTAAGGGGCTGTTGCGGGGAATAAGGCCTCCTTAGAACACCTAATTTATGTGTTCTTATGTCAGATATGTTGGCCTTAGAACATGCCCGACCGCTTGGTATACAGACTTTAAGGGGAGTGTGGGGTTATAGCCCATTTAAAACACCAGGGTTGGGGTTCACTTACACGGGAGGGGCATAATTACAAACGGACCCCCCTGGCAGCCTTGTCATAATTTTAAGAGACTTCCGGCATGGAGCACACAGGGTAAAGGGCTGGTGGCATCAATCGGCGGGGTTGCTGCAGTTTGAATAATCTAGGAAAATGGGTTGATCGGTGGTGATACCGCAGTTTGAATGACCTGGGTACCTGGCTGACGCCACTAGGGGCCAACTGCTTCTAGAGGGGGTTTGAAGTGGTCAGCGGGGCTTAAAAGCAGAGTTTGTTAAGCCAGTCTCTGTAGCACAGTCAGTAAGTGTTGTGACTTGGAACTGAAAGGTAGGGGTTCGAGCCAATCCTCCAACTTCAAAATCCTGTAAATGTTGCGAAAAATAACTTCAATTTTGGGAGTGTGCGAGGTGTACAGTGGGTATAGTATGCATATTCCCACTACAGGTACAGATGTGTGGGACAAGGGAAGCACGCAGAACCTTTGGATGGGTTGACTCTCGATGGACAGAGTGATTCAGGTGGAAGTAAATCTAATTGCTAGTGATGGGGCAGGGGACCTCTTAAAATGGAACAACTTAACGCCAAGGGGTGAGGACAGAAGGTTGAAGGTTGACATTTTTTTTATTTCAAGTAGCACCGCTGATATAGGGATATAATGCCACAGGTATAGGATAATAGGTTGGATACGATTAATTAAAGGGGTTAAGTTTGGAGCAAGAGAACAGGAGTTGATATTATGTCATCCGGCTGTGGGGGTTGTGTGGCGTTAACAGTATCATCCTGTTAAGAAAGAAAAGCAAGGTTCTTTGGCATAGCTCCTGACGCAGGCAACAGCAAGATTTTGGAAGGTATGACTGGGGGTCACGGGGCACGCGTTGCAGGTTTCAAGGGGGAATAGGAGAGGCTCCTTTTGCTAAAATAAGGTATTAAGCAGGACGCTGGGATACAGGGTTGAGATTGGAATCAGGGTTTCATGAACAGATCAGCAAGACCTACTCATACTCCATCCTTCCGGGGTCATTGAACAAGTAACGGGGGCTGATGCAGTGGATAGGTAACAGTAGAGGTAGTAAGATGCTAATTAAAGTGCCAGATAGAGGGCAGTTGGTGGCCGGAAGGGAAAAGAGGACTAGCTCTGTGTGGCCGGGTCTGCTGACTTTGGGATCATGGCGGGGGAGCTTTGACTTACTGGAGGGACAGAAGAGGGGAAGGAGGCCCATGTACAAGGAAATTGGCCTGGCTCCTTCCGTTCATAATCAGAGCTTGGCGAATTACTGCAAGGGCAGGCAATCCGCAAGGGATTAGAGTGGGGTGAAAGGAAAGTGGTCTTGAAATAGTAACACAGTTTACAGCTAAACTTCACTCGGCAGGAACGGCGCTCTCCCAACATGGTAATTCCTGCACGGGCAGGCAGAGCGAGGATAGGTTGGATGGGGAGCTTTAGCCTACTGAAATGGGCTTACTACAAAAATCAAGGAGGAAACTGAATTGTGCAATGTCAAAATTCTGCAAGGGCAGAGGTGTTCCAAAGATCAGGCACGGCCTGATTAGCTTAAAATCCCCAGAATATTATCTGAAGGCTGGCGTGCATTTGTCGGCAGAGTATTTGCACAAAACTCCTGGAAATATAACACAAGGAAAGTGGGAGCCACGGTGGACGGTAACCCACCAAGTGGCCTGGCGATGATTGAGCGACCAAGCACAAAAAACAGACCCCGAATGAGCCAGGAGGAAGCCGGAAGGGTCTTTGCTCTCCTCGGACCAGCGCCTCTTGGGAGCCTAACGGCAAGGGCGCCTGGTGGTAACAACAAGGGCTCAGCTTCTCCCAAAGGAAACGGTGCTCTCGCCACCCACGGACACCTGCAAGGGCAGGGTAGGCTCAGGCACAAAGGGTTGGGAGAGTTGGGCCTACTATGGACTTGGTGCAAAGGAATAGGGGGAAGCAGTTGGATTGGACACGGAGCAAGCGCCACACTTACAGACTGAATTTCACTAAATGTGTGCAGTGATTCTTTTGTGTGAAAATAAAACTGTGGCCAAGTTTGCCATTTTGAAAAACAACTGTCTCATTCCAGCTCTTTTGCCAGAAGGGAAAATAAAGGGTAACGGAAGAATGAGCAAAAAATTGCTTATTGGCTATGGGTACAAATGGACAAATGCAAGGGTTATGGAGAGAATTGTCTCACTCTATTATGCAGAGCTGAAGCAGGGTTCTCACCCATGATTATAATGGGGAGAATTTCCTTGATCCCTAATGCGGAGCCAGACCATGCTTCTCACCCATTATTAATATGCTGAGAATGTGCTCGCTCTCTTATGCAGAGCCAGAGCAGGTTTCTCGCCCATGATATAATGGGGAGAATGTACTTGCTCTCTTATGCAGAGCCACAGCAGGCTTCTCACCCATGATTATAATGGGGAGAATTTGCTCACTCTCTTATGAAGAGCTGAAACAGGCTTCTCTCCCATGATTATAATGGGAAGAATTTACTTGCTCTCTTATGCAGAGCCGCATCAGGCTTCTTCTCACCCATGATTATAATGCTGAGAATTACCTTACTCTCTTATGCAGAGCCACAGCACGCTTCTCACCCATGATTATAATGCTGAGAATTACCATGCTCTCTTATGCAGAGTCACAGCAGGCTTCTCACCCATGATTATAATGCTGAGAATGTCCTCACTCTCTTATGCAGAGGCACAGCAGGCTTTTCACCGATGATTATAATGCTGAGAATTCCCTTGCTCTCTTATGCGGAGCTACAGCAGTCTTCTCACCCATGATTATAATGATGGGAATTACCTTGCTCTCTTATGCGGAGTCACGACAGGCTTCTCACCCATGATTGTAATGCTGAGAATATACTTGCTCTCTTATGCGGAGCCACAGCAGGCTTCTCACCCATGATTATAATGGGGAGAATTTGCTCACTCTCTTATGCAGAGTTGAAGCAGGCTTCTCTCCCATGATTATAATGGGAAGAATGTACTTGCTCTCTTATGCAGAGCCGCATCAGGCTTCTTCTCACCCATGATTATAATGCTGAGAATTACCTTACTCTCTTATGCAGAGCCACAGCAAGCTTCTCACCCATGATTATAATGCTGAGAATTACCATGCTCTCTTATGCAGAGTCACAGCAGGCTTTTCACCCAGGATTATAATGCTGAGAATGTCCTCACTCTCTTATGCAGAGGCACAGCAGGCTTTTCACCCATGATTATAATGCTGAGAATTCCCTTGCTCTCTTATGCGGAGCTACAGCAGTCTTCTCACCCATGATTATAATGATGGGAATTACCTTGCTCTCTTATGCGGAGTCACAACAAGCTTTTCACCCATGATTAAAATGGGGAGAATGTGCTTGCTCCCTTATGCAGAGCCACACCAGGCTCCTCACCCATGATTATAATGGGGAGAATTTGGTTGCTCACTTATACAGAGCCACAGCAAGCTTTTCACCTGTGATTATAATGCTGCGAATGTTCTTGCTCTATTATGCGCAGCCACAGCAGGTTTCTCACCCATGATTGTAATGCTGAGAATTTCCTTGCTCTCTTTTGCACAGCCACAGCAGGCTTCTCACCCATGATTATAATGGGGAGAATTTGCTTGCTCTCTTATGCGGAGCCACAGCAGGCTTCTCACCCATGATTAATTTAGTTGGGAGATTTGCTTGCACGCTTATGCAGAGCCACAGCAGGTTTTTCACCCATTATTATAATACTGAGAATGTCCTTGCTCTCTTATGCGCAGCCACAGCAGGCTTCTCACCCATGATTATAATGGGGAGAATTTGCTTGCTCTCTTATGCGGAACCACAGCAGGCTCCTCACCCAAGATTGTAATGCTGAGAATTACCTTGTTCTCTTATGCGGAGTCACAGCAGGCTTCTCACCCAGGATTATAATGCTGAGAATTTCCTGGCTCTCGTATGCAGAGCTACAGCAGTCTTCTCACCCATGATTATAATGATGGAAATTACCTTGCTCTCTTATGCGGAGTCATGACAGGCTTCTCACCCATGATTATAATGGGGAGAGTGTGCTTGCTCCCTTATGCAGAGCCACACCAGGCTCCTCACCCAAGATTATAATAGGGAGAATTTGGTTGTTCACTTATGCAGAGCCACAGCAAGCTTTTCACCCATGATTGTAATGCTGAGAATTTCCTCGCTCTCTTTTGCAGAGCCACAGCAGGCTTCTCATCCATGATTATAATGGGGAGAATTTGCTTGCTCTCTTATGCGGAGCCACAGCAGGCTTCTCAACCATGATTATAATGGGGAGAATTTGGTTGCTCTCTTATCCAGATCTACAGCAGGCTTCTCAGCAATGATTATAATGGGGAGAATTTGCTTGCTCTCTTATGCAGAGCCACAGCAGGCTTTTCACCCATTATTATAATACTGAGAATGTCCTTGCTCTCTTATGCGCAGCCACAGCAGGCTTCTCACCCATGATTGTAATGCTGAGAATTACCTTGCTCTCTTATGTGGAGTCACAGCAGGCTTCTCACCAGGATTATAATTCTGAGAATTTCCTGGATCTCTTATGCGGATCCACAGCAGGCGTCTCACCTATGATTATCATGGGGAGAATTTGCTTGCTCCCTTATACGGAGCCACAGCAGGCTTCTCACCCATGATTATAATGGGGAGAATTCGGTTGCTCTCTTATCCAGATCTACAGCAGGCTTCTCAGCAATGATTATAATGCTGAGAATGTCCTTGCTCTCTTATGCAGAGTCACAGTAGGCTTCTCACCCATGATTATAATGCTGAGAATGTCCTTGCTCTCTAATGCAGAGCCACAGCAGGCTTCTCACCCATGATTATAATGGGGAGAATGTGCTTGCTCCCTTATGCGGAACCACAGCAGGCGTCTCACCCATGATTATAGTGGGGAGAATCTGCTTGCATGCTTTCTTATGCAGAGCCACAGCAGGCTTCTCACCCATGATTAATTTAGTTGGGAGAATTTGCTTGCACGCTTATGCAGAGCCACAGCAGGTTTTTCACCCATTATAATAATACTGAGAATGTCCTTGCTCTCCTATGCACAGCCACAGCAGGCTTCTCACCCATGATTATAATGGGGAGAATTTGCTTGCTCTCTTATGCAGAGCCACTGCAGGCTTCTCACCCATGATTGTAATGCTGAGAATTACCTTGCTCTCTTATGCGGTGTCACAGCAGGCTTCTCACCCAGGATTATAATGCTGAGAATTTCCTGGCTCTCTTATGCGGAGCTACAGCAGTCTTCTCACCCATGATTATAATGATGGGAATTACCTTGCTCTCTTATGCAGCGTCACGGCAGGCTTCTCACCCATGATTATAATGCTGAGAATGTACTTGCTCTCTTATGCGGAGCCACAGCAGGCTTCTCACTCATGATTATAATGGGGAGAATGTGCTTGCTCCCTTATGCAGAGCCACACCAGGCTCCTCACCCATGATTATAATGGGGAGAATTTGGTTGCTCACTTATGCAGAGCCACAGCAAGCTTTTCACCCATGATTATAATGTTGAGAATGTTCTTGCTCTCTTATGCGCAGCCACAGCAGGCTTCTCACCCATGAATAAGGCTGAGAATGACCTTGCTCTCTTATGCGGAGTCACAGCAGGCTTCTCACCTATGATTGTAATGCTGAGAATTTCCCCGCTCTCTTTTGCAGAGCCACACCAGGCTTCTCACCCATGATTATAATGGGGAAAATTTGCTTGCTCTCTTATGTGGAGCCACAGCAGGATTCTCAACCATGATTAATTTAGTTGGGAGGATCTGCTTGCACTCTAATGCAGAGCCACAGCAGGCTTTTCACCCATTATTATAATACTGAGTTCCCCCCTTCTCACCTGGGTCCGATGTTTGCCATTGACTTCGGTCGCTGCCTTATTGCGAATGCTCCTGGTCTTGAACAGCGCTGCTCGAGATTCGTCTGGTTCCAGGTTGCGTTTAGTTCCGGGATCACGGAGTCCAGGAATCCGGGAGACTGGAAAGGCTAGAAAAGCTCGGAACCAGGAAGGGGGAAAGGAGAAGGAGTGGGAAATAGCACTGGGACAAAAGGAAACAATACCGCGAGCTACGAACACACGTCTGAGCTACTCTGCAATAGCATTGAGACGCGCAGAGTCGCGGAAGGCGTGGTCTATAGATAGACCACGCCGCGTTCAGCGCATGGAGAGAGCAAGGGCTTCAGCTCTGGACGGCCATGTTGGAAGTAGTACGGAATGTAAGCCCCGTTGAGACAAGTACCAGGAGGTCCAAAAGGGGCGTGATCTGAAGTTCATGGCAGCATGCCTCCTCCGAAAGCCTTTCCCTCCAGGTTTGCCCGGGTGTATTAGGTGAAATCTTCTGAGCAACCGAGGAGCCTTGATATTTGAAATAGGTTCCCAGGTCCTTTCGCTAGGAGGATATCCTTTCCACTCCACTAGGTATTGAAGATGGCCCCGCTTATACCTGGAGTCACAAATCCGGGACACCTCATATTCTAGTTGGTTGTCAACCAGTAGAGGAGGTGGTCTACTGGAATTTCGAGAGTATTGGATGTAGGGTTTCAATAGGGATGTGTGAAAAACTGGATGAATTCTTTTCCAGGAGTCAGGTAGCTTGATTCGATATGAGACAGGATTGATAATCTCCTTGATGGGAAATGGACCATAGTAGCAGGGAGCCAGCTTGTTTGGTCGTAAGTGTCGGGGGAGTAATTTTGATGACAACCATACTCGGTCACCGACCGTATAGGAAGGACCTGATCTTCTCTTGGAATCTGCATACCTCTTGGTCTGTAATCTGGCTTTCTCTAAGTGTTCTTTAGCCTCCCAGTGAATGTTGATAAGAGTTTCGATCCAGGAGGCGACAGTAGGTACTGGTGTAGGGTCAGGAAGAACCGAGGGTAAGACCGATGGATGGAACCCCTGACTACAATAAAAGGGGCGGATCTGTAGCACTGAGTGTTCGGAGTTGTTGTAAGCGAATTCCGCAACAGGTATCAGGAGAGACCGGTCATCCTGGACCTTGGTAGCAAAACATCGGAGATATTGTTCCAGGGTCTGATTTGCACGTTCTGTGGCTCCGTTGTTCTGGGGGTGATATCCTGAAGAAAGGGCACGTTGGATTCCTAATACCCGACAGAGGTGTTTCCAAAATTGTGAAATGTATTGGGGACCCCGGTCAGATATGATCTTGGAAGGAAGCCCATGTAGTCGGAATATGTGTTCCAGAAATATTCCAGCTAGCTCTGAAGAAGAGGGTAGTTTCCTCAGTGGTGTAAAATGGGCCATATGGGCAAACAAATCTATGGTGACCATGATGGTAGTATATCCTCGGGAAGGTGGTAACTCCACTATCAAGTCTGTAGTGATGATTTCCCATGGTATAGAGGGTAGAGTGGGCTGCATAAGAAGACCCGCCGGTCTCTTGTTATCATGTTTATTTTGGGCACAGGTTATACAAGTCTGGATATATTGCTGCACGTCAGACTTCATTTTAGGCCACCAGAACTGTCTCTGTATAAGACGGAGGGTGTTGTTGATACCTCGGTGCCCGGAATGGAGTGTGTCATGACAAAGGTTTATTATCTTTTGCTGTAGCTTCCGTGTAGGAACGAACAGTGCATTGTCCTTGAATAAGTAGCCTTTCTTGGCTCTTAATTTCCAGAGATTTCGTGTGGAAATGTCCTTCCATAATTCCGAGGATTGAGTTTGAGATCGGACTTCTTCCAGGAGACTAACTGCTTGGGCTACGAATATCGTGGGAGAGAACATTTTAGGAAATGCTTTATCTTCAGTGGTCACGTAGTCAAGATGGCGAGACAAGGCGTCAGCGATCAGATTCTGTGATCCAGGGACATGGGTAATGTGGAACTGATACTGGGCAAAAAAGTAGGCCCAACGTTCCTGACGACTGTTCCTGCACTCCAGTGACTGTAGAATCTGAAGGTTTCGATGATCAGTACAGACTTGAACAGGATGTCTGGCTCCTAGAAGTAGGTGTCGCCATTCAGTGAAAGCTTGGCGAATGGCTAAGAGTTTGTTTTCCAGGACAGAGTAGTGCGTTTCACTAGGAGTTAAGGTTCTTGACAGATAAGCAACGGGGTGTTCCAAATCGTCCTCCATCTTCTGCTTCAACACTGCTCCTATGGCGTAGTTAGAGGCATCTGTTTCCACTAAAAAGGGTTGACTAGTATCGGGTTGAGCCAAAATGGGAGCTTGTGTGTTTAAACGCTGGAATGCAGTTTCTTGTAAGGTTGACCAGACAAACGGGGTGTCCTTCTTTAGCAGACCCACTATGGGTTGTACAATCTCGGATAAGGTGGCTGTGAACTTCTGGTAGAAATTGGCTAGTCCTAGGAAGGATTGGATTTGTTTCACGGACGTGGGAGTAGGCCAGGCGCGAATAGCCTTCACTTTTGAAGGGTCCATGCCAATCCCCTCTGGACTAAGGATAAATCCCAGATAGTGCACAGAGGTAACGTGAAACAAACATTTTTCAGGCTTGGCTAAAAGATGATGTTCCCGGAGTCTTTGTAGAACTGCCTTAACATGTCCTTCATGCTTCTGAGGGTCCTTGGAAAAAATAAATATTTCGTCCAGATAGACAATGACGAAGAGAACCAACATATCAGAGAACACCCTATCCATAAAACGTTGAAAAACTGCTGGGGCATTGGCTAGTCCAAAGGGCTTTACCAAGTACTCTTGGTGGCCAAAGGGTGTTCTAAAGGCGGTCTTCCACTCGTCTCCTTCCCGGATATGGATCAAATGGTAGGCACTCCTGAGATCCAATTTGGTGAATATTACAGCTCCTCTCACAGCTTCCAGAATATCCGAGATCAGGGGCAGTGGGTACCGATCCTTGAGAGTGCATTGATTTAGGCCTCTATAGTCAAGGTCTGAGTTCCTTGGTATCCTTCTTGGGAACAAAGAACAATGAAGCACCCGCTGGAGATTTCGATGGTCTTATGGTGCCATTTTCAAGATTAGTGTCTAGGTATTCCCGAAGGGCCTTTTTCTCGGGTTCGGAAAGAATGAACATTCTGCCGAAAGGAATTACAGCTGAGGGATCAGTATCTATGGCACAGTCTTCAGGCCTGTGATGGGGTAAGGCCTGGACTATGGCAGTAGAAAATACATCAGCATATCCCTGATAGGCCTCTGGAACTTGTATGATATTGGAAACCATGAGTGGTGTTTCTGGGTCTCTTGGAGGTTCCTTAGGAGTTACCAAGGAGTGATCCAGGGACAGACAGTGGGACATACAGAACTCTGAGCCCAGGAATAATGATCCTGCTGTCCAATTGATATACGGATTGTGCTTTTGCAACCAGGGCATTCCCAAGACCATGGGGTAATGGGCTGACTTAATGATGTTGAATGCAATCCGCTCTTGATGATGGTTTATGGAAAGTTGGATCTCTTTAGTCTGCAAGCTTATGGGCCCTGAAGAGAGGGGTCTTCCGTCAATTGCTTCCACCGGCTGCATGGTGTTTCGGGTCTCGTACGGAATATGATGACTAACCACCCAGTCTTGATCAATGAAAATTCCCATAGCTCTGCAGTCCACCAAGGCCAGAATGGGATAGGTCTTGTCTTTGGAGGGCGACAGGAAGGCCTGTAGTATCACCAAACTGTTTTGTCAAGGAGAGTTCAAGGATGGAATTGATGTGGAGCAAACATCTCTCTCCCGAATCTCTGCTCCATTTAAGATCGGGAGCTGGCGTTTCCCGAACGCCGAGGAGGTGCCAGAGGACATTCCCTGACCAAATGTTTGTCTGAAGCACAATACATACACAAACCCGTATGGATCCTTCTCAATCTTTCTTGAGGCGATATGGGTCCACGAAAGGCTCCAATTTGCATGGGTTCAGGTTCTGGGGCTGGACTTGAGTTTATGTCCGTTCTGGCTGTGCTCTCAAAGGACATCTTGGGTGGGTTTCCCTTGGATTTCTTTCTTTCAGCCTTCCTTTCCTGGTTGCGAAATTCTATTTGCAAGGCCAGGTCCATTAATGCTTGGAATGAATTTGGTCTGGCCACCCTGGCCAGTTCATCCTTGATCTCTTCGTTTAGGCCTCTCCTGAACAGGGTAAAACTAGCCTCAGGGGACCAGTCTGCTTCCTTGGCCAATTGTTTGAATCTGGTCACATAAGTGAGCATATCTTGGGGGCCTTGTTGAAAGTCTAGCAAGCGTTCTTGGGCAGTATAGATCTGCTCTGGACGGTTAAACATGCCTTTAAGGGCCTGTATGAACCCATCGTAGTCGTCTAGGAGGGCAGCGCCGGAGTTGACAAGGGGTGTTGCCCGAGTTAAGGCGTTGCCGGAAAGATGGGATATGATGAAACCCACCTTAGCCCTAGGAGTCGATAAAATAATAGGTCTTGAAGGTAAAGTGGACCAGGCATGAATCCAGGAATCCGCTGAGTGTTTTTGCCGAACCATCATACTTGTCAACAATACCGCCCAACAGGGCACCCTCCTTTGTAGCAGAATCCCGGGATAAGACCAATTGTTTGAGCGCAGCGTTTTCCACCTTAAGATTTTGAACCTCGGTTGATAGTTCTTGCATGCGTCGCATTAAGTCCTGCACAGCGGCTTCCATCTCGTTATTAGGTTCGGTCGGGTGGCGTCTCAAACTGTCAAGGAGTTCCCCCCTTCTCACCTGGGTCCGATGTTTGCCAGTGACTTCAATCGCTGCCTTCTTGCGAACGCTCCTGGTCGTGAACATCGCTGCTCGAGATTCGTCTGGTTCCAGGTTGCGTTTAGTTCCGGGATCACAGAGTCCAGGAATCCGGGAGACTGGAAAGGCTAGAAAAGCTCGGAACCAGGAAAGGGGAAAGGAAAAGGAGTGGGAAATAGCACTGGGACAAAAGGAAACAATACCGCGAGCTACGAACACACGTCTGAGCTGCTCTGCAATAGCATTGAGACGCGCAGAGCCGTGGAAGACATGGTCTATAAATAGACCACGCCGCGTTCAGCGCATGGAGCGAGCAAGGGCTTCAGCTCTAGACGGCCATGTTGGAAGTAGTACGGAATGTAAGACAAGGACCAGGAGGTCCAAAAGGGGTGTGATCTGAAGTTCATGACAGAATGTCCTTGCTCTCTTATGCGCAGCCACAGCAGGCTCCTGACCCATGATTATAATGGGGAGAATTTGGTTGCTCACTTATGCAGAGCCACAGCAAGCTTCTCACCCATGATTATAATGCTGAGAATTGTCTTGCTCTCGTATGCGCAGCCACAGCAGGCTTTTCACCCATGATAAATGCTGACAATTACCTTGCTCTCTTATGCAGAGTCACAGCAGGCTTCTCACCCATGATTGTAATGCTGAGAATTTCCTTGCTCTCTTATGCAGAGCCACAGCAGGCTTCTCACCCATGATTATAATGGGGAGTATTTGCTTGCTCCCTTATGCGGAACAACAGCAGGCTTCTCACCCATGATTAATTTAGTTGGGGGAATTTGCTTGCTCCCTTATGCGGATCCACAGCAGGCTTCTCACCCATGATTATATTAGGGAGAATTTGCTTGCTCTCATATTCAGAGCCACAGCAGGCTTTGCACTCATGTTAAAATGCTGAGAATTTCCTTTCTCTCTTATGCGCCGCCACAGCAGGCTTCTTACCCATGATTATAATGCTGAGAATGTGCACACTCTCTTATGCAGAGCCACAGCAGGCTTCTCACCCGTGATTGTAATGGGAAGAATTTGGCCACTCTCTTATGTGGAGCCACAGCAGGCTTCTCGCCCATGATTATAATGCTGAGAATTTACTCGCCGTCTAATGCAGAGCCACAGCAGGCTTCTCACCCGTGATTGTAATGGTGAGAATTTGCTCACTCTCTTATGCGGAGCCACAGCAGGCTTCTCACTCATGACTTTAATGGGGAGAACTTGCTCACTCTCTTATGCAGAGCCACAGCAGGCTTCTCGTTCATGATTATAATGCTGAGAATTTGCTCCCTTATGCAGTGTCACAGCAGGCTTCTCACCCATGATTATAATTCTGAGAATTACTGTGTTCTCTTATGCAGAGTCACAGCAGCCTTCTCACCCATGATTATAATGCATAGAATTTGCTTGCTCTCTTACGCAGAGCCACAAAATGCTTCTCACCCATGATTACAATGCTGAGAATGTGCTTGCTCTCTTATGTAGAGCCACATCATGCTTCTCACCCATGATTTTAAGGGGGAGAATGTGCTTGCTCTCTTACGCAGAGTAACAGCATGCTTCTCACCCATGATTATAATCCTGAGAATGTGCTTGCTGTCTTATGCAGAACAAGAGCTGGCTTCTCATCCATGATTATAATGCAGAGAATCTGCACACTCTCTTATGCAGAGCCACAGCAGGCTTCTCATTCGTGATTATAATGGGGAGAATTTTCTTTTTCTCTTATGCAGAGCCACAACAGGCTTCTCACCCATGATTGTAATGCTGAGAATTTCCTCGATCTCTTATGCAGAGCCACACCAGGCTTCTCACTCATGATTGTAATGGGGATAATTTGCTCGCTCTCCTAGGTGAAGCCACAGCCGGCTTCTCACCCATGATTATAAAGGGGAGTATTTGTTCACTCTCTTATGCAGAGCCACAGCAGGATTCCTGCCCATTATTATAATGCTGAGAATGTGCTTGCTCCCTTATGCAGAGTCACAGCAAGCTTATCACCCATGATTATAATTCTGAGAATTACCATGCTCTCTTATGCAGAGCCACAGCAGGCTTCTCAACCATGATTATAGTGCTGAGAATGGGCTCCCTCCCATATGCAGAGCCACAGCATGCTTCTCACCCAATGCTCTGGGTATTAAGCGCGTTATAAATAGTCTATCATATCATGTCATGGACACAGAAGAAATCCCTGAAAGTCCAGGAAGTGATGGCACATACTTAGACTTTGGATTTACTTCCCTTGTGTTTGAAAGTAAAACTAGGCCCCAGTATGTGGTGTGTGGAGTAATTTTGCAAACGACAGCCTGAAACCAACAAACGTAATAGGCCAAATGGCAAAACACACCATTGGCAAGAGCAGGGACTTCTTTACCCGCAAGTTACAAATAATCAGTCAGAAGAAATGTACTGTTCAAAATATTTATTCTACTCAGGCTAATGCATTGAAAGTGCCATACAACACCGCCTACCTCCTTGGCAAAAATAATAAAAATATTCACTGATGCTGAAAAAGTGGTTCTGCCAGCAGCTGCGGCAATGTTGTAAGGGGTCAGCCATGAGAGGCGGACACAAAGCAGTAACTTTCCCTATCCTAACATGAATGTCCCTTCCTCTGAAACTAAAACTAAAGCAGGCTGACCTTGTGTCTAAATTAAATCTGACTCTCCCACTAACATACATAAGCAGAAGGTGAAAGGTCAAATCAATAGTAAAGTGCAAAAACCCAAACATATAACTTCAATCAAAACAATCCTTGTGTCAAGGGGTTGGTTCCCTTCCCTTGGATTGTCTCAGGAAAACTGTTCACAATGTTCTGTGTCAAGATCAGTCACTAAAAGACAATGCATATGTCTCTTGCACCTAATACTCTCCTCGGGATGGCATAGTCTTTCAGAATGGCAACACAAAACTTCTTTTCCACAACACTGGTTGGAATATGGCAAAGGAAAGTCTTCTCTACTCTTCTCTACTCTTGTACTCATTCAATAGCAAAACTTTGTTGACTTCAGTTGATACTTGTGCCAATTTCCCCCAAACTGACATCCCATGTATAAGGGATTCTTCAAGCTCTGTTTGTCAACCTTTCTTTCAACCAAGCTTTCAAATTCATATGTATTACCCACTGAGCGGTGCGCAAAACAGGCCCCAAATTCCTACAAGATAAGATCATGCCTTACCACCTGACTCGCACCCTTGGGTCAAGCACTGCCCCCGGCCTAATGGTTTCGACCTCCAATTCGGCCAGGATTGGAGGGTCAGCCTACTCAACGCTGGTGCCAACTTTGTGCAATTCACTGCCCCCCCGCATAAGACATATTGAAGATTACAATGCCTTCCAGAAGGCACTCAAAACCTGGCTCTTTGCCTATTAACAGACAAGGGAATGCAGTGGACCACTCAACCTACTACCACAGCCAACACCTGGTGTGGTAACCTGCTGATTACGGATCCTATCATAGACCTTCCGGCCTGACACTATGTAACTCCACTATCTAGATCCTTTGCACAGACTTGAAACCCGAATCGTAGCGGCACTGTGACAGAATTTTCTACCTGACAGAGTGTATTCATCACCTCATCCGCAGGCATTCCGTACGCTCTGAGGCCTAAAGCTATCTATCACCATTAATCAGGGGCGATTGGACTAGACTCGTAACCCAAGCTCCAACAACACTCACGAGCTTGATAAAGGCTATGCAATTATACACTATGCAATCAACCCAAGAAGGCACTTGTCTGCTAATTCTATGCACCTGGAAATCCAAGAGCAGAACTAGATACCAGTTAAACTGCTAATCACACCTATCAGTGAATGTATATAGCAGAACTACCCACCAGTAATATATCTAGCAGAACTAGCAACCCAAGCACTAATGGCACTTATGAACTTGATCATTGCCCTGAAACTATGCACTACGCTATCAGTCCAGGAAGTGCCCTTGCTTGCTAATCCTACACATCTGGAAATCCCTGAGCAGAACTATATAGCAAGGAACTTTCTAGCACTTGTTCTTTGCTAATCACACACGCCTGGATATCCATGAGCAGATCCATAAACTGATGACCGTTCTAGCACTTATTCACTGCTAATCTGAACTAGCTCAAATGTCCTAGTAGAACTACCTATTAGGAATTCTATTTAGCAAATTGGCGACTGAGAACGCAGCTAGCGCCTATGCAGTAACAACATGAGTTTTGGGACAGATCTGCCTATCACCACCAATCAGTCGTCACCAACACTATCTGATCCATCAAGAAACAAGGTACCCCTGGAAAACACAAAGACACTCAAACACACCACTATGTTAACTCTTGCCTCTGTGCCAACAAACAATAGAATGCAGTTACGTCCCTTGATTAATTCAGCCTAGCTGCACACATACAATGACACCTCCACAGTCACCTCAACATTCTTTAGAATGTGCTATACTATGCTAATGCTAGGCCCTGAAGACCCTCGCGTATGGATTCAAGGCACAATCACCATAAACCAAGTGATACGACAGACACGAGGATCGATTTTCAAGGACTAGGGTTTATTGCAAAGCAAATATTCTCAGTCGGCCGACTGGGTCTAATGTCTCGCAACGCAAGACGCAAGAGGGCGAACATTCTACAACAGTATCATATATATGAAAAGACAATCATACAATCTCTTTGTGACACATCGAAACCGCCCATAATGTATCTTCTTGAGCTAGGGTTCGATAATTGACAATTAGGACAAATATGACACATCATGACACGTTTCTTTCTCAATCTATATTACTTGGTTTAGCCACAGTTGCAATTTGCAGTAAGCAGACATGGTTCTTTGTTATGAAGAACACAAAGCACTTGTTTAGCGAGGAAACTGTGTTCGTAGGATAGACACATTCCGATGCATGTTATCTTCTGGTTTCTATTCGTGAACTAGGGGTCAGCCTGATCTAAGGAGGGCCCCGATGGGGGGCCTCTAGGAAAGTATAATTCATGCTTTAACAGCCTGTTTCAACAGCTTCAGCGAGACCGGCCGGCACCTAGCTACTGATTAAATGCCTCTCTGCTTGCCTTCAAGGACTTGTGAGGGAGGAAAACAATGTATTTCTGTACTGCTTGACATTTCTGTCTGGGCCGGTCTCTCAACATGTAAACTGTGGCCTTGCTCCGTGCATGAGCTTTATGAAATAAAATACATTTTGCAAAGCGTTGAGCAGATAGGCAAGAAAGCAAATGGCGGATCTAGGCCACAAAATGGACGCTCTATGGTTATGCTGACGATTCTGTATTGGCGATGTAGGGCATATGATGCGATTGGTTTTCTGCCAACATAATATACCTTCTATGCTTTGGTAGTGTATTTCTAGACTCACAAACCCTGCTTTTGGTCGTAAGCCAAGAGCATCAACCATACATCGCATCTTCATCTGACCATGTATCTAATTCTGAGCTATTCATACTGCTGTAATCGTCATCATCTATGTTAATCGACATTAACTCTTTCATAGTTTCTGTTTCATCGTTTGCATTCGTATCCACTTTGGGAGTTCTTTTCTCTGTTATCATGTGTACGCATTCATCAATTATTTCAAAGCAAATGATTGGCAGGCAGTGTATGCAACAACCACATGTCATGAGGATTCCGAGTAATGTTACTAGAATTACAATCAGTTTCCATCCCCATGAGCGCAGTAACTCCCAAAACCAGGAACTTATCTCCACCTCCCAACCGCCTGTCTGGGTACGAATGTCAGAGCTCAGAATGTGCAATTTCTTGATTGCCTCAAAAAGCGTAGGGGAGGAGTCACTCACAAATATGCAGCACGCTGACCCCACGATTTTGCAAACACCTCCACAGTTGGCCAAAATTATATCAAGAGCCATTCTATTTTGAAGTGTCATTAATCTAACTGCCTTCTCTTCTAGGGTCATATTATACAATATGTCGGTTGTTCCATTTATCATTTTTTCTAACATTCTGGACAGTCTCTGTATATTCCAGGAGTTTATTGCTTGCCCCCAGAATGGGATAAATGATTTTGCTATGTCCTCCGCAATTAATCCTGTGTCATCCCGCCGGAGCCTTGATCTAGATAATTTTGATATGTCTGACGTTTTGGAAACAAATACACCTGGGAAAAGGATCCCTAAGTAACATGTCCCTCCCCAATTTCTAGGCAACCAGGGATAAGCTTTTTCTCCACATATAAAATAAACGGGATCACCTACATATATTGGTTATTCTTCTCTCTCAAGTACTGCAATATTCATGCATCTATTGAATGTCCCTACTGAATACAAACCTTTTTTTCGTAGACAAAAGGGGACAGTGCGTGGATTGTAATTTATAGTATAGGAGGGGGGCACTACGTCCTTGTTCCCTACTGGATTCATGTGAAACGTGATTACAGATGATTTATAAGGCACATAAAGTGTATCTACTGGCCCCAGCACTGGTTTTATCACTCTTGTTCTGTTAAATATGGAACAACCTACAGGTTCCTTTACCACTTTTTCAAACTCATCTACGATTGTTCCATCTAACTGACCCGTATCACTCTTATTCCACTTCCCATAAAATAGTGATGCATAGCATACTGTATTAAGGGGTAATGGCTGTACATACCAACCCATTCCTTTCCCGCCATGCTGGGGTAAATGGGAGCAGACCCAGCGATTTGTTCTGTTCAGGATAGAGTGAGTCATATTAATTATCAAAAGCAACGTGTTAATACCGTAACCTTCCCTGTGTCTTTCTTCTAATGGAGGGAGAGTATAAGAGAGTACATGGACTGGACTATCTGTGACAGGTGCACTGGTGGCAGGCAAAAGAGAACTTAATGGATGCACGCGCTCCAAATACCATAATACTGGGATCAGTGCACTCAGAATACAAAGTAGTGTTATAATCATTAGCATGCATTTTCTACAGCAAATTCTTTTGGACATTTTTATAGTCTCTATGGGCCTCATTCCGAGTACGGCGCTAACCAATGGCGCTATTAACGCCTTGGTTGACGCCGTACCCGGACCGGCAGCGCCTTGGTGGATGGCGGAATTACCGCCCCATTCCAAGGTTGGCGGGGCGGTAATTCCCCATTCACCAAGGCTCTTCCCCATAGGGCTCAATGGGAATGGGGAAGATGCAAATAACGGTGACCGTTCATTACGGTCACCGTTATTGGCTGGAGGCCCCTTTGCGCCCTCGACTTTAACACCTGCTCAAAGCAGGCATTAAGGGCGAGGGCGTAAAGGGAACCTTGGAGTATGGCGGTAAGGGATTACCGCCACCGGTCTCGTTAGCGGTGGCCGCTATCCCTTACCGCCATACTCGGAATGAGGCCCTATATCTATTACGTCATCAGCATTGGTGCAGGAGGGAACAGAAGCGAGTATAGGCATTGTGTGCAATCCTTCTTTCCACCAATGTTCGTCGTGAATAATTTCTTTACAGCACCATTCGTAAAAACAGCAAAGCGTTCAAAGAGGTCAGCAAACCGTCTAGGCCAGTTCTCATCAGCCCAAATTGCTTAACATGTGGCAATATTGTGACTCTGCACAGTGCTCCAAAGACTTTAGAGCAGGCATCAATTGTGTTTGTACCGTATGCGCACCATTTGTCCCCATGGGGTGATCAACATAGGTCATTCACTTTTTCAAAGATAGCACTGCGAAGCCGCGTTCCAGAGCTCCCAATTTGATGCAGATTGATACAGCTCCCACGCTCCAATTCCCTAGGCCTCCGATTCCCAATTCATCCGTTTTGGGAATAGAGGCAAAACAAAACATGTAGATTAGATCACTTCCGATTTTGAGAACGTAGGTTGTACCTTATCGCTCCAGGTACTGTGTGATCAATGAACAGTGCAGATTCACTTCCAGATGCAGGCTCAGTGTCAGCCTGTGATGCAATGAGTGATGAAGCAGGCTTAATGTCAGCCCGCGATGATGCAGGTTCAGCTGGGCAAAGTTGGGGCACCTTTAGCCCTTTCCCCTTTGTGGCAATCTTTTCAGGCTTTTTCTCAGGCTCAGGCAGTATTTGTGGCAGAGAACTGGCGATGGTGTCTTTCGAGTCAAGAGCAACTGTTTCTTTCTTGTCGTCTGAATCAGGCAGCTCTTTCAACGGAAATGGAATTCTTTTCGTGTGGGTGGCATGAATGCATGCCTTTCGACCATCCACTCAGACTGCAGTCTGCGTTGTCAGGAGAATCTAGTACGGTTCCCTCCACCTAGGTGCGAGCGAGGATTTTCTTCACCAGAATCCACTCTCCTGGCTGCAGACAATGCCTTGGGCCTGTGTATCTGACAGGAAGAGCCTCCTGTACCTGCTGATGAATCAAAAAGAGTTTCTGAGTTAACACGTTACAATAAGTTCTGAGCAAAGGGTATTCTACTTCATTCAAGCGCCTAGGCTGCAGGGCGCACCAAACATTCGCAGGTCTCCCCATCACGATTTCCTATGGGGAGAGTCCAGTCCTTGCCTGCACAGACGTGCGCATGCACAACAAAGCTTAGGACAGCGCATCCGGCCACCTCAATTGACTCCCTGAACAGATTTTACTAATCTTGTTCTTTAAGATTCCGTTCTGGTGCTCAAGAAGACCGGCACTCATCGGGTGTCTGGCTGAATGGAATCGTTTATCAATCTGGAGACCTGCACAAATCTGTAATATCACGGCGGCAACAAAATGTGGGCCGTTGTCTGACCATATGACTCGTGGCAGGGCGAATCTAGAGAAGTATTCTTTCAGCATCACTTTTGCTGTGCTCATCGCTGTGCAGTCCTTAAGCGGATATGCTTCCACCTATTTACTGAATGCATAGACTACCACCATGATATATTTAAGATTCTGACATCTTTCCATTTCTATGAAATCAAAATGGATGACTTTAAAGGGCATAGAGGGGGGGGGCAAAACTACCTACTGGAGTAGTTGTTCCTTTTCCAATGTTATGTTGCAAACAAGTCATACAATTGTGGACTAGTCTTTCCACATTTTTTCTAATGTGTGGATTCTGCCATACTGTGGCCAAATGCTGAATAATTTTTTTACCACATATGTGTGTGGGACTGTGGGCCATGATGACCATTGCGGTTACATAGGATTTGGGCAGCATCCACTTCCTACTTTCTTTGTCTACCCAACAACCATCTACGTCTAATTCTGCTGAACCCTCAGCCCACGCTTTTATTGCATCTGCAGTACTTCCGCTTGCATCTCTTTGACTGTGGCAATCCATTTTCTATCATGCAGGGCACTTCTTCTGACTGAGCTACAAACATTTTCGTGTGTGGATCAGTGGCAGTTTGTTTCGCAATTTTGTCTGCAAATGCGTTTCCTTTTCCAACGTTACATGTTACTTTCTTATGCGCTTCACATTTCATTATTGCTAATCGCTTTGGACGCGCCAGTGCAGACAACAATCTTGCTATTAAAGCACCATGTTGAATCTTGGTTCCATGTGATGTTAAAAAATCCCTTTCAGCCCAGAGTCGACCAAAATTGTGTACCACCCCGTACTGACTGTCAGTATATATGTTTACATTTATGTTTTCAGAAATTTCACATGCTCTGGTCAAATGCAATTATCTCTGCAGCCTGTGCTGAATTGTATGGGATCCTTTTGCTCTCTACAATATTCTTTAGTGTCGTGATGGCATATGCAGCAGTTGATGTGCCATCAGGGAATTTAAAACAGGTACCGTCACAAAACAGTTCTCCGTCTGGCTCTTTCTGAGGGGTGTCCGTTAGGTCAATTCTTCCTTTCGTTTCTTGTTCAGTAACCATTATACAATCATGGGGTGGTGCAGGATTCAAAGCGCAACATCTCAAAATTTGAATATGTGGTGCAAACAGGAGAATTTCATATCTCGTTAGTCTAGCTGATGTAAGATGTTGCGTCTGCATTCTATTTAAAAGAACGCCTACTTTGTGGGGCACCATCAAAGTTAAGGCGTGACCCAAAACCATTCCCTCATTTTGTTTTACTGATGCGGCAGCCACAGCAACAGCTCACAAACAGCGCCGCAAAGTCCATGCAACAGGATCCAGAGCATGGTCTATTTCTTCCTCCTTGTTCCTGAGTCAAAACAGCCAACGCACAGCCATTATTTTCATGCAAAAATAACTTTAAATCCTTTTCATAATTTGGTGTGCCCAAAACTGGAGCTGAGCACAACGCAACTTTGAGCAGATCAAATGCATTCTGACATTCCTCGCTCCATGGCAAAAGCAAAGCAACATCCTTCTTTGTCAATGCTACCATAGGTTTTACAATCATAGGAAAGTTAGCAATCCACTTCCTACAATATAAAGCCATGCCTATTATGGCTCTGACTTCCTTTTGTGTCTTTGAAATAGGCATACCAGAGATGCTTTCTATTCTTTCTGGTGTCAGTCTCCTTCCCTCTTTCGAAAGTAGGTAGCCCAAATAGGCCACCTCCTTTCTACAATACTGGAATTTTTTTAATGAAGCCTTATGTCCATGTGCTGCCAAATGTGTCAACAATTTAACAGTACTCTCTTTGCAAATGCCTTCTGTGTCCGCAGCAATCAATATGTCATCAATGTACTGCAATAGTACACAACCCGTTGGCAATTCTAACATGTCTAGCTGTTCTTTTAGTGCTCTGCTATAAATACTCGGGCTCTCAGTGTAACCTTGTGGAATTTGTGTGAATGTGAAAGAATGTCCTCCTAACGTAAAAGCAAATAAGTATCTGCTATCTGGATGTACTGGAATGCTAAACAATGCGTTCTTCAGATCTACGACACTAAAATGTGAAGCAGACGCTGGAATCATTGTCAAAATGGTAGTGACATCTGGGACCAATGTAAATTGGGGATCAACTACTTTATTCAATCCACGCCAATCAATTATAAAACGATATGGTATTTAATTTCCTCCTTTCTTATAAACTGGAAGAATGGGACTGTTGCAAGTGCTACTGGTAATCTCTTCTATCACGCTCCATTTAATCAAATCAGAAACAATGCATTTGAATGTTTTCTCACCTTCCACCGAACTTTTATACTGTGGGATACGTGGCAATGTAACTCCCTCCTTTAAAACTATTTTCACCGGCTCTATTTTCAAACAACCAACATCGTTGTCATTCATCGCCCATATACAAGTCGGTACAGTACTTAATTCAGTTGGTAATGGTTTAGACAAAAATTGTGATACTGGCATTTTTTGTGGTGATATTGTCAAATGTACTCCATCAGGAGAACAATGAATAACCGCACTTAACTTTTTTAACAAATTTAACCCCAATAAATTCTCGCCGCAATTTTGTGTCAAAAGGAACGGGCATGACTCAGTGAATGGACCTATTGTTATAGGTACCAATTGTGACACTGGACTGATTACTGGGGTACCTGCGAACCCTACTGAAACATTCTTTTGCCCTGACAGTGGTATCTCCGGAACCAAGTGATGGTCAATCGAGCACTTCTGTGCACCTGTGTCCACTAGAAAAGTGTGCTCTCTATTCCCAACTTTCATCTCTACGTAGGGCCCTTTCTGATCAACGGGAATAGATACTGGTTCCGACCCCTGTCTTGGGCTGTCCTAGTAGTTGAACAATACATCATCCGATGTAAAGTCACCAGAATAGTATGAATTGGACTGAGTATCAAAAATATTTCCTTCTCCTGCACTATTCTGCTGATCTTGGTTTTGGTTTTGATTCAGGTTGTTATTTCCTTGGTTATTCTGATTCTGTGGCATCCTCGTGTTTCTATTTTGTCCTTGCATTCCCGGGAGACCTCTATTCTGTCTTCTCGGGGTATTTCCATTCCTATTCTGTAAATGTGGGCACTGTGCTCGCCAATGGCCTTCTTCCTTACAATATGCGCAGTGATTCAGTCCAATTGGACCTCCGTGCATGTTGGAGAAATTCCCTCTCGTTTGTGCATTTCTTCCGCCCCTATTATTATTTGCTACCTGTTGCATTAATATTCTCGTTTTTAGATTCACCCTATCCCTTATCTCTTTCTGTTTCTCTGTATTTACTCTGTTCTCATAGTATTGTGCCATGTGTAATACTTCACTCTGTGATTTTGCTTGCCACGCACTTCAGACATCATTATAACATTTTGAATTTTCGGTAGCAACCCTCTCATATATTTGTCAACAAATAGTCTCTTCCCGGGTTCAGTGCTTAAATCTTGGCCACTAAAGTCTGCAAATACTTCTTCAAATCTATTAAAATAGTCAGTAGCCAATTCATCTTTGCCTTGCATGCATGCCGTTAATTTGTCCGAGATAATTCTCCTTTCAGGTACCAAAATCTTTAATTTCTGTACTATTCGTGCTGGCTTTTCACCAGCTTTTCTGTCCGTATCCTCTTTTATCAAATGTTCCCATGTATCACCCAAAATATCAATGTCATCCACATTCCTCATTTTCTTCCATATATCTACTGGGAGAATCACAGGGAATAATAGATCAATATCACTCATTGTTAAAATGGACGATTTCAAATAGGACTCAATGGGCCTCATTACACGGATGGCGGTAAGGATTTACCGGTACCGGTAAATCCTTACCGCCTTACTACGAGGTCCCTTTGCGGGTTGGGGGATTTAACGCCTGCTTTTTGCAGGCGTTAAAAACCAACCCGCAAAGGGACCCAGGGAGTTAATTACGGTACCGCAATTTGCGGTACCGTAATTAGCGCCTTCCCCATTCCCATTATGCCCTATGGGGCAAAAATGGGAATGGGGAAGGGCAATGGTGGAAGGGGGAATTACCGCCCCACCAACCTTGGAATGGGGCGGTAATTCCCCTTTCCGCCAAGGCGGTGCCGGTATTTTACCGGCATGAACCATGGCGCTAATAGCGCCATGGTTCTCCGCCATCCGTGTAATGAGGCCCTATCTCTTTATAAAATCCGTCCAGATTCTTTCTCAAATCAGGGATTGTTTGTTTTATATTATTCACCTCTTGCCTAGAAAAAGGGACATGCACGAATTGTGCCGTGTAATGGGCTTCTATTATCTGCGCTGGTTGTCCATCAGCGGCACCAATCTCTACTTTTGGCGCAAAGGTGGGAGGCACTTCCCTCATGGGAAATATAGAACTGGGCGTTTCCTCTTTGGTTATTTTGTTAAGCACTATAGCTAAATCGAGGGAGAGGGCAGACTTTCCAGTTCCAGGTGAAAACGCTCTCTTGTATATTGTCATTAGATCAGGGGGGGAACAATACTTTTTTTCATAACATTCATCTTGCAAATACTCAACCATCACCTGCAATACCTTCCTCTGCATCTCTACTGTATACTGACCGAACGTATCATGCACCTCCATTGGAGAAATGCTAGCATCCGTAATCCATCTAATCGCCTCTCATGTACATATTTTCATTTCTTTACTAATAGGTTCTGACGACGGAAAATATCGCCGCACGACATATGGTACCCCCTGTTGTTTCCCTCTTTTCACCTCTGCATGCAATTCATCAAGTTCATTTTTAAACTCAAATAGTCTGTCTACGTGTTCTTTTATTTCTGCCGCACTTTCCCTCATACGCGAAAAAGCATTTAGATCCCGTAACTTCTGCGGTGCTAGCATACCAGTCAATTTCTTCCATCTGTCTATAAGATACTCCCCCATGCATTCTAACAATACCTGTTTTTCACCAAGCTTCTGGTAGTCATACATTGCACTCAGCGTGGATCCCTCGTCATTTCCTTCAATATACATTTCTGCCCATTCTTTAAGTTCTTCTCTCCTCTCCCTGCTAACCTACGGGTTACTCTCGTGCTTCCTCTCTGTACAGGCCCCACCGCTGTAGAGCTGCCTTCTCTGGCAGCTGCTAATTCCTGCTCTGTCGGTGGTGGGGGAAATGGTATCATGTGCGCAGGGGGAGATGGTGCAGTTGGAACAACAGGAATGGGGGGTGGCAACCGTGGGTACAGGTGGAGCCAGGGGTACTGGTGCAATTGTGTCAATATTATTTTGAGGGCGTTCTTGTCTTTTTTTCACTCCAAATTGTATTTATTAGTTCATCTGATGCTTGTAACTCTTGTTGAGGATATATCTTTTGAATGCTTAATTGGATACTCCTATCCCCCTCTCCTGATATCCTCATCCCATTTGAGCTCTTCTAGTTCTATCGCTGTTTCTGTGTTTGATTTATGCCTTCGCGCATGTTTCTCCCTACTTTTTAAACGGAGGTTAGCTTCTTTCCTCCAGTCTCTTATGACGTCAAATGTCGCGAGGCGTGCTTTCTTGCGTACTAGTACTGATTCTAAGTGCTCTATACGTGCCATCCAAAAGTACCGTCTTTCGGCCACTGCAAATCTACTACATGTCTGGTCTGTCTATGCCAAATTTCATTAAACATTATCGCTCCTATTACATATTTCACATACATTTCAAACGCTGGCGACCCTATGGGCGGCGCAACCGGGCCAGTTTCCAAAGATTGTCTACCGCAGTGGAAAAATCCCACTAGACAGGAAGACAATTTCCCAGGCATGTTGATCTTATTCGTACCTTACCCTGGGTGTTTGATCTTGCAAGAGCAACACTTAACCAATATCAGGGCTGTTAAGAATCGGGGCACGACTCTCCTGATCAATCAGTTCGTCTCTCAAGACGCAATTCGTCCATATACAGATGTAACCAAGAATCGTAGTGACTGCGTCTTTGGCTCAATCTGCCTCATTTCGGGACCCTCGCCTTCTTGCTCTCTGGGCGTTGCTCGTCGACCAGGGACCCGTTGTGTACAGATCTGCAAAGGAGTCTCTCATCAATTTCACAGGGGCGTCCTGAACACCTTTTGATCCCGGTTTCGATGGCCTCGTCCTCGATTCGTTTTCGCCTTCTTCAAATTCAACGTATACGATGGAGCAAATGGGGGAGGGTCCCTATTCGGGTGCCATTTTTTGCTAGGCCCTGAAGACCCTTGCGTATGGAAACAAGGCACAATCACCATACACCATTGATACCACAGACACGAGGATCGATTAACAAGTACTAGGGTTTATTGCAAAGCAAATATTCTCAGTCGACCGACTGGGTCTAACGTCTCGCAACACAAGACGCAAGAGGGTGAAAATTCTACAACAGTATCATATATATGAAAAGACAATCATACAATCTCTTTGTGACACATCAAAACCGCCCATAATGTATCTTCTTGAGCTAGGGTTCGATAATTGACAATTATGACAAATATGACACATCATTACACGTTTCTTTCTCAATCTATATTACTTGGTTTATCAACTGTTGCAATTTGCAGTAAGCAGACATAGTTCTTTGTTATGAAGAACACAAAGCACTTGTTTAGCGAGGAAACTGTGTTCGTAGGAGAGACACATTCCGAAGCATGTTAACTTCTGGTTTCTATTCGTGAACTAGGGGTCAACCTGATCTAAGGAGGGCCCCGAAGGGGGGCCTCTAGGAAAGTATAATTCATGCTTTAACAGCCTGTTTCTACAGTTTCAGCAAGACCGGCCGGCACCTGGCCGCTGATTAAATGCCTCTTTGCTCGCCTTCAAGGACTTGTGAGGGAGGAAAACGATGTATTTCTGTACTGCTTAGCATTTCTGTCTGGGCCGGTCTCTCAACATGTAAACTGTGGCCTTGCTCCATGCATGAGCTTTATGAAATAAAATACATTTTGCAAAGCATTGAACAGAAAGGCAAGAAAGCAAATGGCGATCTAGGCCACAAAATGGACGCTCTATGGTTATACTGACACTTCTGTATTGGCGATGTAGGGCATATGATGCGATTGGTTTTCGGCCAACATAATATACCTTCTATGCTTTGGTAGGGTATTTCTAGACTATGTCCTAGTAGAACTCCCTATCAGGGATTCTATTTAGCAAATTGGCAACCGAGAACGCAGCTAGCACCTATGCAGTAACAACATGAGTTTTGGGACCGATTTGCCTATCACCACCAATCAGTCCTCACCAACACTATCTGACCCATCAAGAAACAGGGCGATACCACACCCTCGACAGGCGCTGGAAGCGGAACAGGAACAAGGTACCCCTGGAAAACACAAAGACACTCAAACACACCACTATGTTAACTCTTGCCTCTGTGCCAACAAACAATAATATGCAGCTACGCCCCTTGATTAATTCAGCTTAGCTGCACACATACCTGCACACCTCCATAGTCACCTCAACAGTCTTTTTTTTTTTTTTATTTGTATGTGTTCATTTAGAACTTTACAAAAGAGATGAAGAAAAGGCAAGAAAATGACCCTCACCGAAGTAGCCCAGAAAAAGTCCAGTGGTCTCACGAGTGATGAGGCTGTTTGGACTCTATCCTCTGCATGGTGAGTTGCAGAATTTTGGTTGAAGCTAGTAACCAGCAGTTTCGGTCCCCACCTATCAGTCTGTTCCAACACGTTGCTTCGTCCCATCCGTATTCTTCTGGGCTAAAGTGCTTTATGTAGGCTGATCTTAAGTCTAGGGTTGCTGGGCATGAGATCAATAGGTGCCTGATAGATTCGGTTTCGACGTTGCACAAGCGGCATGTATTAGAGTCGGAAAGGCCTCGGATGTTCAGGATCTCATTTGTTTCCAGTAAATTTAGCCGGATTCTTAACATGTAATTTCTTGCTCTCCTGTTTGGAAATTTCTGGAGATATTTCATCGGCTCATTTAGTTTGGAGTGCATGGTGGGAAGGTGGAAAAGGAGTTTATTTTTGTTGACTAGGTCTTGGGTCTGTATCCAGTCTAATTCTTTCAGTTTCTTATAAACTCTCAGGGGGTTTGTAATAAGGTCAGCTTCCGTGCACGTCACTGATTCTAAGGTGGACGTAATTTTGTTTTTCCATGTTTTTAGCATTGTAACTTTGGCGCTTTGTAGTTCTGTGTTCAGTAGACCAAATATTTGGTCAGTGTCGGCCGTAATGCATTTCCTGAATAACCTAAGTGAGTTTAGGATTACTGTTGCTCTTAGTGACAGTAGGCTAAGTTCCTGTCTAATTGCAGCAATGGATGTAGACTTTGGAAGGTTTAAGACTGATTTCCAGAACTTGCTCTCCAGTTTTTGCCAAGTTCTTTCTGGGATTGTTGGCATGGCCTCTGTTCCATAGGTAATTGAGGGGACGACTTTTTTCTTGTAGAAGTCTATTACGGGAATGCACGAAAATTTACCAAATTTTGTATCTATTGCTTTTGCTTGTGACGCTAGTTTCCCCAACTTTATTTCCAAAGCGAGCTGCATAGATGTTTAGTTTTTTGAAGAGTCGATCTGGACACCTAGGTATTTATAGTCGGGAACCGGCTCGATCTCTTTACCCTTTAAGTACCATTTGAATTTTTCGGAGGATTTGTTGTTCTTCCGTCCTCCTCCCAGAATCATTATTTTTGTTTTTTCTCGGTTTATTTTTAGGTTGTTTTCGGCTGTGTATCTCAGGAGGTTTGTTAGTTGTCTCTGGAGGCCGATCTGGGTCTGATCCAAGAGGATTAGATCGTCAGCATACAAAAGGTAACTTATTTTTGCGGATGCAAGGGACGGCGGAAACGTGTGCTCCAGGTCTACAAAATCGCCGTAATCTCCGAGGTATGCAAGGAACAAGGCGGGTGCTAGCGGGCATCCCTGTTTTACCCCTCGCCCGGTCTGTATTTCGTCTGACAGGTCGCCTCTTTGGGAGAGTCGAACCCTGAGAGAGGTATCCGTGTGGAGAGCTTTAATTGGTTGGAATATTTCTTGAGGGCAATTCCAGCTCTCCAGTTTGTCCCATAGGCGGTGTCTGTCGACGAGGTCGAAAGCCTGCGTTCAACAGTCTTTAGAATGTGCTATACTATGCTATGAAGAAGGTTGAACAATGTGCTGTCATTAACCCATTACTGCCCAAAATCTACATTTTATCATGAAAAAGTACCCGTAACGGGCCGAAGCGCTACCGTAATATATAAAATGCCAGCAAAACTCATCTGAAAATAATGCAAACGCACATGAAGAACATTTTGTAAATGAAGAAGGTTGAACAATGTGCTGTCATTAACCAATTACTGCCCAAAAACTACATTTTAACATGAAAAAGTACCCGGAACGGGCCGCAACGCTACCCTTATATATGATTAACCTATTACTGCACAAAATCTTCCGTAGTAAAAATACAACTAATGACTAAACTCAAAGAGGGACTTTTTTGATGACATCTATATTATAGTAGAACATTCTCATCTCCCTGAATATACTCTAGTCACATAAGGATAGAATTGTACCACATTTGCTTTGATTAAAGTGAAGGAAAATTATATATCTGAAAATATTACTAGAGGGTGACTACACCTTACTCAACACTAGAGAAAGCAGTAACTGTTCAACTTTAGTTCATAGTCAGGTTTTCCTTTATCACTTCCATATCCTTGTTTCAGGAAGTGATAGCATTTCACATGTTTCTTCTTCCCTTAAAGGCATGGTCTAGTAAATATTTTTATTGTCCCTACGGGTCGGCCATGTTTTTTTAAGCCTAAGTGGCTCGATTTTAGAAAACGTTCCTATGGACCTTACCCGAGTTTTCGTCCATTAAACGCACGCGAAAACAAGCACCAGCGAGCCGCCATTTTCTGATAATCCTATCTTTTCCCCCATCGCCCTGGCTGACCTGCTTTTGCGGCACTAAATCAATTCCCCCGCCCCTGAGCCTGTCATCAGCAGACTCGTACCGCCCATTTCCCAACGCCAAAGCACGTCTTGTGTCAACATTCGCTGCGCTTCAGCTAATGACGTGTCGCCATGGAAATGGCAGGACGCCTCTTTCCTCAATAAGTATAAACAGACCGTTTCACAACACACAGCAGCAGATTTTCGATTCCATTCCTCTCTCTGTGTTACTTTGAGTATTCTGTGACTCGTTTCAGTGCTCTGGTCAGCTACCTTCGCCGCTTGTAGCCCGTGTGAACAGATACCAGTACCACCGCTATAAATTATTTTAGTTTGTTTAACACACAATGGCTACAATAATGCCCTACATGTACGAGCCCAAGTATACCGAGGAGGAACTACTAGAAAGGGAAGCACGCAAAAACGATGGGGATTCTGCTGGACGAGAACTGCTGCTGCCGAGAAAACTCGGGATGCCTGGCCTACATTTCGGAAGGCGAGCCACGACCGCAATGCATCACCGAGCTGCCAGACTTCAGGGCAGCCTGCCTCACATGGGCCGTGTTAAGAATAATGATGGTGCTTATGCACGAACTTCGCGCAACTGTTCGTCCTCGTAATCCGGCTAAGTATACTCTGCTTGTCATGCCACTCCTATTTCATGTTCTTCTACTCTATCCAAAATTACATCTACATATTATTGTAACGCATGTAAGTCGTTCAATAGTGTGCATTGTCTAGATAGCATTTGTCCGTGCAGAATGCCATTAGTTACAAGAATTGTCATTGACAACAAACGTTTATTAAACTTATCTTGGTCATTTAAAAACAGTTTGTTTCATTCCTTTTCACAGGTGGTACAGGCTGGTGGCCTATCGTTCCTTTACATGGTGGCTCCACGGGAGGCTTGGACGCCGAGTTCGAAGAGTGATACCCGCCTGTGCCGTTCGTGCCATTAGAGAAACGTTCCCGAGTGACAGCGGTCAGTACAGGGGATTTTCTCTCGCTGTGCTGCAACCTGAACTGTACAATGTTTAAAGTCTTGTATTTTTGTGTCATCAAAATAAGATACAAAATAAAACACCACATATATTTTAACAACGGTTGTTTCGATTTTTTAAATGAATCACGTGTGTCTCCATTCAAGGATGGACGTCAGCCATCTGTGCTCCGAATGGGTGAAGGTCTGGTCGCTGTGAAGCAGGGTGGTCACTATCTATCTAAGCTAACATAACATATTCTCGATAATGCATGCACTAAAACACACTTGTTCAAAGTCTTTCAGTGGGTTATGTCTCTATAAAAGTCACACATATGTCTATACTAACAATTACCATTGGATTATACAGGCCTTGGGTCTTGACCAATATAATACACCAGTTAAAGTGTGGGTCTGTGCTCACAATAATCTCCGGTATGTGGCATTTGTAATTGATAAGCAACAATATACTATCATTGATTTAAAGACGATATACTATATATTGATATAAAGGCGGTTCGCACCCGGGGATGAGCGCTGGAATGGGGGGCTGTCAGGGGCGCAAAAGGCCAAGGTGCCAAACTACATGTACACTTCAAAAGGTGTCCCACACCAAGGGGCCATCGGTCACATGGACTCCTCAGACCCCGTGTCTCCAGCCAGGCCTCCCCTTGAAGCAGGCCGCCCCCCTAAGACCATGACATACATACGTCATTCATTCACAAACACACCCCTGTTTCTAATACTTTATAAACCACTTGATATGTCTCATGAGAACATCTTTGTGCTTTGCAAGTCAACTCCTGAACGTGTTACCTGGCAACCACCGAGATCAACGCTAATCTGGTCGTCGTTGTGCTATCCGTGAACTTCTGTGACCGCTTAGAGCAAACCCATCAGTGTGCTACCTGTGGCCACCCACCTATTCTCCTGCAACATACTGCTCTGCTTGCTGAATCCAACTGTTTGTTGGTCAAGGTAAGGCCATGTATCCTAGTCATATTTCGCAGATTTTTAAATTTCTATCTATTTGCGAGTAGAGTACCCAATAGTGCTAGGTTCATTGGTCTCATTGCTATTGACTTGAGTTTCCATTGCTATGCTATCAATAGATCTATTTATTTTCATCTGTGTCTATTGTCATCGAATTGCACCCTTCAGGGGTCCAGTCTATAATGTAAGCATGTTTCCTTCTCGTGCAATACATAACATCCAAGGGATGAGTCACATGTTCAGATTTCAGTCACATCATTTATACATTTCTGCAACTTATGCAAATACTAAGCCGCACATAATGAACTGGTATAGTTCCTGCGACCAAAACAAACCTTGCATTGATCATTGTATGATTCATTTACTTTTGTATCAAATCTTTATTCTTGAAGATTGTATAATAATGTCGATATTTACTTTTCAGATTTATCAACAATGCCTGCCTGTTCGATTAGCGGTTGCCCTTCGAAGACCCATGCGAAATCTGAAGGCACTACAATGCATGTATTCCCGAAAACTGTTGATCGAATAAGAGAATGGGTCAGACATTGCGGATATCCACTGGATGAGCTGGAAAGTAGAGTCCAACAAGTCTTACAGGACAAGAGGGGTGATCGATACCGCATCTGCAGCCGGCACTTTTCCTTGGACATGTACACAACATCTTGGGTAACAAAGAAGAATAAACGGCGAACGACACGGAAATTGCTCGAAAACGCTATTCCCACTCTATTCGTCCACATTCCGCCACCGGTGAGTCAAGTGTCCGGATTTAGCTTTAGGCCTTGTGGTAGTGTGTAGGTATCCAAACAGATTAATTGATATTGTAGGTGTTCTATCCCTTGTAATAATTTCGATATTGATATGAGTGTATAGTTTTTTGAATAATGACATTTACCAATATATTCTTTTTCGATTTCATAACCCACAAACGCAATGTATATATATGGGAACAGGGAACTGTGCTGTATTGAGCATTTTTCAAGTATTCTGTCGCCTTACATGGCTATTTTTAATATTGGCATTTCATTATCAATCATTAATTTACCTTTACAACTTCTTGACTATCCCTTGAATCTGAAGCAAGAACATTCTACATCCTTGATGTGGTCGCAGTTATCAACCACTTCTAGCGCGTATCAGGTAATCTTACTAGGATAATCCGCTACAGACTTGTTTTATGCATGTCAGGTAATATTTTTATTTTATCGTGTAATCATTTTACCGAATGTTTGGTTAGTGCTTTCCAATTGATATACACCTTAGTTATCGTCCACTGGTGTTTGTTTTCAGTTATAATTAGTGTTATCCATACTAATGCAAGTACTGTCTTTCAGGGAGATGCTGAAGCGTCCGCCACATCTACAACATTTCTAGATGTTCTTCAACAGCAGGAGGTATGGATACTGACAGCTCCATCGAGCGTCATCATCAGAGCTGGAATTCTTGTTGTTTGATTGTTCTACACAATGTTTCATTCGTGGTTAGCCGTTGATATGTACCTGTGCTGTCGACCCCAGGTGTGTGTTATGTTTTCACTATTGTAATCCTCACTAATGCAAGAACTATGTTTCAGGCAGTTGATGGAGCGTCAACCCCTGCACTTGATGCAGAGCCTGACATTCAAGTAATTCCAGGGGAAGTGGAAGCGGGACCTTGCATATACGAATCGGCGCAACAGCTTTCGGAAGCGCCCACTACATTTGCAAGATCCATAGATATTCTTCAGCAGCACGAGGTATGGATAATGACAGCTCCATCATGCATGATCATATAACGTGATTCCATTTGCTATACTTTCTTCCCTATTAACGCAAGTGCTGTGTTTCAGGGAGACGACGAAGCTTCCACTACAATCACAACATCCAATTTAGATGATGCAGATGTAAATAAATCGGAGAAATAAGTCGATGAAATGTGATCATATTTAGATTTTCCTTGATTCTTTTGGACAATGCATCATTTGCGGTTATCTCTTTATATGTACCTGTGCGTTCGACCCCAAGTGTGTGTTATGTTTCCAATATTGAAAACCATACTAATCCAAGTACTGTGTTTCAGGGAGACGACGGAGCTTCCACCACAATCACAACATCTCATTTTGATGATGCAGATGTAAAGGAATCGTTGAAATAAGTCGATGAAATGTGATCATATTTGGATTTTCCTTGATTCTTTTGGACAATGCATCATTTGTGGTTATCTCTTTATATGTACCTGTGCCGTCGACCCCAAGTGTGTGTTGTGTTTCCAATATTGAAAAGCATACTAATGCAAGTACTGTGTTTCAGGGAGATGTGGATGCCTCCTCTCCAATACAACTATTCATGGCAGTCCATGCAGAGCCAGAGGTATGGATACTGACAGTTCCATCGAAATAGATCATCACTGGTCGAATACTTGTCGTTTGATTGTTGCACACAATGTTTAAATCGTGTTTGGCTATTGAGATGTACCTGTGTGTTCGTCCTCACGTGTGTTTTATGCTAACAATATTTTGATACATAGTAATGAAAGTACTATGTTTCAGGGAGACGATGGAGCCTCATTCCGTGCTGTCTATGCGGATACAGAAAATATAGTTGTTGCAGCGCAAGAGGAAGGGAGGACATGCGGAAATGAATCGGAGCTACAGCGTGCAGATGTTGAAGGTCGAGTCAAAAAGTTACAAAGAAAAAAAACAAAAAAAGGTTAGTTACAAACAGTTCATAACTTTAAAAAAATGTTTGTGCTGCGGACTATTTTATGTTTTTTTCCAGTCAATTCTACTACACTCCATCTTGTGTTTAAACTGAACATCCCTTTTCCAATCTCTCCTCCAGTTACCCGTGGGTGTCAGAACTATACACACACAGACAGTTAAGCGAATGAGAGATGTGGCTTGCCAGACCGTGTACACTATGGAGGAACTATTAATTGAGGCGAGGCGTGTTCAGGCTCAAGATGCTCATGTCCAATGGCCAGAACATGAATTAACTGTGTTTGGAGACTACAGCAAAGGTGCATTGGACCATAGCTACAGTGCGACCGCACTACCACAAGAAGATGTTATTGAATGTATTGAAGATAGCTCTGAAGTAGTTGCAGATCAATTTACACAATCTACACCCGCCCAAAATTTGCCACCAAAAAAACTGTCGACATTGTTGTGTTCTCCCATCGATGTTGAAGTAATAGATGTCGAAATGACAGAGAATGAACCAGCCGCAGCATCCATAGACGCATCAGAACTTGATATCAGCGATATTACTTTCCAATGTGTTGAAATCTCCACAACGTCAAAGGCCGAAACAACGTTGATGCAGGATGACAGTCTAATGAAAGAGAGCAAATACATTGTATTTGACAGTAGTTTGATGGAAATTATAAGTATGCTGAAATGTGTGCATTCCATTAGAGGGAAAGTATGTGGGAAGCCATTGATTAATGTGACTCGTCAAATAAAAGGCAGTAACGTCAAAATAAATGCCGCCTGTAGATTAAATCATAGGTTCTCATGGTCTGCACAACCGATGCTGGGGAAACTGCCAGCAGGCAATCTACTGTGTGCAGCTGCATCACTTTTTAGTGGCTCCAGTTTTAGAAAGTTAGAGGCTTTCTTTCAGTTTGAGGGACTCCATTTCATTTCTAAAGCGCTGTACTACATATACCAACGTGATTATCTGTTTCCGGCCATTAGTGATGCTTGGAAAATTGAACAATTGTCTCTAGCAAGTACATTCGAAGGCAAACGATTCAGGCTAGCCGGCGATGGACAGTGCGACAGCCCTGGATTTTCTGCCAAGTACTGCACCTACCACTTTCAGGACATGGATAGTAAGAAAATTGTGAGTTCGGTGGTCGTGCAGGTAACACAATGTACATCGTCAGTGGCTATGGAGAAACTAGGATTTATAAAATCAGTGGAATATCTACAATCAAGGGGAATGCACATCGACCTCATAGCCACGGATAGACACGTTTCAATTGCCAAGACAATGAGAGAGCAGTTCCCACATATTAAACATCAATTTGACGTATGACATCTTGCTAAATCAATCAATAAGAAAATCTCGGCTGCAGGGAAAAAAAAAGGTTTTGAAAGTATTTTGCAGTGGTCACATTCTATCACCAACCATCTTTGGTGGAGCTCAAAAACTTGTGAAGGGTCATTGGAAATACTACTTGAAACATGGCGGTCACTGATGCACCACTGTACCAACGTTCACCGCTGGACTGCAAATGAACATTTCCACCAATGTGAACATGGCCCTTTGTCCCCAGAGGAGGCACGGAAGAAGAAGTGGTTGATTCCATCTTCACCGACACACAAAGCCATTGAGAAGATTGTTTTCGACAAAACTCTATCAAGAGATTTGAGAGGACTGACAGAATTCTGTCACACAGGAGATTTAGAGGTGTTCCACAATATGTGCCTAAAGTACAGGCCAAAGCGCTTTCATTTTAGCTTTCCGGGCATGAAACATCGCACTCTACTAGCGGTCTTGGCCCATAACAGCAATGTCGGACGTGAACAATCTAGGACTAGGGGTAAAGTAAGGATGCCTCGCTACACTAAGGTGTTTTCAAAACGAAGTAAGCAATGGGTGATCAAACCAGTCTATGATGAAATGCAGTTCGACTTTGTGAAAGGCCTTATTATTGCTGTGTTAGAGAAGCACAGATATGGAATTTTGGACGTTTTTGTGCAGAGCAGTGATCCATTGCCACCGAACATTGCGACTGTGCCATGCCCACCCGAAGCACCGCTGATTGTGAAGTACAAATCCCGGTTTAAATAATTGCAATACGATTGTCTTTTTGTAAATAAATGTTATTGTACAGTGTACCTGTAAACCTAACCCCTAACTTCACCATCATGGCATACTTGCCAACCCTACTGATTTAGGCAGTAGGCTACTGCTTTTTAAGCAGTCCTACCGCCTACAGATTTGACTGACATATCCTACTGCTTTTTGCAGTTGCAGGTAATTTATGTGACTTTAATGCAATTTATCTGTCTGTGTGGTGGGCGAATAAGTGATACATTTGAATGATGGGCTCAGATCAATCCACTGACCTGACAGCTACATGACTCTGCCCTGCACTCTTGCTGATACAGACCTTAAGTAAACCACCAATGAAGGCAAGTGGCAGAGCGTACGACCATCACACAGCATCTGCATATCGGACTGAGGAGGGTATCAGTCTCCATGTTGTTCAGTTTTCAACCTGCACTGCAGGAATATATATGTACTGCCCGGGCTGCTGTTAATTTACCATTCACAATTACACATTTTAAATATTTGAACATCTTTCCATGTTGTGCTGTTTGATCGGTTGTGCACTTTAGAATGCTTCAGTAGTGCCAACAATGTAATGATGTGATTGTTATGCGAAGTATTATTTTTGAAAATTGAAAAATCCTACATCTTTTTGGTCACAGAATGTTGGCAAGTATGTCATGGGTGGCGAACAAGCTGGGTGTCATCTTTGAATTCTCTCTATTCACGTCACATATGTGTATGTATATATTTTTCTCATGTCTCATCTCATGTAAATGTAAATGCTGCGCACTGTTAACGGAGAGGAGGCTTGCGTATTGCAAATGATAAAACAAACAAACAAACAATAAATCTCACTTTTAACTCAACTCCTGTGGTACTTTATACTTTCCCTGACCTTCCGCCAAAAATTAAATGTCTCAATTTGGGCTGCAAAGCTCGCAGACAACGGGGACAAAATTGGGGCACTTAGAAAGCGCCAGCCTAGCGGGCCGTGGCATTTGGGAGAGAAGCCAGTTCGCATTTGCACATTGAGGCGCACTACATAGACGGATTCTAAACTTCAAGTTCTCACAGATGCCTATACTACGTGATGTTGCAAATAAAGAATGCGAAGGACAGCGGCTTTGATTTTCAGCTCACGCCCAGATGAGGCCCACAAGTCGCACTGGAAGTATAAGGGTCTATTGTTTTTTGACCTTGAGACAGGGACCATGACGAAAGAACTACATTTGAAGGGGGTGCGCAATAACGAAAGAGAGGATAAGGCAGAATATTCAGAAACTAGACCATGTTTCATTTTAGTTCAGTATACGAAAAATCATTGTCAAGAGCACGGTCCGTTTTACAGACTGCATTATGAAGAGACACAATGGAAATTTCAAATATAATGTAAGTAAATCTTTACACGCTTTTATACCAGAATGAAGATTTAATGAATGGATGCATGAAAAAATAAATGAATGAAGAGCTAGGAAAAGCAAGTAAAACGTGTTCGTAGTGGGCACATGGGCAAGCAGGTCCACTGGTCTCACCGATCTCGGTCCTTGGCCCAGCCACTTTTCCCTGCACTGCCTACCTGCACTACGGGACTGTCTCTGTATCCTTCAGCCCCTTCTCCCGGCATTTACCTTGCACTTGCCACCAGCTGGCCCTATTATTTAATTTGTATTGAACTAACCATGTACAGCACTTTTACCCCCCCTCCCCATGCGCGATCAGAAAGACACCTGGCCTAGTAGGATCGTTGTCTGTCTGCCCTTGTTCCCCACCTGCCTCGTCGCGCCTAGAAACACTTGAGTATAGGCGCGTTATAAATGCCATATCATATATCATATCATTCCTCACGCATGTAGACTAACTGTCGTTTATCATTGTGTGTTGGCCTCGATTTATTTTGTTACCTTTCGCATTGATTTTAGAGCCGAACATACTCCATTGAACTATCCTTGCAAGCAAATAGTTTCTGATCGGCTGTAATAAATAAAATAAGTAATATTAATGAAGATCGGCTGGCGAGACTAATTATAATTTTTTTGTTTTCATAACAGGTATTTGCTCCCTTTCTGCTACTGCCATCGGTTTGAGACACCAGCAGATGGCTTTTACAGTAGACACCTGCAGCTTCGTGTGAACAACTGGAGCACACTGACAATTTTATGGGACGATCGCCAAGGGCCCACATGCCACTTACGCTGTACTAGTGGCTAGAAGCAACATATCAACCTTTACGATGGACTAGTGCCTAGTTGATGGAACAGCCTTGCGGTTCACCGTGCTTCCAAAGTGCTTCTTTTAACGAAAAGCAACACCCTGTGTACCATGGCGGATACAGATAAAAGAAAATAAATGGCTTTCAGAGTTCATATGGCAATTGCTGAATATTCTCTAAACATTTAATGTAAAATAAATGTACTTTACCAAATGTACCATGTTGCTGTTTGATTTTAAAGTACAGTTTCGTATTCCGAATTGTGGCGCGCTGTGTTGTGAGATGGTCTGTGTTGGTTTCCGGGTTCTGTGTGGAGTCGCGTAGAAGACGACTGGGCGCGTTTGCCTACGCAGCACAGTAACGTCACGGAGAGAGGCAGGGAATATGATTGTTTTGATAATGTCAGGCTCAGGGGCGGGGGAATTGATTTAGTGCCGCAAAAGCAGGTCAGCCAGGGTGATGGGGGAAAAGATAGGATTATCAGGAAATGGCGGCTCCCAGGTGCTTGTTTTCGCGTGCGTTTAATGGACGAAAACTCGGGTAAGGTCCATAGGAAAGTTTTCTAAAATCGAGCCACTTAGGCTTAAAAAAACATGGCCGACCCGTAGGGACAATAACATTTTTTACTAGACCATGCCTTTAAATATTGCAGTTTCATCTTGTCTGTGCTGACCACCTTTACTTTAGATACAGGTCTGATCTATGGTTTCTTTCTATGTGCAAGCCTTGACCATAATGATATGATAGGTTATTTATAACGCGCTTAATACCCAGAGGTTTCTAAGCGTGAACCCTGGGATCAAACTTGTGTTGCTCCGTGTCGTCTTGCTTCCAAAGCGAGCCTGTTGCCCCTAAGCTTTCATCCTGAGACAAGAGTGCAGCAATAGATTGTTTCATGCTGACCAGAACATTTCTTACTGAAACGTTTTGCTACAGCAACTTTGACAAATGTAGGACAACCCTGCCTTTTCTCTACGTGGCTGGAAAGAGGTCTTCAAGTGGACAAGGCACAGCCTTGTATGCAGACATGCCAACATTCCGACTAAGCTGGGCGGGAGATTTCATCCGAGAATTCGGGAGTCGCACATTTTCCCATAGGGATGCATTGGGGCTAGAAGTATTTTAGGCTGGAGAGCGTGAAAAATAGTAATATTTTTTCACGAAAAGTCGGGAGTCTCCCGCCTAAATCGTGAGTGTTGGCATGTATGTTGTATGTGACACAGCAAGGTTCATAAAAGCTCTTCGAGGTGGCTCAGCAGATTATGAACACACTTCATGCAAAACAAGGAAGCATGAATGCCTAATCAGACACATCATCTCTTCTTAGGAGAACCTAGATGTGCATCATGAAGAAAGCAGTGTCATTGTTTTCTCTGTGTAATGTGTTATGTCTTGCTTTCTCTCCTGTTCCTGTGCTGTGACCCTGGGTGCAGTGGAATGCATACTTGCCAACCCTACAGATTTAGGCAGTAGGCTACTGCTTTTTAAGCAGTCCTACCGCGTACAGATTTGGGTGACAGATTCTACTGCTTTTTATAGTGGAAGGTAATTTATGTGACTCTAAGGCAGGCTGCAGGACAAAGCATGCAACACATTAATTTTCTGTGCAGTGGGCTAGTAGGTTAATACTTTGATTGGGCTCAGACCAATCCACTACCCTTAGATGAACCACCAGTGAAGGCAAGTGGCAGAGAGTACCACCATCACACAGCATCTGCCTATCAGACTGAGGGTGGTATCAGTCTCCATGTCATCCAGTCTTTGACTTGCAGTGCAGGAATACATATGTATTGCCCAGGCTGCTGCTACAGAGCAGTGGCAATCGTTGCCTACCAGCTCCCTGTCATTACCTTCTGTGTAATTAAATTTGGTGTTAACTTACCATTCAGAATTATAAATTTTTAACATTTGAACATGTATGTTTTGTATTTTCCTGTGATGTCATTGTTATGCAAATTATTTGTGTAACTTGAAAATCCTACATCTTTTTGGTCACAGAATGTTGGCAAGTATGGGAATGCTTCTAGAAAGCCTGCCTGTGAAATCTTTAGAGAGTGTTTGTGTGTGAGTGTTCCTTGGGAGGCAGTTGGAAGAGAGTTGCTGGACTGAGTGGGTGCCGGTGGATGTCTCCTGGATGTTTTTCTGTACTTGAAGATCCTTTTGTACTTACCTGCTACCTATTGTCCTGGAAACTTATATCTAAGTAAAGAAGATGCCTACCCTTGCCTGGCCTCCCTTTGTCATTACTGAAGTACCCACTTAACATTGGCAACAAGCTGGTCTGGTGCCCATGGGGGCTTAAGCGTCTGTCCAAAGGGGACAGAGACAGAGAGTGAGCTTGACACCTGAGGAGCAGAGGAGGCATCCACTGTCCCTCCCTCCCCCAAGTAAGCCTGCGCTGCAGTGTGTAGTGCTGGTGTAGTCCTAAGGAGAAGGATCTGTTTCCTGGGAGCAGTTTGGGACTATATCCACGCAAGCAGGCATTCAGCTCGGGTCTGCAGGTGGCAGCCAGAAGTATTGTCGGACCTGCGTGGGGCAGCCAGAAGAGATAACAGTTGTGCAAGGGGCAGAGCAAAAGGAGACTTGTGGCAGACTGTGGCAGCCAGATTGAAGATGTGTCTGCAAGGGGCAGGTGAAGGAGGATTTCAGGTATGCAAGGGGCAACCAGTTGGTAATCGGGTCTGCAAGGGCAGCTGGCAGGATTTTCAGGTGGGCAAGAGTCAGCCGAGAGAGTGTTGAGGCAGTGTGGAGCCACAGGAACACCAGGGATTAGGCGACCAGGAGAGTTATGGGCCGGAAGAATTATCAAGCCTGCAAGGGATTGGCAAGGATTTTGTGCAGGTAAGGGTCCGTTGTGCCAGGGGTGTGTGCAGTGGACAGCCTTACTTGTGGTCTTGCACTGTTATTGGCAAAGGGCCTCAGTCGTGACAGTTGGTAGTGGCCAAGCTCTCTGAGGCCAGGGATCGAATGATGGCATTGAAGCTGCAGTGGCCAATCAGCGAGGATATTGTTACATGGCCAATAGCTGAGGACATCAAAAGATGTTCTATTGAGGGACACGGACAGCTACATGCACTGTACAAAGGTTTGCCGGTGCATGCCTCTAAGGGTTTGAAGAGAGTCACAGAGGAGGAGGTGTGTACTGATGGTAATGCCTCTGGAAAAAGACCTGACAGGTGACATGTAGTGCAGGCACCCAGCATGGAATGCTATCTGAGCCGGAGCTGGGAGTTGTTTTAGGAGAGCCATGCGTGCGCTGTCAGCATAGTCAACAGCTGGGCGCTGTGTCTGGAGAGCCATGTGGGCACAGTCAGCTCAGTGAACAGCTGGTACCTGAACCAGTCATGTTGTCAGAGATGGAAGTTGGTCCCAGCGGTTTTGGGGTCGGGGTCCCAGGTACCAGCTTGACAGCTGATCCAGGTATGGTGTGGATGGCACTCTGCTGTGTCAGACTGCATCTGGAGCTGTGGAACCGTGGGAGGATAGGTCAGAGGCAACGCGCTCACCTTAGAAGCAAGACTACGTGGAGCAACACAGGTTCGATCCCAGGTTCCGCACTTAGAAACCTCTGGGTATTAAGTGTGTTATAAATGACAAATTACAATTACAATTAGCATGGGAAAGAGAACGCCAAATGTACCCGACGAGACCAGAGACCCCCAGACGCTTCCCAAAGGCAGGAAAGGGATGGGCTGGTGGCAAGGGCATTCAGGGAGCTCGCGCAGCTGAAAACCAATGCAGGCATATCCCAAAGAGCACACAGGGATGCAAGTGGTACTATGTTTGATACAAACTATGTACATCATGCAATAATATTCCGAAGAGCACAAGGGGATACCAGTGGCATTATACGTGATACAGATTTGATAATCCACGTAAATACATCCTGGAGAGTACAAAGGAGTGAAAGAGCATTGCACAGAATGATGAGAATGTGGTAAAGCAGGTAAGTCCCAAAGATATCAAAGGGATAAACGAGAGGCTACTTGGTCATATACCAACCTCAAGAAAATTCCTATGTGTGATAGTACCTGGTAGGAGAGTATACCAGGTCTGTCCGAGTGGTTGGTATCGTTTTGGGTTGTTGGGCTCAGCCATATGGGTATTTAAGAGGGGTCTGACAGTCGCCATCTAATAAAAAGAACAGGATAAAAAAAGGGAATAGGGAGATGCAGTTTAGCATAGCCAGTCCTTTAATAGTCTGCGGTACAAAGGTGTCTGCGGGAGCACAGGAAGGGTTGGCAGACCAGAGGATGGGAAGTGTGGAAGAAATCTGAGTGAATGGGCGATGAGAATGCGCAATAGTGGAGAGAGGGTACTGAGGGGTGGGAGGGAAAGGAGACAAGTGAGATACTACCTTTGCAGTGAGCGACGAAAGAATGAAGAGTGGTCGGGGAGAAGGGTAAAAATTGATGGGTCACGGATAGTTTGTGGCAGAGAAAATGGAGAGAAGAGATGAGGTTGGTGTAGCAGTGTGATGTGACAGAGTGCAGGATATAACAGAGCATGGGGAGTGATTCCTTGTAGTATCTTGTAGAATAGCCAGAGCGTAGCGTGCACATCCAGAAGTGGAATGTTTGGAAAGGAAGGGAGAGCGGCGGTTGATCGAGAGAGAAGGCGGCTGAATCAGTTATAGCTGGACATTCATTTCCCCTTATATTCATATAACGTAATTGTAAATAAAGTATGTTAAGACCTTCCTCCGCCTGACATGTATACTTCACGTGGCGACGAGGGCTTACCCTGCAGCAGCTGCTTGAAGACGCATGAGAAGCCGTACCGAAGTGAGCCCAGGTCGGTGAGCAGCAGCGTCGGATGAGGTGAGGGGACCATGACTCACAAAAAGTATTGGGCAAGTGAAAAGAATCCTGTGCGCTGACCTATTATTGATAGAAACACTGCAGGAGGAAGGGAAATAAGCTTGGCATCATTACCGCCCACTGGAGGGTTAAAGGAAAGCACCTTAAAGCGTGTGTCATCATCACGCAAAGTGAGGCGGCCATATTGGAGGGTCAGGCATATCAATGCAAGGTAATCCTCATTGCATTCAATCTTCTTCGGCGCAGTGAATAAAAAAAATATGTTTTGCTATATTCAAATAAACACATGGACAGTAAACATACTGTAAAAGATACTGTTTAAGAGGTGTGAACAATTAAGATATAAGTGAGAAACAACAAAAACAGAAAAGGAATTGACATCAAGGTTGATTAAGGCGGTGCTGGGGACAGAGTCATGGCCATGCACAATGTACCTCTGCCTACCATATTTCTACCTGAAGTGGGGGAGCCCATTTTTCCACCTTCGAGCATTATGCCAATGTTGTATGTGGCACAAATTATAGTGTAGAAAGAAAGTCCTTGTTCCTGCATTCTCTAGGCCCAGCTAGACAGGAAAAATACGAGGATTTACCGGGTCTACCAGCTGCAGAATGTGGGGGATATGAATGATTACGAAAAATGTGTACTGAAAATGAACAAACATTATGAAAAGAAATTAAGCACAATATTGGAAAGGTACAGATTTGGAAAAAGAACGCAGGAAACAGGGAAAACTGTCGAACAATTCATAACATCTCTTAGAAAATTAGCAAGAACTTGTAAATTTGGGCAGCAACTGGAACAGAGATTAAGGGACCAGTTCATGCTGGAATGTAGTAGTGCCAAGGTACGTGAAAAATTGTGGGCTGAAGATGACCCACCCTTAAAGGTGGTTCTAAGAATTGCCGAAGAGGTGGAGCACACAGAGAAATGTGTTAAGACGTTGGAGAACAGGATGAAGGAAATGGCAGTGAAATCGAAATCGTCTGTCAATATGATGCAAACCGCTCAAGAGGATGTAGTGGCGATCGTAAGCAACTCCAATTGAAGTGTGAGGAGAAAAAATGACACTAGTATATCCACGACACAGAGGTACGATGGAGCACATAGAAACTCAAGAGGCATGACGAGAGGTCGTGGGGTCGATGTTGAGGGTATAACAGAGGATACAGCTCAGAGCCCCACCGGTTCCAGAGCAGTCAACGTGGAAGAGGTTGTGGCAGGAGGTGCTTCAGATGTGATAGTCCATCAAGCTGTTCGGAGTGTCCTGCCTTACGAATAATCTGTAGGAACTGTAATGGCAGAGGTCACCTGGTGTAACGCTCACCTGATTCCCGTAGAGGCGCCGGTCTTGACTGGGCGTATACCGTATCTTCAAAGGTGATGTGTAACACACGGCTGGCTCTTTGGGCTGGACCTCTGTGCACTGTATGTCTGACTCGAAGGGTAAGATGTCTGCAGATAGAAAATATGGGATTAATGAACTGGGTTATTGAATGTCTCTCTCTTCTTCCCTTTCTCTTCTCCTGTAGAACCCCAAAGGTTAACGCTCTCACCTTAGGTAAGTGAACGCCGTGCTCTCCATCTGCCTCGGGGCAGGGTGCTGTAACCAGTTTCTTCACTGGATAAGGGGAGCAGGCCTCTTGACTTCAGAGGACTGCTGTCCGTCGTTTACTGCACGAACGGTAAGTTTCGAGTAATTCTAATGTCTTTAAAAGTCTTTAGTAATGATGTCTCTTGTTTTGCAGGGTTCCGGCGATGGCGGATGACGGGCTGAAGTGAATTGAAGATGGAGCCCGTGTGATGAATAGAAGCGCCTGGAAGCACGTAAGTAAGCGCTTGTTGCCTGCTTCACGATGCGCTCTGTCTTTTTATTTTGCAGGTACAAGTTCGGAGCGGCTGCAGGGTGCCGGAATACCCACTGGGTTAGATGTGGAAAGGAGTAATGGCACGTGAGTATTAAAGTTCCCCAATGTCTTTAAACGCACCTTGTTTTGTCTTTCAGATGCGGGATGCAGCGCCGAAGGCCTCCGGAGCGTGCGAAGAGTTGGTAAGCTTTTGTCTTTCAGATGCCGGAATGCAGTGCGAAGACCTCCGGAGCGCACGAAGAGTAGGTAAGCCTTTGTCTTTCAGATGCCGGAATGCAGCGCGAGGCGTTGGTGACAGCCGATGGACCAGGTAAGTGAAGCGCTGTCACTGAAGACCGTAATGCTAACCTGTTCTTTCTTGTCTTTATAGGTGTTGCTGAAGACTGGATTCAGGATGGTAAGCCTTTTTCCTTAGGCCCAGGATCAGATGCAGAAGACACGATGAGCGTTCTGCTGCAGAGGATGCAGAATAACGCAAAGCAAGATTCATCCATCGGGTGTGGTTTAAATAGCCTCCTGTAGTGCTTAGGTGTCTCCTTCCACAGCCACGCCTAGGTAAGAAAAGAGTTCCTGCTTTCCAGAAGAGTTCCAGTGTTCTGAACCTAGGGAGTGGCTCCTGCCCCACCCAACAGGAAAAGTAGTTCCAAACAGAAGAGGATCAGAGGCTCAACTGGCAGGCAAGTAAGCAGCATGGTCTGCTGCAGGTAAGTCCACCCAAGCATTATGAGCCCGGCGCTTCCAGCGCTGGGACTGGGCATATTTATGAGCCTGGTGCCACTGGCGCCAGGACTGGGTCCAAAAGGTCCCAATTGGGACTGGTTGGCACTCGGAACCTGGGTTATGGATCTGCTTCAAAGGGAGTTGGGAAAACCCTGACCTTTTGGAAGCAGAGATCATGACAGTACCCCCCCTCAAGGCCCCTCCCAAACCGGGCTTCTCCGGGGGTTTTGGCTTGTCAGGAAATGTTCGGTGAAATCTTTTGATTAGGCGAGGAGCGTGGACATATTCAGCAGGTTCACAGGATCTCTCTTGGGGGCCGTAGCCTTTCCAGTCAATTAGGTAAAATAGTTTAGATTTGGAGATCTTGGAGTCCAGAATGCTTTTGACTTCAAACTCGAGTTCTCCATCAACTAGGATGGGTTTTGGAGATTTAGTTAGTCGGGTTTGAGGTTGCACGGGTTTTAATAGAGAGACGTGGAAGACCGGATGTATCTTCATGTGCGGGGGCAAGTCCAACTTGACCGCTACTGGGTTTACTATGGTAGTGATGGAATAGGGACCAAGGTATCTTGGGTTGAATGTGCGTGGCCCTTTTAGAGGTAGATATTTGGTGGATAACCAGACTTGATCCCCTACTTGATATTGAGGGGCTTCCTTCCGATGTTGATCTGCTCCTTTCTTGTATTGTTCTTTAGCCCTTTGAAGGTGAGAAACAGCTTCCTTAAAGGCTTGGGTGATTGTAGAATGCAGGTAGTCTACTGCTGGTGTTTCAAGATCTTGGAAGGGATCCAACTCCGAGGTTCGAGGGTGACTGCCGTATAAAAGAAAAAACGGGGTTTTCCCAGTTCCCGAATGGACAGAGTTATTGTAGGCATATTCGGCTATCCAAAGGATGTCTTTCCAAGTTTTTTCAGTTTGTTGCAGCATGCAGCGTAAATACTGTTCCAGAGTTTGATTGGTCCTCTCGGTTTGGCCGTCGGTCTGAGGGTGGTGACTGGTCGATAGTCTCACATCAATTTGAGCCGACCGACAGCAACTTCGCCAAAAATGAGAAATAAATTGACTACCTCGATCCGAAATTAGAACCGAAGGAAAACCGTGCAGTCGGACGATGTTTTCGAGAAATTCTCGGGCCAGAGTTGCTGCTGTTGGCAAGCCTTTGAGCGGAATGAAATGCGCCATCTTGGAGAATAGGTCCACGATTACTAGAATCGTATTGTATCCGGAGCATGGAGGTAGGTCGGTGATGAAGTCCATAGAAAGCGTATGTCAAGGGCGAGGTGGGATGTCAATAGGGCGTAAGAGGCCTGCTGGTCTTTCCTTTTGACTCTTGTTTTGGGCGCATACTCCACAGGACATTATAAAGTCTCTGATATCTTTTTTCCAAGACGGCCACCAGAAGTAGCGCTTGATCTTTTCTGAGGTCTTGGCCATACCGGGATGTCCTTCCATTAAAGAATCGTGATAACAAGAGATTACTTTTTTCTGTAAATCTGTGCTGGGCAGGTATAATCGTTCTTGGAAATACAATAAGTTGTCCTTTACTGCAAAGTCCTTTCCCTGCAGATGCCAATTCTGTATGTCTGCTGGAGTTACAAGTTGCCTGGCTTTATCCTTAACTTCCTCTATGGATTGTGTGGCGATTACACCCAGAATTCTTTGTTCGGGAATGATTGGTACAGGTTTAGGGTTGATCAAGTGTTCTTCCACTCCCATCCGAGAAAGGGCATCAGCTTTACTGTTTTTTGTACCAGGTCGATAGGTAATTATGAAGTCAAACTCGGCAAAGAATAATGCCCAACGGAGTTGTCTAGAGGATTGGGCTTTTGCGGTTTTCAAATATTGCAGGTTTCGGTGATCCGTAATCACAGTAACGGTGTGTCGGGCCCCCAGCAGATAATGCCGCCAAGCCTTAAACGCAGACTTGATAGCCAGAAGTTCCTTGTCAGTAATCGTGTAATTGATTTCAGGAGGCGAGAATTTGCGGGACCAAAATGCCACGGGATGCAACTGATTGGTTACCGGGTCCTTTTGTGATAGAACTGCCCCCATGGCAAGGCTTGAAGCATCAGTTTCCACGATGTAGGGGAGTTCGGGACAAGGGTGTTTTAAGATTGGTGCAGAGATAAATTTAGTCTTCAAATCCTGGAAAGCTTGTTCCGCCTCGGTAGACCATTCAAAACGTTTGTTTTTCTTTAACAAGGCAGTGATGGGCTGGACTATTCGAGAAAATTCGGGGATAAACCTGCGGTAAAAGTTAGCAAAGCCTAACATGCTTTGCACACCTTTTACGGAGGATGGTGATGGCCATTTGAGAACTGCATCGACCTTCTTTGAATCCATACGCACTCCGCTAGGTGATAATATGAATCCCAAGAATTCAACTTCATTCACGTTGAAAACACATTTTTCCAACTTAGCGAAAAGTTTGTGTTGACGCAATCTTTCGAGGACCATTTTCACGTGTTTCCGATGTTCAGATTCCGATGAAGAATAAACGAGGATGTCGTCAATGTAAACAACAACACACACATCTATGAGCTCTCTGAGGACATCGTTCATAAAATATTGAAAGGCGGCCGGGGCATTGCAAAGTCCGAAGGGCATGACCTGATATTCAAATAGCCCATATTTGGTGCGGAAGGCCGTCTTCCATTCATCGCCCTCTTTTACTCGTACCAAGTGGTAGGCTCCTCTAAGATCCAGCTTTGTATATATGCATGCTTTTCTGACTTGGTCCAGGAGTTCAGGGATCAAAGGTAACGGATATCTATTCTTGACGGTGATCTGGTTCAGGGAGCGATAATCTATACAAGTTCTAAGGTCTCCTTCCTTTTTTGGAATGAAGAACAAAGCTGAAGAAGCAGGGGACTAGGAAGGACGAATAAACCCATTTACCAGGTATTGATCCAGGTATTGTCGAAGGTGAAGGTTCTCAGGCTCGGTGAGGGCATAAATTCTACTACAAGGAGGAGTAGATCCAGGTATCAGGTCTATCTGGCAGTCATAAGACCTATGAGGAGGTAGAGAGTTAGCCTGATCCTTCCGGAAAACATCTTGGTATTCTAGGTATTCGGGAGGTAACTGGGGAGTTTCTGAAGAAATTGCTGCCAGTGCAACACCAGGTGGAAGGTGACAAGTAGAGACACATTCTGGAAACTGGACCGTTCTTGCTCGGCAATCGATCAGAGGATTGTGTTTCTCTAACCAAGGTATTCCTAGAATAATCTGAAACTGAGGAGCCTTGATCACATCGAACACGATCTTCTCATGGTGTCCATCTTGACTTACTAGCGTCACTTCTTGAGTGGTATGCGTTACTGGTCCGGAGGCTATCTCCGTTCCATCCACTGTAGTAATGACGTCCTTTACAGCCTTGGGACAAAGAGTTAGATTCATCCTCAAAACCATTTCATGATCCACATAATTGCCGATGGCACCGCTGTCGACGTAAGCTTCAATTGCATGTAATCGATCCGGATTATCAGAGCTAATGAGGACCATAGGTATCACAAAATGCGAGGTCACGGAACTGGTTTTCACGCTCGGCAAGAGGACCTCTATTCTTGTCGGGCGAGGTCGTTTCCCTGCTCAGAGTTTGTAACTTTGGTAACTGCAGCTCCTACTGCCTTCTTGGCAGGTTTCACCGGACAGTCTCGAAGAAAGTGCCCTGAGTTTCCGCAATAGAGGCATAATTGCAACTGTTTTCTCCTTTCCCGCTCCTTTTGTGTTAGAGGACCTTTCAGGCCCCCTATTTGCATGGGTTCCCCGGAGTCTACTCCTTTGGAAGGAGTTGGCGGTTTGGAAAATACTCGAGCATCAAACTTGGAACGATCGGCCTTCCTGTTCTGCAGTCTGTGATCTATTTGAACGACTAAGTCTATATAGTCCGAACAATCTTGTGGGGGATTCCCTACTTGGGCTAACACATCTTTGAGCTCTCCACGTAGACCTCTATAAAACAGCGTAATCCTTTTGTCCTCAGGCCATTGAGTTTCCACTATCAGTCTGTTGAAAGACGCAATATAAGCCAAAAGGTCTTGATTACCTTGTCGCAACGAAAGAAGCTCATTGTCCAAGGCCTGCCCCTGTGAATGTCTTGCGAACAGTTTTTCCATACTGAGCTGAAAAGCTTGAAAATCATGGAGGACCGGATCATCTTGATTTACTAAAGGCATCGACCAGTCTGCCGCATTGCCACTAAGGTGCGAAAGCACGAAAGCTACTTTAGCTTGATCAGTTGGAAAGGCTGCTGGCCGGCATAAGAAATGCAACCGGCACTGATTGATAAATACTGCAAACCTCTTTGGGTCACCAGAAAATCGTTCGGGCGGAGCCACAGGTACATTCCCAGGTAGGTTGATCTGCACTGGATTCATAGAGGATGTAGAAGGAAGATTTCCCCCAGATGCGGGTAACGGGGTCTGTCCGGCTTGTGACTGTAGCAATTGTCTAGCGAGATCATCTGTTCGCTCCTTGGAAATAATCAGTTCCCTTCTTAGAGCGTTCGTTTCCTGACGGGCTGCATGCACTTCTGCCCTTAGTTCCCCAAGTAACTGGGCTAGCTGGTCGGTATCCGAGGTTTCCATAGCGCCTGGACGGGAGTTTTGCGGTAGGCTTTGCGTTCTGTAACGCTCACCTGATTCCCGTAGAGGCGCCGGTCTTGACTGGGCGTATACCGTATCTTCAAAGGTGATGTGTAACACACGGCTGGCTCTTTGGGCTGGACCTCTGTGCACTGTATGTCTGACTCGAAGGGTAAGATGTCTGCAGATAGAAAATATGGGATTAATGAACTGGGTTATTGAATGTCTCTCTCTTCTTCCCTTTCTCTTCTCCTGTAGAACCCCAAAGGTTAACGCTCTCACCTTAGGTAAGTGAACGCCGTGCTCTCCATCTGCCTCGGGGCAGGGTGCTGTAACCAGTTTCTTCACTGGATAAGGGGAGCAGGCCTCTTGACTTCAGAGGACTGCTGTCCGTCGTTTACTGCACGAACGGTAAGTTTCGAGTAATTCTAATGTCTTTAAAAGTCTTTAGTAATGATGTCTCTTGTTTTGCAGGGTTCCGGCGATGGCGGATGACGGGCTGAAGTGAATTGAAGATGGAGCCCGTGTGATGAATAGAAGCGCCTGGAAGCACGTAAGTAAGCGCTTGTTGCCTGCTTCACGATGCGCTCTAACTGTCTTTTTATTTTGCAGGTACAAGTTCGGAGCGGCTGCAGGGTGCCGGAATACCCATTGGGTTAGATGTGGAAAGGAGTAATGGCACGTGAGTATTAAAGTTCCCCAATGTCTTTAAACGCACCTTGTTTTGTCTTTCAGATGCGGGATGCAGCGCCGAAGGCCTCCGGAGCGTGCGAAGAGTTGGTAAGCTTTTGTCTTTCAGATGCCGGAATGCAGTGCGAAGACCTCCGGAGCGCACGAAGAGTAGGTAAGCCTTTGTCTTTCAGATGCCGGAATGCAGCGCGAGGCGTTGGTGACAGCCGATGGACCAGGTAAGTGAAGCGCTGTCACTGAAGACCGTAATGCTAACCTGTTCTTTCTTGTCTTTATAGGTGTTGCTGAAGACTGGATTCAGGATGGTAAGCCTTTTTCCTTAGGCCCAGGATCAGATGCAGAAGACACGATGAGCGTTCTGCTGCAGGGGATGCAGAATAACGCAAAGCAAGATTCATCCATCGGGTGTGGTTTAAATAGCCTCCTGTAGTGCTTAGGTGTCTCCTTCCACAGCCACGCCTAGGTAAGAAAAGAGTTCCTGCTTTCCAGAAGAGTTCCAGTGTTCTGAACCTAGGGAGTGGCTCCTGCCCCACCCAACAGGAAAAGTAGTTCCAAACAGAAGAGGATCAGAGGCTCAACTGGCAGGCAAGTAAGCAGCATGGTCTGCTGCAGGTAAGTCCACCCAAGCATTATGAGCCCGGCGCTTCCAGCGCTGGGACTGGGCATATTTATGAGCCTGGTGCCACTGGCGCCAGGACTGGGTCCAAAAGGTCCCAATTGGGACTGGTTGGCACTCGGAACCTGGGTTATGGATCTGCTTCCAAGGGAGTTGGGAAAACCCTGACCTTTTGGAAGCAGAGATCATGACACCTGGCCAAATGCTGTAGGACCAGAGGAAATAACATGAATTGGATAGGGAATGAAGGAAGTGACGATGGTGAAGAGTGTGTGTGGGCAATTGGTGGTGACAGTGATGAAGAAATTAAATTAAAAACAGCCCAAAGGCAATTATCATTGTGAATGGCAAACCAGTCAAGATGGTGATAGACTCGGGGGCCAAATATACTTTGTTACCAGAAGTAGAATGGAAGAAAATCGGACCGGAATGGTTACATGAAGTGGACATTCAACCCCGAGCGTATGGAGGAACATAAATTGACATCATAGGTTGGTTCAAAGTTGCACTGTGTTTCAAAGAGATGTCCGCATTAGGAAAAGTTTATGTTGCAAAGAGGGGAGCGTCACCATGATTGAGTTGGACGCACCAGAGCTTCCTCAAAGTATGACTAGATGCCAGTGCTGAAGAATCAGTATATGCGATGGAAGCAACTGATGCCAATCAAGTAAAAATGAGTATGCACGTATTCAGCGATGGAATTGGGTGTGTAAAGGGATTCACACATCACATTCAAATGAAGCAAGGATGTAAGCCTGTTGCCCAGAAGTTGCAAAATGTACCGATAGCCATGAAAGAAGAAGTAAAAAAAGAACTATGTAATCTAGAAAGTCAAGGGATAATTGAAAGAATTGATGCTGCAAAGTGGGTCTCACCACTTGTGATCATGAGGAAGTGTTCAGGGAAGATTCAAGTATGCATAGACTTGAGGGAGCTCAATAAATGTATCGTACCAGAGAGACATCCTCTGCCCAATATTCAGGAACTACTTGCGACAATGGGGTCTGCCAAAGTTTTCTCTACATTGGACCTCACATCTGCCTACCATCAGGTGAAATTACATAAGGAATCAAGACATTTTATTGCTTTTATTACACCGGAAGGCTTGTATCAATATCGAAGAATTCCCTTTGGGTTAATTTCAGCAGCCTCCGTTTTTCAAAGAGTAATGTATCGAATATTTGGTGGTGATGAAGGTGTTCTGTTTTTCCAAGATGGCATCCTGATATATGCAGATACGGAAGAAGAACACAACAGGAGGTTAGATATGGTGCTTACAAAGTTGTACAAGGAAGGGATGACGATCAGCAAAGAGAAGTCGAAGATCAATAGAAAAGAGATAGAATATTTATGTCATGTCATATCGAAAGATGGTGTCGCACCAAAAATAGAACTGATAACTGTAATTGAAGATATGGCCATTCCCACATCCAAGGAACAACTTAGAACGTTTCTGGGAATGGTTAAATATTACGCTAAATTTGTGAGGAATTTTTCAAATCATACAGTGATGCTGAGAGAACTAATGAAGATGAACAAAAAATTTGAATGGAGTAAAGAGTGTGAGGAAGAATTTGTGTACATTAAGAATGCTTTGAGGTGTGCCCCTGCATTAAAAAATCATGTGCGTGCGAGACGCACTGTGATAGCGATGGATGCCAGCAATGTTGGTTAGAGAGCTGTGTTAACACAAATACATGAAGGAAAAGAACAAGTTATAGCATTTGCTTTTCGTCTGCTGAAAGGTGCGGAGAAGGCATATGCGACGATTGAGAAAGAAACTCTAGCTGTTACATGGGCAGTGAACAAATTCAGAAGTTTCGTCTGGGGAATAAAATGTGATCTGCACAAAGATCATAAGCCATTAATAGAGGTGTTTTCTACCAAAGGACTGGATAAAGTATCTGGCAGAATTAGGAGATGGGTCTCCAGGTTACAAGAATTTAATTTTGTGATTTCATATATTCCTGGAGTGAGAAATTATGGAGCAGATTTTTGTTAAGATTAGCTAATCGTGAGGAGGAAGAGAGTGAGGGAGAAGAGCCACAAGAAATGCTTTGTGAAATTGATGAATCTGCCATATCTAAGCAAGAGTGGACAGATGAGATGAAGAAAGATGTCAAAATGATGTTCATGGTGGAGAATCTAGATAAAAAGGTGGTATCTGTGAATAGAATTCGTGAAGTAGGAGCTGAAGGATTGTGGAGTGTGAGGGATGAACTTTCCTTGCAAGACGGCTACTTATTTAGAGGTGATAGACTGATGCCTCCGGAGGGAATCAGGGAGAAAGATCATACAACTGGGTCATGAAGGTCAACAAGGCATTACCAAAACGAAGAACAGGATAAGAAGTACATACTGGTGGCCGGGATGTGATGTCCAAATTGAAAGACATGTCAGAAATGTTATCCTTTTTTGTACTTGTGATAAGGGGTGCATGGGTGAGAAATATCCTATGGTTTTGATGGATGTACCTGATAGGCCGTGGAAGAGGTTGGCGATTGACATTCTAGGCTCAGTGTGGAGTAATGGTCAACAATCGCATTGTGTGGTGATTATTGATATGTTGACGAGATGGGCGGAAGTTAAAGTGCTAACGAGTGTGTCAGCGGGAGGAGTTATTGAGTTTTTGGAGGAAGTGTGTGGACGTGAAGGTTATCCGGAAGAGATCTTAACGGATGATGGATCTCAATTTAAGTCTAGATAGATGGGAGAGTATTTGAGATAGAAATCGATTGTCCACAAAACTAGTGTGACATATCACCCACAGAACAATGGCATTGTGGAAAGATATAACAGGGTGTTAAAAGAGGCGATCAGATGGGCCTAGTCTAATAGGAAGGATTGGAGAGAAGTGATGAGGATGGTGGTGGCACATAGATTCACACCGCATAGTACGACGGGTGTATCCCTGTTTGAACTTAGCAGGGGGAGGCGCGCAAATACCAAATTGTTTCCAGGATGGATGAGTAAGGTGATGAGTGTGGATGTATCGTTGAGTGATGTGGAAGAGAAGATTAGGAAGAGACAAGTTAACAACAAACTCTTGAAAGACAGTGTAAAGTTTAGGGCAGCCAAAGTTCCCCAGATGGGTGGTTTTGTGAGAATCAGATTGCTGCAAGTGCTGAGCGTGGATGGAAGCAAGTGGTCCAAACCGAAGGAAGTGATAGAAGTGTTTAAGCATGCTGTAAGAATGAAGGATGGAAGGTTTGGAAGAATGTAAAGAGTGATGGTTATGTCTGGTGTTGGTAGTGTGAGGAGTGAGGATGGAGTGTGCAAATATGAAAGTCACGTTTCCTTGTCAGATGTATCAGATACCCTAAAGATGAAGATGACTCCGGTGACATCAACCTCAAGATTTGGAAGGAGTTATCGGAGACCGGTATATCTGAAAGACTTTGCTGACTAAGGGGAGCTTGTGAAAGGAGGAGGATGTGTAGTATCGTGTAGTGTAGCCGGAGTGTAGCGCGGGCATTCCAGAAGCAGAATGTTTGGAAAGGAAGGGAGAGCGGCGGTTGATCGAGAGAGAAGGCAGCTGCATCAATTACAGCTGATAATTCATATCCCCTTATATTCATATAAAGTAATTGTAAATAAAGTATCTTAAGACCTTCCTCCACCTGACGTGTATACTTCATTTTTACATCAGCAGCAAAGATGGATGTGCATATAGTGTGATGATTAAGTAGTGCCTCCCCCCTAGAATCTTGGCCTAGGACCCTTCTCATGTGGCGAGGGGAAGGCAAACGCTTCCTGATCCCGATCCTGGGGGTTGTGTTCTGCAGGAGATCCCATGGGGCGGGAACCAGCCTGAAGGAAGGAGAAACCCCCCTGCTTAATTTTACCCAAAAACTCTGATCTTTTAATGGATTATTGTAGGGTAGAAGAAGTTAGAAAAACTAACTTGGTTGGCAGGGTCTACAAGTCCATAATTCCCTCAGTACTGGGACGAGGAAGAGGGATGCAGAGGAATACTATTGTGGGAGCAGGCAGCTAATTAGTTTGAATGACCTACACCTGAGGGAGAATGAGAGGCTTAAAAAGCAGAGCAGGAAGGAGAACATGAACAGCAGGAGCAATACGAGAGGAGATAGCAGTGCGAGCCGCATATGCAGAGGAAAGTGAAGCTGGCACGAGAGAAGACGCTGGGACCACTGTGCAGACTAGAGCGGTGTAGGGTCCTGACAGGGTCTTTGCCATGAGTTATTTCTGTTGCAGAGGTCGCGCAGCGGGAAGCGTTAGAAAAGGATGCTTGCCCATTGAAGGCTTGTTGTGCAGAGGTTGCGCAGCAGGAAGCGGATGTAGCGAGAGAAGTGTACGCTCATTAAAGGCTTCAGGTGGCTGAGCACCTGAACCTCTTCTGAGTGGAGGAATCTCGAATTTCGAGTGGTGGGAGCAGAGGTGGACCAAAGGAGGCTCTTTGCCTGACCAAGAGGAGCCACAATGTCCGAAGACCTGCGAACACCAAGCGGAGCGGGAGCGAGTTACTTACCAGCTGAGTTTGCAGCTTGTAAGTTACTCCGGAGCGCCCCGACGCTATCGTGTGTTCACGGCAGGTAGTTTCACTCTTGCTTAATTGAGTGAAGCAGTGATAACAATTCTGAATACCGAATTGTACAACACGAACAAATGTTTTACTTATTTAACCAAAGTGACTGTGCAAGCAAGCATGTGAGTTTATGGGAGGTCCAAAAACACTGTGGGGAAGCTTTTAGTCCAAACAAAAGCATACAAGCAATACCAAGCCAAGAGTATTTAAAAACCCAGCAATACCAATACAATAAACATTGCTCAAGACAAGAGGGGAATATTGGGAACCTCAAGAGTTGTAAGACTTTCTGTTTATGTGTCGTGAAATAGAGATCATCAGATGATATAAACACACATTGCCAAAACCAAGACTGAAATAGTGTAAGACCACTTTCTGTCACTATTCGGTTGTTGGTTTTGTGAAAAACCTAAGGGTTTTCCCTTCCTACTCCTGGGGCATCCTCTAAACAGGTGGCCAGGGTGGGGCCATCGCTTTTGAATCCCGACCCTGGGGGCCGACTAGCAAGAGAGGGTGACCTGGGTGGCGGGTCCTCTGGGATTGGGAAGGGATTAACCGAGAGCGAGACATGGTATCCCCCCTTCCCCAACACCCCCTACCCAACATTCAATGGGTTAATTGAATGGTAATGAGGCAATGGGTTAATGACAGCCTATTGGTGCACCTTTCTCATTTCAAAATGTTGTTCATATGTGTTTGCATCATTTTCAGGTGAGTTTCAGTGCCGTTTTATATATTAGGGTAGCGTGCTGGCCCGTGTTGGGTACTTTTTCATGTTGAAATGTAGATTTTGGACATTAATGGGTTATTGAGAGCCCATTGTTTCACCTTTCTCATTTCAAAATGTCTGTTTGCATCATTTCCAGTTGAGTTTCACTAACTTTCCATATTTTAGGGTTGCGTTCCGGCCCGTTCCGGGTTCTTTTTCGTGATAAAATGTAGATTTTTGGCAGTAGTGGGTTAATGACAGCATTGTTCAAACTTCCTCATTTCCAAAATATTCTTCATGTGTGTTTGCATTATTTTCAGGTGAATTTTGCTACCATTTTATATGTTAGTGTACCATTCCAGCCCGTTCCGGCACGTTCCGGGTTTTACACACACCCAATTTTAAATTATGTACAAAAAAGAAGGTGGGTGAGGCGCGCACTCCCGGTCCTGGTCAATTGAACCTGTTGTAAAAAATAAGTAGCTGGGTCAAATCCCAAAATGGACAAAAATTCACAGGGTTAGGCATTTGGCATTGATGGGCCACCTGGTGGGCAAGTAACGATCCCATCAGTGCCAAACACCTATGCATATGCAAAATACAGGGCGCACCCGAGAGCAAGACACAAGTGCTGCCAGCAGCCCAGTGCAGGACGCTCTGTGCGACGTGTAATGGGCTTAACTACAATATAAACAAGCCCAATTACACGCGCACAAAGGTCCAACAAGCGGGCAAAAACCGCGACAAGCGACCTCTAAATATTATAAGCGACTTTGGACAAAAACAAGCCCAAAGTCGCTTATAATAAGCGGACAGATGATCTCCGCTCTGCGCGTGGACTAATTATTCGCCTCTCAGCATTGCGCATGCTCCGATGAGCCTTATCTTGGCACTGCGCATGCTTTCATTGACGTATCCTAGCAATGCGCATGCGCTGATTTATAGTATCTTAGCCCTGCACATGCTTTCACTAGCGTTATCTCGGCAGTGCGCATGCTCTCCCTGGTGTCTCTGTTGTGCGCTTTCTCTGATTGGTCTTTCTCGGCAGTGCGCATGCCCTGAATATCGTATCTTCGCCTTGCGCATGCTCAGATTATGCACACCTCGGCAGAGCGCAGGCTTTTCCTGGTATTCCCGTTATGCGCATGCTCTGATAATCTTTATCTCGGCACTAAGCATGTCTGTTCACCTGCTCTGCCAGGGAAGGGGTAGTCGGGCACCGAGCACGTGCTCCTTTGGGTCTCCCTGGAACCTCCTCCTCCGTCTCTTGTGCATTCCCATCTCAAATGGTGAAAATGCAGCATAAACCGTGAAGCAGCCACTATGGCACACATTCCTGCAGGTGGGCGACACCCTTTTGCGGTGAGAAAAGAGCCTTTTCAGGAGAAATGTTGTCTTACTTCTGTTTTTCCTTCACAAAGCTCCTGTTAACCCTTTCTGTTGTGTTTATGATGGGGGGGGGGCGTGGGGGGGCGGTAAAATGCACAGCTTCTTTGGATTATATTTTTCTCTGCATGTGATGGGAAAGTTTGGAATATTTAATTTAGATTGTTATTATTGTAGATAAATTAATCACAGGATAATGTTTGCTTCCTCCAGACCTGACTACTTTATTGGTGTGTCCTCGTGTTCAGCAGGAACAGAAAGTCAGGAGCACAGGCTACAGAAGGTAAATAACTGCTGTGATATATTCATGCCTCTCTGCACAGGGTGTTCTTAGTGTCTGATGTGGCTTGTCTCCCGGTCTGTGTAATCCTGCCCTCCCTCCCTCCCTCTCTCCTCTCCCCCTTCTTTACAGGCACCCAACCCCCTATCCTGCCCTGTGGGTGCACTAGGAACCAAAAGCGGCCCTAGAAAATGTTCTCAAAGCGACCCCATGTTGCTGAGCAAAGACGTGTAACAACGCCTCAACGTAGATTATGGATGCAGCTAAAAGGGTGCATCTTAAAGCACATTTATCCATAAACTGCGATTAAAAGTAATGCTTTGAACATGTTCAACTTATTTTTGGGGACCCTTGCAGACAGCTTTGTCATTCCACCCAATCAAAAGAAAGGTAGAGATCTGACAAGCTACACCCCTCCCCATAACCCCCCTTGTCCCCTAAACCGCTGCCACATACACGCCATAGCTCAATATGCTGGCCCCAAGAATCTCTGTCCCCCCAACCCCTCCACCACCCCTGTCACAAACCATATCCACAAACCTGTCACATGCTGGCCCTAAGAATCTCTGTCTCCCACCCCCCAACCCCCTGGGCCCTTTCTCAACCATAGCTTGATATGCTGGCCTCTATGAAACTCTGCCCCCCGCTCCCCTGTCACAATCCTATCAAGACCATCTCCTTGGTAGTTCACTGAATCCCCTCATCCGTGCTGGACACAAAGGGCCTCCAAACTCGGGTCCAGGTTCCCTGAATGGGGAAATACTGGGCCATTCCGAACTTGGAGGGCCCGGTATTTCCCCATTCAGGGAACCCGGACCCGGACCATCCCCTTTCCCATTTGAGCCCCCATAGGGCTTAATGGGAATGGGCAGCATGCTAACAACGGGCCCGTTAATGACAGGCCCATTGTTAGCATGCTGGCCCCCTCGCGGGACCCGCTAAGGACGTCTGGTAAAAACAGACGTCCAGAGTGGGTCCCACAAGGGGACTTCGTAATAGGGCGGTATGGGTTTAACGGCGCCTGTAGCTGTACCGGCGCGGTTAAACCCATACCACCAGGGTCGTAATGAGGCCCAAAATACTGATCACAATGCGGTTGGTTGCTGATTGGATGGTTTCTTGGTCATTTGCGATGATCAGAAGGCTCGGTATACTCCAAATTTAGCAGCGCCCGGATCGGGTGCTGGCTTAGTGGTTATTTGTTTGTGGCGATTAAGAAAAACTGCAGCGCGGTGTGCTACAGGATTGAGAGCGGCATCGGCATTGGAACCTAGTTGCGTTCCAGTGCTTCGCGATATGATCATCTGTGTGCTTACCGAGTGAATCGGAGGGGCTCTGCTTCCATGGGAACCTCGGGACGCCAGACCTCGCACTCTGCGTACTCCTTCCAAACAATTGGTTGCTTGGCAACCATTGGGGATTTTTATACGTAGTCCCTCATTGATGTTAATGTACCTACGTGATGCCGGCGGCCATGTTTGAATAGTGCCGGAACTTGGTTGGTTCTATATGGAATATACTTATCAGATGCATGCCAGTGAAGTTAATTACTCTAGATTGTACACAGTCCAATTAGTTACATTATGGTCATCTATAGGGACCACAGTTGGTACATACTCATTAGAATTTTCTGAAAAATGTTACATCTTACATACATGTGAAACGCTCAATCTTGGCTGCTTCATTTTCCCTTGTGTTTCGTGTTAATTAACACGAAACACAAGGGAAAATGAAGCATCACAATCAAACCAGCAGATAAGGGAGGAGCCACAGTCATAATTAATACCCGTGATTACCAACAAATGGTGAACACACTGGTCCAAGATCAGAACAGCTATCGAGCTCTACCTTCCGACCCCACTCCATCACTGAGAAGACTTATTGGACCAGTTGTTAATACATTAATGACAAATAAGTCCCATTCCTCACACCCACACACCCAAGGCTGTCAGCCTTCTTTGCACTACCTAAAGTGCATAAAGGGATAACACCAATACCAGGCAGACCAATAGTGTCGGGCATAAACTCAATCCTAGAACCTCACTCGCAATATGTAGATAGGTTCGTATGGGACAGAATACCAAAGATGACGTTGTACGTAAAAGACTCAACCGCAATCCTGAATCTACTCACCACTTTGACCTTTGGTCACAATGGATATCGAAGCACTTTACACCAACATTCCACAGGTAGAAACAGTGGAAATGGTGAGACGAATCCTGAAAAGTGATCCCAAAATAACACCAGGGCATGCAGACTCCATTACCCAACTTGCATAAATCGCACTAACCAGGAACTTCTTTATCCTAGAGAACACTTTTTTCCAACAAATCTCTGGAACAGCAATGGGTGCAACATTTGCGCCCAGCTTGGCAAACCTCTGTCGAACACTTTGAAAATGAATTCATATATGCAATCACGAACCCATTCCTGAATAACATAGGACTATGGAAGAGATACATCGACAATGTTTTCATGATTTTCAAAGGCAAAAAGAAGAACTCACAGATTTCCATCGGTGGTTTAACACATGCAACAATCATCTGAAATTCACTCTTGACTCAAGCAGAATGGAAACACATTTCCTGGACCTCCACATCACTGCCCAAGAAGAAGGACTAGTAGCCAAAGCCTACAAAAAAGACACCGATAGGAATTCACTTCTGAAATACAACAGCTACCATCCAAAAGCCCTGAGGGACAACCTACCTTTTGGCCAATTTATCAGGTACCGAAGAACATGCACCAGAATAGAAGACTACAAGGAACAATCGGGAGCCCTGAAGAGACAAGTGATCCACAGAGGCTATCCGAAGAAAATTGTAAACGACACCTGTAAACGGGCAAGAAACATCCCAAGGGAGATCACATTGCAACAACATGTGAAAGACACAAAAAGAGAGGAAATAACTTCTGTAATGAGCTACTCACCCATGTTTAACTGTTTGAAAAAAGAAAGAAATATGGATGCTGCTCCATGTGCGCCCAAACCTCGAGGAGCAAGAACATCGAGATAAGATGGCACACACCATGGGAACAAAGGCACCTAACCAACTGCAAATCTAAAGGTGTCATATACCTGATCACATGCCTTTGCAATCTAAGGTACATGGGTATGACAACGAGGGAAGTCAAGAAGAGACTCATTGAACACAAATCTTGCAACCGCACAAAAAAACTGACTGCCCCCTTAGTCAGCCATTTCACACAAAAAGAACATACACAGGACAACTTCAGTTGGACCATCCTGGAAAGACTGAGACCACCGAGAAGGGGTGTGGACTTTGGAGAAATGCTTCTAAAACGAGAACAACTCTGGATCTTCAGACTTGACACAGTTAGGAATGGCTTAAATGAAGAAATACAATGGCACAACCTGGCACTAATGAAGTAAGCCGCCCCCAAAAAACAGATGATGCGATAAAGAGAACATGGCCATGAAGTTCTGTCAGTGTATCACAGTGCAGAAATTGGCGCTGATGAAACAAAGATGAAAAAAGCCAAAAAGATCAGCCATGAAAAACGCAGAAAAGAATTAAACCACACCATGGAGAATATCCACAGGATACAACCAAGTAACGAAGACAAGATAACGAAGGATTGCAAAAACAAAACGCCCCCAGAAGATTGAAGGACAGTCACTAAAATATCTGTATATAGCAATGGGCCACCTGGCGCCACCATTTCTCTTGTGCTTGGGTTACCACGGTGCAATGGCATTTTTTTGACAAACCAGTAATGTCCCTGGGACCACCCCTACCCAATCCTTGCGGGCAGCGCCGCCCCCGCCCCGACCATTGGTTTGCCCGGTGAAGCCCTGCTGCTGTGCTGAAGCTCCAAATTCGCCTTGACTAGAGAAGCCCTGCAAGGACGACTTCTCCCCTTGAGTTGGTGGGGCCAATCAACTCCACAGTAACCCACCTGGACATCCTCTCAGAGCTGGTTGCAATTCCACTGCAGTTGCGGCTGGAACCAAATAGCCAGGGAGAGGAACACCAGCTTGTGTGCATTGCTTTTAAGTTGGCCAAGTGCTCCAGGAAGATCCTCTGGACTCTCAGGAAACAGGAGTAGTCAAGCCTGAGCCACCTCAACAGAGTGCTGGACCCCAGATGCAAGGAAAGCCCATCTCGACAGCCAAAATTCTGCGGTGTTGCTATTTGCTTAGATGCGAGGAGCTGAAACCGTGAAGTGCCACTGAATAGATGTTGGTCTTTTTCTGTTGCTGACCATCACGTTGTAGTGCAGGAGTCCTCCAGACATCCTCCAGACGTCCTCCCTCTTGTCCCCGCAACTGAGGCCCAGGAACACAGGATCTGCAGAGCTGCGCAGGAACAGAAGCCAGCCAAAGCCCTTTTTCTTGGTGGTCAGTCATAATGTAGAATGCAATAATGTAGAAAGTCAAAATGTTGATTTTTTTATTTAGGAAACAATAATGTCAAAAAACAATAATGTCAAATTTTTTCTACATTTTTTTAGAATTTTTTGAAATAAATAAATAAATATATATATAATTAAAATGTGTTGAGTATGAGGGGTGAGAGGGTGGTGGGGGGGTGGCCGGGGGGTTTTGTGTGAGGGGGGTTGGGGGGAGACCCACCATTAGTAAATGATACTCTTCTTGTTTATTTATTTATTGATAGTGCTAATTGCCATTTTTTCCGACATTTTTTTTTCTGAAAATTGACTCTTTTCATTATATGTATAGGTTTTCGACATTATTGTTTTCTACATTTTCTTTTCTACATTTTTGTAAATCGACATTTTTTTTTCTACATTATGACTATAAACCCTTTTTCTTTAATCAAAGGTACTGGAAAGTCTAACAGAACTTACCTCTTGTTGTGTAACCTCACTTGTCCTCAGTTGAGACTTGTCTTGGTTGCTTCTGTAGTGTTGCTGTCAGATTCTTTACCTCACAAGCCTAATCAGCTTGTGGCCCTGCTCTGATTTCTTCTTTTCTACAAAGACTTCTAAAACATTGTGCAAGACTTTTACTTACCTGCAAGAAGTGCTTCAGCTCACCTCGACTTTTGGCCTATTGACTTTGGCCTAGCCTGGATCCCTGAATGACTCTTCTTCCCTCTGACATTGTGTTTAGTCATCCTTCCAGGAAGGGGTTAACTTACTTTGCATTGGGGGTTGCCAAAATACTTACCTGCTTCAGAAATATTTGCAATATCTCTTGTTCTGTTCTAATAACCTTTTTTTGTGCCATACATTTAAGTCTGGTTCTAAATGCAAACAGTGGTATATTAATGTCCACAGTGTCCTAGTTACTAAAGTCACCTGAGGGTGTAGGAAGTGTCTGTGTGCCATCCCAAAAGGGTACTTACTGATTTATAAATATTAAGAGTGTATATTTGAGTGTATTTGTGTGTTACTGTTATAGTGCCCCCTTCTGAAGAAGGCTTAATCAAACTGACTGTTGAATAAATTAATAATTTAATAAAGAGACCTTGTGTGTAAGAGTTTACATGAATACGTGTCACTGTGAATCTCTGTGTAACTCCCCTACTGCTCACATTCACCCCTCTTGAGATAAGTCTGGCTGCTCAACACGCTACCAACCTGTGTAGTACAGACTTATACTAAAGGTTGGGTTCCTATTGCAGGAGGTCAGGGTTATTGTAGTGCACTTAAAGGGTACTGCATACAATCTTGCCTAACAAAGGCTCTTGCTGACTTTAGAAATTGTAGGTTGCGATGATTGAGTAATACCGTTATCGTATGTCAAGCCCCGAGTAAATTATGTCTCCACTCAGTAAATGTTACTTTGATAGCTAACAGTTCTCGATCCGCTATAGTGTCACTTTGTTCTGGTGGGTTACATTTTCTGGAGTAAAATGCTACAGGGTGGAGATGTCCGTTTTGATCCTGTTGAGACAACATGGCTCCCAATGCCTATCTGGAGGCGTCTGTTTCCACTAGGAATGGTTGCGACGGGTCTGGATGTAATAGGACTGGGGTTGAGGTAAACGCTTTTTTAGTTGGTTGAAATTGTCATATGAATGGTGTCCCTTTTTTGAGAAAATGTGCAATAACCTTTTTTGCAAAATCCTGAAAGAAACATCTGTAAAACTTTGCAAAGCCAAGGACAGCTTGGACGTCTTTCACGTTCTTAGGAGTAGGCCAAGTCAGGATTGCCTGTATTTTATGCATATTCATCTGGACCCCCTCTGGAGACAGGATGAACCCCAAGAACTCTACTGTGGTGCAGTAAAAGTTACACTTTTCCAGTTTGGCGTATAGATGATGTTCTCTAAGTTGTTGTAAGAAGGCTTTTTCATGTTGGATATGTTGTTCCTTGGACTGGGAGTATATCAGGATATCATCGAGGAGGTCCTCCAAATACCCATGAGGACCTTATCCAAGAAGTGTTGGAAGGCGGCGGATGTGTTACAGAGACCGAATGGCATGACCTGATATTCATAAAGTCCAGATTTTGTTCTGAACACGGTCTTCCATTGATCTCCTTTCCGCAACCGCACCAGAAGGTAGGCCCCCCGCAGGTCCAGTTTGGTATAAATGGTGGCACCCGCACTTCATCCAAAAGGATGGGTACAATGGATAAAGATTTGTTTTCATCGTGATGCGGTTCAACGCCCGGTAATCAATACAGGTTCAGAGCTCCTCGATCTTCTTGGGCACAAAAAACAGTGTGAATGATACCAGTGACGTGGAATGTCTGAGTAAGCCATTCTGAAGGTTTGATTCTATGTAGTCTTTTGCATGCTTGTTTTATGCTTCCATTAGTGTGTAGATTCTGCTACAGAGCAGGGTGACCCCAGGCTCGAAATCAATCCTGCATTTGAATAAATGATGAGGTGGCAGGATCTCCGCAGCTTTGCTGAAAACATCTTCGTATTCCTCATATTCTGGTGATAAGGCGGCTGTTGACTCGCCACAAGGTAGGGGTGCTGGATCTGTAGCGGTTGTCATAGGGATCTCTGTAACTGCTGCATGCCCAATGCCAACTTGTACCCTGATCTACCCTTTATACAATGCTTAGCGCAGTATTCCGGCTTGAATTGCACCATGCCTAGGGTGCAGTCTATGGTTGGGTTGTGCAGCGATAACCAAGGGAGCCTCAAGATAAGCCCGCACTGCACTTGTTTATAAAATGGCCTGATTTGCCACAATATAGGCATAGGTCTTCCCACCATCTCTTTGTAAAAGCAAGGAAATATCGAGGCAGAGTACCACAAAAGGAAATACACCAAACACGGGCTATAAAGATTCACAGATCTTTATAATCTACTGTACAGTTACAAAGAAACAGAAATACAGATAGCTATCTGGCTTTCAGTACATCACAATGAGTACCAGCCCATCAGAGTGAGGAGTGAGAGTGCTGGACATCTAGAGATTTGCATTTTTATACATTTCAGTAATAGTGTCCAGCCCCTCTACAGGTTAATAATCTGTGGTCTAGAGTTTGCGCCGAGTTCACTTATGGCTCATACAATAATATGCATATGGATTACATAGGTTTGCATCTACACCAAGTTACAATGGCAAAGTGTAGTCCTGGATTTAGCAGTAAGCCTTAGCACATATCCCTTCACAATGCAGTTCTGCCAGTGTCCACGCTCGACATTTACATTGCATTGTCCTCAATGTGTGTTCGTGGATGAGGCTTGTTAGTGCAGACAACCCTCGGACAACAAGTCAGACTCAGTGCAAGGTCGCATTACCTAGTCTAAACATTCGTCCCTCGGACAGTTAACAAGATTCATAGTTCAGGAAGGCTCGGTTACAAGTTGGAAACGCAGTCCACAATTTTAGAACACAGAATCAAATATAAACAGAAATCAAAATGGCGGATGATCCTAAAATGGCGGCGGAGTCGATCTAAAATCGGAACTTTGCAACACGGTTTTCTTCGCAGAGCGACTGGGCTTAGGCCAATATATACACAGAAGGAGGCACAATATGATTTTCCGTTTAACATCTTGTTCTACTCCCCTTTGGAGAGTGGCCCCCAGATGGACCTGATCTGCATAGGCTCGCCTTCCACATTTTTCTCTGTTTTTATAGGTCTCTGATAATCCAAACAACCTGGCTCTGTTTAGTTTCACACCAACGCTTATCCTGTCGTCTCCCACCCTGTCAGTGATCGAGGCGTAGGGCCAGATCAATCATGGCTGTACACGTGTCCAGCTGGGGGTCCACCTGGGCTATTAAGTCCTTCAGTTCTTCAAGGAGCGCCTGATAAAACAGAGTAATTTCTCATATGGCCACTCTGTTTCCACCACCATGCGGTTAAACATGGTGACGTAGGTCACCAGGTCCTTGCTACCTTGGCTCAGTGTCAAAAGCTCACAATCCCATATGAGAAGTGCTGCTTTCCGATTTACAGGCCGATTCATGGAATAATTAGCGCGGCGCAAGTGGCCAAAAACGTGCGATTCGCAGTGGAATAGCGAAAATCGCAGTGCAAGTGCGAAAATCGCACGAAAAGCAGCGCACATCGATTCATGGAAGGCCGTGCGCGAGAAAACCATCGGATGTGCGCTAAAAAAGTGCGCGGCGCACGTTGGGGCACAGGCCATCTAACGGCGTGCGCCAGGTCACAGCGAAAATCGCACAGGCCACAGTGAAAATCGCACATAGCGCGGCGCACACAACAAAAGTAGGCAGAACACGGGGCGTAACAATCGGAATGGGGAACAACTTGCCAAAATGTGGGCGTCACGGGGGAAGTACAGGGTGCAAGTGCGCGGAACGCCCACACGCTCGCCTACAACACGTATTCATGGAATCGAATAGGGCAAAAAAGCGCACGTTCAAACCAGCGCACAGGCACAAACACGACCGCCACAAGAAAGCAGGCGGTAGCGTCTCAGCGCCTGTAATAAATGTGCGCCAAAAGGTGCGCCAACAAATAGCACCTATATACAGCCATGATGAATGTCCTATACTGTGGCCCTCCAGGACAAATGGCGTGCAAAGGGGTACCCACAAACACGGACACCCGCTGACTGAAAAATAACGTGTGCGTGTATTCCGGGGTGCGCGGGAACTTTCACACGCGATTTGGCTGGGTACGTGGATCTCAGGGGTGCGCGGGAAGTCCCACATGTGATTTGGCTGGGTACGTGGATCTCAGGGGTGCGCGGAAAGTCCCACATGCAATTTGGCAGGGTACGTGGATTTCAGGCTTGCGCGGGAAGTTCCACACGCGATTTGGCCGGGTACGTGCGCGGGAATTTACACACGCGACTTGGCTGGGTACGTGGATCTCAGGGGTGCGCGGGAAGTCTCACACGCGATTTGGCAGGGTACGTGGATTTCAGGGGTGCGCGGGAAGTTCCACACGCGATTTGGCCGGGTACGTGCGCGGGAATTTACACACGCGACTTGGCTGGGTACGTGGATCTCAGGGGGACGCGGGAAGTCTCACACGCGATTTGGCAGGGTACATGGATTTCAGGGGTGCGCGGGAAGTTCCACACGCGATTTGGCCGGGTACGTGCGTGGGAATTCACACGCGCGATTTGGCTGGGTACGTGGATCTCAGGGGTGCGCGGGAAGTCTCACACGCGATTTGGCAGGGTACATGGATTTCAGGGGTGCGCGGGAAGTTCCACACGCGATTTGGCCTGGTACGTGCACGGGAATTTACACACGCGATTTGGCTGGGTACGTGGATCTCAGGGGTGCGCGGGAAGTCTCACACGCGATTTGGCAGGGTACGTGGAATTCAGGGGTGCGCGGGAAGTTCCACACGCGATTTGGCCGGGTACGTGCGCGGGAATTTACACACGCGACTTGGCTGGGTACGTGGATCTCAGGGGTGGGCGGGAAGTCCCACACGCAATTTGGCAGGGTACATGGATTTCAGGGGTGCGCGGGAAGTTCCACACGCGATTTGGCCGGGTACGTGCGCGGGAATTTACACACGCGATTTGGCTGGGTACGTGTATTTCAGGGGTACGCGGGAAATTCTACACGCGATTTGGCTGTGTGCTCCCAGGTATTCCCTGTACACCCTCCACGGCCCCTGCAGGCAGCCGACACCACAGGGGACTACCCTGCACACCTGCTCATGTCACCCAGCACCCCCACCCCCCAGCATCCAGGGGCAGCCTCCACCAGGCCCCCACCCATGTCTCCCACCACCCCCACCCCCCTGCCACCATGGGCAGCCCCCCCCCAGCCCCCACTCATGTCTCCCACCCCCCAGCAGTGCAGGGGCAGCACCACCAGGCCCCCACTTATGGCCCCTATCACCCCCAGCCACCATGGGCATCCCCCACCAGGCCCCCACTCATGTCTCCCACCACCCCCACCCCCCAGCAGTGCCACCAGGACCCCACTTATGTCCAACTCATGTCTCCCACCACCCCCACCCCCCCAGCCACCATGGGCATCCCCCACCAGGCCCCCACTCATGTCTCCCACCACCCCCACCCCCCAGCAGTGCAGGGGCAGCACCACCAGGCCCCCACCCATGTCTCCCACCACCCCCACCCCCCAGCCACCATGGGCAGCCCCCACCAGGCCCCCACTCATGTCTCCCACCACCCCCACCCCCCAGCAGCGCAGGGGCAGCACCACCAGCCCCCACTCATGTCCAACTCATGTCTCCCACCACCCCCACCCCCCCAGCCACCATGGGCATCCCCCACCAGGCCCCCACTCATGTCTCCCACCACCCCCACCCCCCAGCAGCGCAGGGGCAGCCCCACCAGGCCCCCACTCATGTCCAACTCATGTCTCCCACCACCCCCACCCCCCCAGCTACCATGGGCGTCCCCCACCAGGCCCCCACTCATGTCTCCCACCCACCCCCACCCCCCAGCCACCATGGGCAGCCCCCACCAGGCCCCCACTCATGTCTCCCAGCCACCATGGGCAGCCCCCACCAGGCACCCACTCATGTCTCCCACCCACCCCCACCCCCCAGCATCCAGGGGCACCCTCCACCAGGCCCCCACTCATGTCTCCCACCACCCCCACCCCCCAGCCACCATGGGCAGCCCCCACCAGGCCCCCACTCATGTCTCCCACCCACCCCACCCCCCAGCCACCATGGGCAGCCCCCACCACGCCCCCACTCATGTCTCCCACCCACCCCCACCCCCCAGCATCCAGGGGCACGCTCCACCAGGCCCCCACTCATGTCTCCCACCACCCCCACCCCCCAGCCACCATGGGCAGCCTCCACCAGGCCCCCACTTATGGCCCCTATCACCCCCACCCCCCCAGCCACCATGGGCATCCCCCATCAGGCCCCCACTCATGTCTCCCACCACCCCCACCCCCCAGCCACCATGGGCATCCCCCACCAGGCCCCCACTCATGTCTCCCACCACCCCCACCCCCCAGCCACCATGGGCAACCCCCACCAGGCCCCCACTCATGTCTCCCACCCCCACCACCCAGCCACCATGGGCAGCCCCCACCAGGCCCCCACTCATGTCTCCCACCCACCCCCACCCCCCAGCATCCAGGGGCACCCTCCACCAGGCCCCCACTCATGTCTCCCACCACCCCCACCCCCCAGCCACCATGGGCATCCCCCACCAGGCCACCACCCATGTCTCCCACCACCCCCACCCCTCCAGCCACCATGGGCATCCCCCACCAGGCCCCCACACATGTCTCCCACCACCCCCACCCCACAGCAGTGCAGGGGCAGCACCACCAGGCCCCCACTCAGGTCCAACTCATGTCTCCCACCACCCCCCCCAGCCACCATGGGCATCCCCCACCAGGCCCCCACTCATGTCTCCCACCCACCCCCACCCCCCAGCCACCATGGGCAGGCCCCACCAGGCCCCCACACATGTCTCCCACCCCCCCAGCCACCATGGTCATCCCCCACCAGGCTCCCACTCATGTCTCCCACCACCCCCACCCCCCAGCAGTGCAGGGGCAGCACCACCAGGCCCCCACTCATGTCCAACTCATGTCTCCCACCACCCCCACCCCTCCAGCCACCATGGGCATCCCCCACCAGGCCCCCACTCATGTCTCCCACCCACCCCCCAGCCACCATGGGCAGCCCCCACCAGGCCCCCACTCACTGGACCCCTGCAGATGGCTGATGTGCAGGCACCAAATGGCAGGGCACGGTGGCAGCAGGCAGGCAGCAGCAGATGGCACGTGGGAGGCTGCTCGGGGCACTGGGGGGCAGTAATTCGGCCTTCTGGGCAGGAGCGTGGTCTTCCGTGTGTTTTCGCGTGGCCAGCTTGATACGGAGTGATTTGGCACGTGAAAATCCTGCACGTCAGTGTGAAATTCGAGGAAAGGCCCTTAGCGCGTAAGCGCGTCAGCACGCATACGCAATTCTATTGGACCAAAGGTCCTCAGCGCGTAAGCGCGTCTGTGACGTGACCCGCACGGGTGTTTCCCACATAGCACGTGATGACGGAGCACACGTGGAAAGACTGCACGTCAGAGTGTCATTGCGTGTAATTGGACAAAAGTGCGCGTACACGCGATTGGCCTATGTACGTGTATTTCAGGGGTGCGCGGGCACTTACACACGCGAGTACGTCAGCGCACCTGTATCCCGCTATTGGCCTGGGTACTGGATTTCAGGGGTGCGCGGGTCACACGCTCGCCTACAACACGCGCAAAGAAACACGTACGCCAGTAGGAAGCAGGCATACGTCGACCCGCGACGCATAAATTTGCGCGCAAACAAAATAACAAGCTCAGATGCCAGGATGAATATACCGTTCCTAGCAGCAGTGGCTGTGGGCTACCAAAGGAGGAGGAGGAGGATAGTCAGGGCCAGAATATTCACACCCAGAACCAGCCTTTTCGGGATGCCTGATGACCAGGTGTATGGGAGGTACAGGTTTCCACCACACATAATACTGGACCTGGTGAGTGAGTGGGAGGATGACCTCACATCACCCACCCTGTGCTCCCAAGCACTCAGCCCCCTGGAGAAGGTCCTCAATGTACTGCACTTCTTAGCCACTGGATCATTTCAGCGGACAAGTGCCATAGTGGGTGGGGTGTCACAGGCCACGCAGTCACGCTGCCTACACCAGGTCTTGAACATCATCACTGCACGCCCATCAGTCCGCAGGCACATATACCTGCCCAGAACACCTGCAGAAAGGCATGCTGCCGCCCTGGATTTTTACGGTGTGGCACGATTCCCCAAAGTGCTAGGTGCCATCGACTGCACCCATGTGGCTCTATGTCCCCCCGGGCATCTGAGCACATCTATAGGAACCGCAAGCACTGGCATTCCATCAACGTGCAGGTAGTATGTCATGCCAAGGGAATCATCACCTCAGTATATGCCAACTATCCCGGGTCCACCCACGACAGCTTCATTTACCGAATGTCCGTCCTGCCTACTTGGGGCAGCAGATGACCTTGCTGCCCCAGATCCACGTGGCATGATGACATCAACGTGCACCAGCGCACGTGTCATAGGCCTGCTGACCTGGAAGTCAGCCATGGAGTCAGCCAGGTCTGGTGCCACAATGGGCTGGTCCAACAAGGGCTGAGCATGGATGGTGTCAGCCACATCAGCCTCAACAGGGGGGGTGGGGGGATTATGGGTGCCCTTGACTGGTCCTCCACACATGGGGGGACAGGCTCACCCTGCAAGTAACGACCACGTCCCCTACCGGATCCACCACGGCCACCACTTGTGGCTCTTCCACCTTTGCCACCCTTACGGAATCCTCGCCTCCCAGCCATGGCACTGATGTTAATGTGCGTATGGGAGTGGCTGTAAACTATTGTCCTGGGCAATTGGGCGTCAAAGGGGTTGGGTATCAGATGGTAATTGTACCCTAGTGCTCTAGCAAGGCTGAATGTGACCCCTGGGGAAAGATGACGGGTCACGCAATACACAGGAAGCCCAAAAAAGGGAGATGACGTGCACGCAACCCCTCCTAGACCACGTGTGCGGAAAAAAAACCTGCACTACGCTGTGGCACCCAGTAACACAAGAATGAACGTATGCGTGTCACACGCAGCCTAGAATGACCTCTGAAGGGGTAGGCTACACACGGGGCAAGCACAGATGTTAGATACGTGCGTGACTCACCGTCTGCCAGGAAAAAGAGCGTGAAAAAGAAGCGCGTTTGGTTGGCAACACCCCCGCCAAAAGAAGAATTGTACGCTGTCTGAGGAGACAGGACAACAGTAGAAGGGAACACTGTTTGAGGGAACAGGCCCAGGAAAACCAGAAAAAGAGAAAAAGCTGTCAGAGGTAACAGGGAGTACGAACTTGAAACGCCGTGAAGTAAATCGCGTGTGAACCGACAAGAAGTACAGATTTCACCCACTCGCTCTCCACGAAAAGCATGTACAAGGAAATGGTGTTCTACACGTACCTTTTATGCAGGCCCACACGTCCAGCGTCACTTCCGCGTGTACGCGCTAGGGCCATTTCCACCAATTACACGCTTTGTCACTTCCGCGTGTACGCGCTATTTCCACCAATTACACGCTTTGTCACTTCCGCGTGCACGCGCTATTTCCACCATTTACACGCTTTGTCACTTCCGCGTGTACGCGCTCTTTCCACCAATTACACGCTTTGTCACTTCCGCGTGTACGCGCTATTTCCACCATTTACACGCTTTGTCACTTCCGCGTGTTCGCGTTATTTCCACCATTTACACGCCTTGTCACTTCCGCGTGTACGCGCTCTTTCCACCAATTACACGCTTTGTCACTTCCGCGTGTACGCGCTATTTCCACCAATTACACGCTTTGACACTCGGACGTGTCTTTCATTTTTTTAACATGCAACATTTCAAACGTGTGCCATATTCAACGTGCACGTGACTTCATAGACCCGCATACGCTGGAGGCCTTTGGGCCAATGAATGTACAGACGTGTGCTGACGCGCTTACGCGCTAAGGGCCTTTCCTCGAATTACACGCAGACGTGCTGGATTTTCACGTGCAAAATCACTCCGTATCAAGCTGGCCACACGGTCACACACGGAAGACCACGCTCCTGCCCAGAAGGCCGAATTACTGCCCCCCAGAGCCCTGAGCACGCTCCCACCTGCCATCTGCTGCTGCCTGACTGCCTGCTGCCCACGTGCCCTGCCATTTGCTGCCTGCACATCAGCCAGGGGTGCTGTTGCTGTGACCACCGCTGCTGGAACCGAAGACTCCCGACTGCTTTTCCATCGCCCCACAGCCCAGCCCCAGGACCCAGTTGCCCACCCACGCCTGCCTCTGGGGTTGCCATGTCGGGCACTGCAACATCTGGCACCAGTGGCAACCCCCGGCCAAGGAGGCAGAGGGGCACCAGCTTCACTGCCACCGAAGTTGGTGTCCTGGTGGAGCATGTCCTGGGGCAGTATGATGCCCTCTTTGGAAGGTTGCGCGCCGACAAGGAAGGATGGACTCGGATCTGGATGGACATCGTGACTGCCATCAACGCGGAGGAGGTGGCATTCCGCGACTACGAACGTGTCAGGAAGCGCTGGGAGGACTTCAGGTCCAGGACCCTCAACAAGGCCCGGCGCCTCCTGAAGGCAGCGGATGCTAAGGGGTGCCGGGGCCACTTGTCGGAAGATCAGATGAGGGTCCTGGAACGCATATCCCCAGCGCTCCACGTCCAGGTCCTTGAGAGGCAGACCCGTCTGGAGTCGAGCGGTAAGTGTACATGCATACTGATTGTAAGCTGTGCGTGTGGTGTGCCAGGAGTGTGCAGGTTGAAGATGTATTTTTATGTGGGCAAGTAGGGGGGGGTGTACAGGGCCGTGAGGGTGACACATGCGAGGGGTCTCATGTGTGACACATGGATGGTGCTTGTGTGTGTGGGCTTGCATGGCACAGGATGTGGAGGAATGATTGTCAAGTGTGACATGGATGTCGATCGGAACACTGCGACAGTTGGCGGAGGTGTACACATGCATGCAAGTTTGGTGGTGTGTGTGCATGTGTAGTGTACTCCCTATGCTGCATGTGATGTGTGGATGACCTTTGGCTGCTCATGCTGTTGTATGTGAATGGATGGTGCTGGCTGTTGCAATATGCCTGTGGTATGGCTCATGTGTGCAAGTTGAAATGACATGTGTGTTGGGGATTGTGATGCCATGTCTGAGGTTTACCAATGCCACTCATGTATGACTGTCATGTGTGTATGAGTCCATTGGACAGTGCCCTGATGCCTGTGTTTTCTTTCTCCCTGTCTGCAGCGTCAACTGATGAAGAGGGCGGAGAGGGTGCTGTGGAGCAGCGGCAGGGATCGCACCGCCAGCCGGAGACCAAGGCCCGGCTCCCCTCCCAGGTTCTGATCTCGTCAGGGAGTGAGGAGTCCGGTGCCGTGTCCCAGGCCGCAGCTGCCGAGGGGAGGTCCAAGAGGCGGAGGTTGGAGTTGGACTCCTCGGCAGGAGAAGGGGCAGCTGGGACCCCACAGGGCCCAACGGGGGAAGATGGCACGGAGTCATCCAGGTTGGTGGGGGGTTTGGAGGAGGAGGAGGCCGTGCAAGCGACAGAGGTGGGGTCTGGAGGTGGGGATTCCACTGGTGCTAGTGGTGCAGTGCAGGATCTGGGACAGGAGGCAGCACAGGCCGCCGCGGAGGTGCCTGTGTGCAATCCTGTCCCTGCTCCTGTCACTGCATCATCTTGCACCAGCGGGGATGCCTACCTCCAGACCCGTTCGCAGCACCTGGCCTTCCTCTCCCTGCGGATGTGGCTATCCTGCACCAGGTTGAGCCTGTCCAGGGTGGGGTGGCGTTGCGTCAACGGGCCATGCGAGCTGACCTGCAGTCTTTTCATGATGAGTCTGCACGTCTTCTTGCATGGCTCGTTGACTGCGTTGACCCACTGGGACAGCTCACCAGGGCTGGATTCCTCCGTTTCCTGGACCTTGTTCCGACCCCCTCCTCCACGGAACCCCCTATGCCCCAGTCGTCCTCCATGCCATCTTCCCACCCATGTGTCACCTGGGTGCCCTGTGGAGCTGCCTCCGACCGTGCGGCCAGGCTGGTGGACAACAGATCCCTGCCACAGTCGGGAGTCGGACGTCCAGCAGGGGTGGCCACATCAACGACTGCACCCCAGCTGGAGGAGGATGTGCAGGCACCATCGGACAGGGCACATGGACAGCAGCAGCTGCAGCAGCAGGAGGCTGTAGGTGGGAGCCACGATAGCTCGGGGCCTTCACCATCGGAGGGGCAGGCATCGGCCGGAGGGCAGGAGGACCCTGGACGGGAAGTGTCTTCCGTGTGGCAGCGGTTGGGCCACACCATAGATGCGGAGCGGCAGCGGGCGGAAGAGGCGCGGCTCACGATGGTCAGGGCGGAGAACTCCATGCGGAGGGCCCTGAGGTGGGCCGAGTGCCTCGAGGCAATCCGCAGGGAGTTGGAGGTGAACATGTCGGCATCCCTGCGGACCCTCGGGGACATAGACGAGGAGTTCGATGATGCCCTGGCCCGGAACACCACTAAGTGAGCCGCTGGACTGGCCCGCCGCCATTGTATATAGTTATTTAGTGATGGGTTTCCTTTATAGTTTATTTTTATTTGGAGTCGACGGACACTGCTCCACCTTTTGTATATATTTCCATTTTAGATAGGTGTTTTGGTAGGTTTAATTTATTCTGTTGGGATGATGGACCCTGAATACTTTGTACATAGTTGGACTTTGGATTTGGACATTTTTTTTACTATGGATATTTCTTTCCATGGAGCAATGGTTTTCATTTCCTTTTTATGGATTTGAACTTTGGAAGAAAGTTTTTAGGATTATCATTTATTGATTTTAATTTGAAAAGGGACAGCCAGCTTGATTATTTTTTTTTTTTTTACTTGTGTATTTTGTTTCATTTTGATTGCCATTACTGTTGTTATTAATACATTATTTGGATTTTTTAATTCTTCAATGTGTGGTTTCATCTCATTGTTTTCATGCATGTCATGATATGGGTTTTCAGGTTCACTTGCAACCATTGTGTGTGTGTGTGTGAGACACATGTGTTGATTTACATTGTTTCCATTGGAGTAGTATCATGGGCGCATGTAATACTTGGTTGTGTCTTTGGGCTGTGGTGGCTGACCATGAGGCCCATGCTTGAGGATTGTCAGGGCCTGTGGGCAGGGGGACATGAGTGGGGGCCTGGTGGGGGCTGCCCATGGTGGCTGGGGGGGTGGGGGTGGTGGGAGACATGAGTGGGGGCCTGGTGGGGGATGCCCCTGCACTGCTGGGGGGTGGGGGTGGTGGGAGACATGAGTGGGGGCCTGGTGGAGGCTGCCCCTGCACTGCTGGGGGGGTGGGGGTGGTGGGAGACATGAGTGGGGGCCTGGTGGGGGCTGCCCCTGCACTGCTGGGGGGTGGGGGTGGTGGGAGACATGAGTGGGGGCCTGGTGGGGGATGCCCCTGCACTGCTGGGGGGGTGGGGGTGGTGGGAGACATGAGTGGGGGCCTGGTGGAGGCTGCCCCTGCACTGCTGGGGGGGTGGGGGTGGTGGGAGACATGAGTGGGGGCCTGGTGGGGGCTGCCCATGGTGGCTGGGGGGTGGGGGTGGGTGGGAGACATGAGTGGGGGCCTGGTGGGGGATGCCCATGGTGGCTGGGGGGGTGGGTGTGGTGGGAGACATGAGTGGGGGCCTGGTGGAGGCTGCCCATGGTGGCTGGGGGGTGGGGGTGGTGGGAGACATGGGTGGTGGCCTGGTGGGGGATGCCCCTGCACTGCTGGGGGGGTGGGGGTGGTGGGAGACATGAGTGGGGGCCTGGTGGAGGCTGCCCATGGTGGCTGGGGGGTGGGGGTGGTGGGAGACATGGGTGGGGGCCTGGTGGGGGATGCCCATGGTGGCTGGGGGGTGGGGGTGGTGGTAGACATGGGTGGGGGCCTGGTGGAGTCTGCCCCTGCACTGCTGGGGGGGTGGGGGTGGTGGGAGACATGAGTGGGGGCCTGGTGGAGGCTGCCCATGGTGGCTGGGGGGTGGGGGTGGTGGGAGACATGGGTGGGGGCCTGGTGGGGGCTGCCCATGGTGGCTGGGGGGTGGGGGTGGGTGGGAGACATGAGTGGGGGCCTGGTGGGGGATGCCCATGGTGGCTGGGGGAGTGGGGGTGGTGGGAGACATGAGTTGGACATGAGTGGGGGCCTGGTGGTGCTGCCCCTGCACTGCTGGGGGGTGGGGGGGGTGGTAGACATGGGTGGGGGCCTGGTGGAGTCTGCCCCTGCACTGCTGGGGGGTGGGGGTGGTGGGAGACATGAGTGGGGGGGCCTGGTGGAGGCTGCCCATGGTGGCTGGGGGGTGGGGGTGGTGGGAGACATGGGTGGGGGCCTGGTGGGGACTGCCCATGGTGGCTGGGGGTTGGGGGTGGGTGGGAGACATGAGTGGGGGCCTGGTGGGGGATGCCCATGGTGGCTGGGGGGGTGGGGGTGGTGGGAGACATGAGTGGGGGCCTGGTGGAGGCTGCCCATGGTGGCTGGGGGGTGGGGGTGGTGGGAGACATGGGTGGTGGCCTGGTGGGGGATGCCCCTGCACTGCTGGGGGGTGGGGGTGGTGGGAGACATGAGTGGGGGCCTGGTGGAGGCTGCCCATGGTGGCTGGGGGGTGGGGGTGGTGGGAGACATGAGTGGGGGCCTGGTGGGGGACCCATGGTGGCTGGGGGGGTGGGGGTGGTGGGAGACATGAGTTGGACATGAGTGGGGGCCTGGTGGTGCTGCCCCTGCACTGCTGGGGGGTGGGGGTGGTGGGAGACATGAGTGGGGGCCTGGTGGAGGCTGCCCATGGTGGCTGCGGGGTGGGGGTGGTGGGAGACATGGGTGGGGGCCTGGTGGGGGATGCCCATGGTGGCTGGGGGGGTGAGGGTGGTGGGATACATGAGTGGGGGCCTGGTGGAGCCTGCCCATGGTGGCTGGGGGGTGGGGGTGGTGGGAGACATGGGTGGTGGCCTGGTGGGGGATGCCCCTGCACTGCTGGGGGGGTGGGGGTGGTGGGAGACATAAGTGGGGGCCTGGTAGAGGCTGCCCATGGTGGCTGGGGGGGTGGGGGTGGTGGGAGACATGAGTGGGGGCCTGGTGGGGGATGCCCCTGCACTGCTGGGGGGGTGGGGGTGGTGGGAGACATGAGTGGGGGCCTGGTGGAGGCTGCCCCTGCACTGCTGGGGGGGTGGGGGTGGTGGGAGACATGAGTGGGGGCCTGGTGGGGGCTGCCCCTGCACTGCTGGGGGGTGGGGGTGGTGGGAGACATGAGTGGGGGCCTGGTGGGGGATGCCCCTGCACTGCTGGGGGGGTGGGGGTGGTGGGAGACATGAGTGGGGGCCTGGTGGAGGCTGCCCCTGCACTGCTGGGGGGGTGGGGGTGGTGGGAGACATGAGTGGGGGCCTGGTGGGGGCTGCCCATGGTGGCTGGGGGGTGGGGGTGGGTGGGAGACATGAGTGGGGGCCTGGTGGGGGATGCCCATGGTGGCTGGGGGGGTGGGGGTGGTGGGAGACATGAGTGGGGGCCTGGTGGAGGCTGCCCATGGTGGCTGGGGGGTGGGGGTGGTGGGAGACATGGGTGGTGGCCTGGTGGGGGATGCCCCTGCACTGCTGGGGGGGTGGGGGTGGTGGGAGACATGAGTGGGGGCCTGGTGGAGGCTGCCCATGGTGGCTGGGGGGTGGGGGTGGTGGGAGACATGGGTGGGGGCCTGGTGGGGGATGCCCATGGTGGCTGGGGGGTGGGGGTGGTGGTAGACATGGGTGGGGGCCTGGTGGAGTCTGCCCCTGCACTGCTGGGGGGGTGGGGGTGGTGGGAGACATGAGTGGGGGCCTGGTGGAGGCTGCCCATGGTGGCTGGGGGGTGGGGGTGATGGGAGACATGGGTGGGGGCCTGGTGGGGGCTGCCCATGGTGGCTGGGGGGTGGGGGTGGGTGGGAGACATGAGTGGGGGCCTGGTGGGGGATGCCCATGGTGGCTGGGGGAGTGGGGGTGGTGGGAGACATGAGTTGGACATGAGTGGGGGCCTGGTGGTGCTGCCCCTGCACTGCTGGGGGGTGGGGGGGGTGGTAGACATGGGTGGGGGCCTGGTGGAGTCTGCCCCTGCACTGCTGGGGGGGTGGGGGTGGTGGGAGACATGAGTGGGGGGCCTGGTGGAGGCTGCCCATGGTGGCTGGGGGGTGGGGGTGGTGGGAGACATGGGTGGGGGCCTGGTGGGGACTGCCCATGGTGGCTGGGGGTTGGGGGTGGGTGGGAGACATGAGTGGGGGCCTGGTGGGGGATGCCCATGGTGGCTGGGGGGGGTGGGGGTGGTGGGAGACATGAGTGGGGGCCTGGTGGAGGCTGCCCATGGTGGCTGGGGGGTGGGGGTGGTGGGAGACATGGGTGGTGGCCTGGTGGGGGATGCCCCTGCACTGCTGGGGGGTGGGGGTGGTGGGAGACATGAGTGGGGGCCTGGTGGAGGCTGCCCATGGTGGCTGGGGGGTGGGGGTGGTGGGAGACATGAGTGGGGGCCTGGTGGGGGACCCATGGTGGCTGGGGGGGTGGGGGTGGTGAGAGACATGAGTTGGACATGAGTGGGGGCCTGGTGGTGCTGCCCCTGCACTGCTGGGGGGTGGGGGTGGTGGGAGACATGAGTGGGGGCCTGGTGGGGGATGCCCATGGTGGCTGGGGGGGTGAGGGTGGTGGGATACATGAGTGGGGGCCTGGTGGAGGCTGCCCATGGTGGCTGCGGGGTGGGGGTGGTGGGAGACATGGGTGGGGGCCTGGTGGGGGATGCCCATGGTGGCTGGGGGGGTGAGGGTGGTGGGATACATGAGTGGGGGCCTGGTGGAGGCTGCCCATGGTGGCTGGGGGGTGGGGGTGGTGGGAGACATGGGTGGTGGCCTGGTGGGGGATGCCCCTGCACTGCTGGGGGGGTGGGGGTGGTGGGAGACATAAGTGGGGGCCTGGTAGAGGCTGCCCATGGTGGCTGGGGGGTGGGGGTGGTGGGAGACATGAGTGGGGGCCTGGTGGGGGATGCCCATGGTGGCTGGGGGGGTGGGGGTGGTGAGAGACATGAGTTGGACATGAGTGGGGGCCTGGTGGTGCTGCCCCTGCACTGCTGGGGGGTGGGGGTGGTGGGGGACATGAGTGGGGGCCTGGTGGAGGCTGCCCATCGTGGCTGGGGGGTGGGGGTGATGGGAGACATGGGTGGGGCCTGGTGGAGGCTGCCCCTGCACTGCTGGGGGGGTGGGGGTGTGGGAGACATGAGTGGGGGCCTGGTGGAGGCTGCCCATGGTGGCTGGGGGGTGGGGGTGGTGGGAGACATGGGTGGGGGCATGGTGGGGGATGCCCTTGCACTGCTGGGGGGGTGGGGGCGGTGGGAGACATGAGTGGGGGCCTGGTGGAGGCTGCCCATGGTGGCTGGGGGGTGGGGGTGGTGGGAGACAAGAGTGGGGGCCTGGTGGGGGATGCCCATTGTGGCTGGGGGGTGGGGGAGGTGGGAGACATGAGTTGGACATGAGTGGGGGCCTGGTGGTGCTGCCCATGGCGGCTGGGCGGTGGGGGTGGTGGGAGACATGGGTGGTGGCCTGGTGAGGGATGCCCCTGCACTGCTGGGGGGGTGCGGGTGGTGGGAGACATGAGTGGGGGCCTGGTGGAGGCTGCCCATGGTGGCTGGGGGGTGGGGGTGGTGGGAGACATGAGTGGGGGCCTGGTGGGGGATGCCCATGGTGGCTGGGGGGGTGGGGGTGGTGGGAGACATAAGTTGGACATGAGTGGGGGCCTGGTGGTGCTGCCCCTGCACTGCTGGGGGGTCGGGGTGGTGGGAGACATGAGTGGGAGCCTGGTGGGGGATGATCATGGTGGCTGGGGGGGTGGGGGTGGGTGGGAGACATGAGAGGGGGCCTGGTGGAGGCTGCCCATGGTGGCGGGGGGGTGGGGGTGGTGGGAGACATGAGTGGGGGCCTGGTGGGGGATGCCCATGGTGGCTGGGGGGGTGGGGGTGGTGGGAGACATAAGTTGGACATGAGTGGGGGCCTGGTGGTGCTGCCCCTGCACTGCTGGGGGGTGGGGGTGGTGGGAGACATGAGTGGGGGCCTGGTGGAGGCTGCCCATGGTGGCTGGGGGGTGGGGGTGGTGGGAGACATGGGTGGGGGCCTGGTGGGGGATGCCCCTGCACTGCTGGGGGGGTGGGGGTGGTGGGAGACATGAGTGGGGGCCTGGTGGAGGCTGCCCATGGTGGCTGGGGGGTGGGGGTGGTGGGAGACATGTGTGGGGGCCTGTGGGGGATGCCCATGGTGGCTGGGGGTGGGGGTGGTGGTGGTAGACATGGGTGGGGGCCTGGTGGAGGCTGCCCCTGCACTGCTGGGGGGGTGGGGGTGGTGGGAGACATGAGTGGGGGCCTGGTGGAGGCTGCCCATGGTGGCTGGGGGGTGGGGGTGGTGGTCGACATGGGTGGGGGCCTGGTGGAGGGTGCCCCACACTGCTGGGGGGGTGGGGGTGGTGGGAGACATGAGCAGGTGTGCAGGGTAGTCCCCTGTTTTGTGGGCTGCCTGCAGGGGCCGTGGAGGGTGTACAGGGTACACCTGTGAGGACCCATCCAGCCTAATCGCGTGTGATTATTCCCGTGCACCCCTGTAATACACGTACCCAGCCAAATTGCGTGTGATAATTCCCGCGCACCCCCTGTAATACACGTACCCAGCCAAATCGCGTGTGATTATTCCCGCGCACCTCTGTAATACACGTACCCTGGCTAATCGCGTGTAAAACTTCACGCGTACCCCTGTCATACACGTACCCAGCCAAAATCGCGTGTGAAAATTCCCGTGTACCCCTGTAATACACGTACCCTGGCTAATCGCGTGTTTAACTTCACGCGTACCCCTGTCATACACGTACCCTGGCTAATCTCATGTAAAACTTCCCGCGTACCCCTGATATGCACGTTACCCGCTTTGCTTTCCTTGTTTGGCAGCCCTATCAACTGGTCCAGGGTTAGCGCAGCCCTTTGCGATGATTTAGCGATTTTGATGGCTTTTCCTTGCGCGAGGGCGTTCTTGGCGCTGCTGCAGGGTCGCTGCGATACTCTGCGCCACGGCTGGTTTGGGAGCCTAGAATCCATGAATACGCTGTGCGCAGAAATCGGTTTTGGCGCACGCGCCTGGCGCAGACAATCGCACGCGGACACTGCGCCAGCCGCTTGCGACACTTTTCTACAAAATTCTATGAATTACCCTGTTAATATTTTTCCAAATTCCTCCACAAATCCATTCCAGTCATACAAATGAGCATTGTTATTATTATTATTATTATTATTATTATTATTATTGTGCTTCTGTACCAGAAGTGTCACCCAGGCTGCTGTGTCCCCTGTGAGGTAGGAAAGGATGAAGGCAGTATGAGCATGATTGGCTCGAAAGGCCGCTGGTTTCGTGAGGAAGTGGGCTTGGCGTTGCATAACAAAAGTGGTGAACTTCTGTGGGTCTCCTCTATATTGCTCTGGCTTGGCTAAAGGTAAAGGGGGTTCTGCTGTCACTTATACATTGGAATGAAAGGGATTTGTGGTGGGGCTATGGCTGGGAGCAGGGTCCCTTGTGCTGTGAGGTCTTGCACTTGTGTAGCTAGGGCTGTGTAGTTGCGGGCAGTTCCGTTTTTAATTCTTGCAGGGCTTGAACTATTTCTTCCATATTGGTGAGTTTGTGCTACCTGGGCACTAGTGAATGTTTGGGTGCGCGCTTCTGTCGGGTTGTTGCTCCAACGCAGAGGTAGCACAAACTCCTACCTTCCTTTTAAGGTCTTGGCACCTGCACCAGTAGCAATGCAGGGAACCGCAACCCCACACTGGGATAGAGGGTAAGGGTCTACAGATTGGATAAGTAGAGGGAAGTAGGGTCACCGGAAAGAGGGATAGGTAGAGGGATTCAAGGGTAAACACACTCCTTGGCTCTTCTGGTTTGCTATGATGGCTTGCACACCTTGGCTGCTTGCGGATGGCACACTTTCACTCAGTGGTTTGCCCCAATGAGTTGTGGCCCCCCAGAACACTATCACTCAGTTGCCCACTGTGTAGTTACCCAATAATACACTCTGGATATTGCACAATGATTGGTAACATTTGCCACTCAGGTGCCATCTTGAGTGGTTTTGTACACAGAAAATGACATAGCAACCCGTACTGTAACATACATTGGTATCCATATACAATCCTTTCTCAACAATAGGACCATGAGAGCCTTCTCCCCCACGGCGGCCGCAGACCCCATCCCTATTACACGTGGAGTTCCCCAGGGTTCTTGTGTTTCACCCATCCTATACAATATTTTCACTAGGCCCCTTTTCGATGATCTGGATTCTCTTGGTATCACCTACACTAACTATGCAGATGATACTCATATTCTCCTACCTCTTACGGGTGATTATGACAAGGGTTTGGCCTTGGTAAATAGGATGTATTTCATCATTCAGGCATGGATGGCTACCCATGGACTCTGCCTGAATGATTATAAAATGGAGATTATCATCCTGTGCACCTCCATCACCCTTAAAAAACTGAGACTCAACTATTCCACCTTCAATATTGATAACAACCTTATTAACACCGCTCACGAGGTGAAAACCTTAGGTTTTTATCTTGATTCTACCCTATCCTTCAATAAACAATTCAACGTGATGGCTTCCGCCACTGCATACACCTGCAAATTGATAAGAGCAGGTAAACCTTCCCTGTCTAATAACAGTTGCATCCCCCTTGCCAGAGCACTCATTCTCTCAAAGTTGGATTATTGCAACTCTCTCTTCATTGGTGCCAACAAGGCCACCATCAAGAGAATCCAACTCCTTCAGAATAACGCTCTCAGAGAAGCACTAAGAATCTCCAAGAGAGGCCACATCTCCGAAACTAGAAGAGCTAACAGTTCGCTTTCGACTTATGAGAAAATCCAGTTAAAAGTTGCTTCACTGGTATACAAATGTCTAAACAACGCTGCACCTTGCTATCTCCCCGAGAGACTCTCTAGAACAAGTCTTACAAGACCCACCAGATCCTCTAACACCAACTGCATCACATTACCTAGATTGAAACTCGCTAGAGTCGGAGGATGCAGCTTCCACGTAAAAGCTGCTCAACTCTGGAACTCCCTACCTCCTCCTCTGCGAACAGATCAACCTTACCTTAAATTCCGACAGAACCTCATAAGGTGGATCAAAGACCTTGACAAATAAGGGCAGGCTATTATACCTACTATAATAAAATGACTGATTTCTTCTGCCTACCCTCGCCTGGCCAACTTTGTATATTTGTACATACTCACTGACCCATAGGGTTATCTGCACTTGCAGGGCTTCTTTAGTGTGTATCCTGGAACTATGTGTATGTATGTCATTGATCTGCTCTGCTATCTTAGTTATTGTATTATGTATGCATTCAAACTGTTATGTAACCAAGCTGTAAGCTGTCTTATGCAATGCACCCTGATACCCTTGAGGCTGGTGCACAATACAAGTAATAAAACAAACAAACAAAACAAACAATCAAGAACATTGCCATAAAGGGAGGTATGTGCTACTTTGTTATAATAAGGAACTATACCAGATAAGAAGTGCTGGCAGGTAATTTGAAGTTCATAAAGAATGCTTGCAGGAGAGTACACCAGGAAAGTGCAAGAGTATAAGAAGTCCTGGTAGGAGAGTACACCATGCAATTGTTAGTTCATAAAGAATCCTGGCAGGAGAGTATGCCAGGAAAGTGTAAGCTGAGAGGAAAAGACCAAGACAAGGCAATAGTGGTTGCACACCGAAGAGACACTGTTGAATAAAAACTGTTAATCCAGGAGACATTAGTAAATCATCAAAGAATCCAGGGGAAGGGAACCCCCTCTGGAACTAAAGACTTTCCATTCTGAAAGAACCTTTTTGTTGGAGTTCTGCTATTTTATGAACACTTTTGCTAACATCAGGTTAAATACATTTTCCTTTTCCCTTTATTTTGTTTATAGTGTGAGAGTCAGCATGTTTGGACACATGAATGGCTGTGTTTTCTTGCAGACATCCTGACAGACAGTTCCTTAGTTTTTGATTTTAGTTAGGGAAATTCCTATTAGTGCAGAGACAGAGGCATTTTCCCAACCCATATTATTTCATAAAAGTCTTTAACCAAAAACATGACATCTTTGTGGCTGGCTTTCATTTCTGACCCATCACACAAATCTGTTCCTTGGATCGCAATACTTATTTATTTTATTTTCTAAATGTATCGTATGCACCAATTTACACTCAGTTTGAACATTGACAGAATAAATGTGTGCTTCTTCAGTGTATGATTGTCCTAATGAATCAACAATATGCATTGAGTACACAATAACATGAAATGAATAAAAACAAATGTTGTTTGGGGAGCAACACAAAGACACATATATGTTTTAGTTACATTGTGGTGCTGTATAACAATACTCATTGGGCCTCATTACGAGCTTGGCGGTAGCCGTGCCCGTTTTACAGGCACGGCTACCATCAAACTCGCTACCGGCACCCGCAATTGGGCAATAACCGTCCCATTACGAGTTGAATGGGCTAGTAATTGCCCATTCACAGATGCTGGTATTGCCGGGCTCCTGATCCCCATTTTGCCCCATAGTGCAGAATAGGAGTGGGGAGCATGGTTGCACCGGCACCGTTTATAATGGTGCCGGTGCAATCATGAGTTCTGCTCGCAGGTGCCGGTAGAGCCACCTGGTCGGACCAGGTGACTGCAAGAGCACCCTCGAGCAGAACTCGTAGTATGGCGCTATGGCAAGAACGGTGCCGGTAGCGATACTGGCGCCGTTGTTGCCTTACCGCCATACTCCTAATGAGGCCCATTGTATCTTAGTTTAGATATATATTTGCTAATAAAACTTGCCAACAGTGACCTCCAATTCTTAGTTGCATGTGATGAATGATCTTTTGGTACCAAATGTATTACTTTGGTTAGTATGTTCATATTTAAAAAGAACCTAACCTATCAAAGAAACTAGTTTGATATGCTTGAGTATGAAATATTTTAATTTTTTAAATACAAATGTGAGATTAGTTTCTATTTTTTCAAATGTAGAGCATAACATTTATCAAAATTGTTTGTTTCTCAATTCTCCTCTTGATTTGAAATGGGCACCTTCTTTGTATATGCTTTTAAACTATGCACTTCTGAAATTAAATTATGGCATAAATCATATCAGCTATATATAAGAGAAATGTGTGTGAAGATTTTGTATCATCTATTCTAAGTTTACCCTAATTTCATTTGTATATCTCTTACCTGGATTGCCTTGTTAGGCTCACGCTAGCTTTTCAAAAACGTATGGTGTCCGCATGGCACCATTTTGAATTCAATATACACAGTCCAGCACATGAACATCAAAAGTGGATTTTGTTACTATGTGCAATGAGTTCCACCATCTTGGAAATTCCTTATTCCTGTTTGGATATTCTGTGGCATCTACATGTTTATCCTCCTGTGGTGCCATATCCATGAACATCTAAAATTGACCTAGTATGGACAATAAGCCAGAATCATGGATGCTTCCGTCTGTATGAGCATAAACCATAATTCATACCATATATAGAAGACCCACCTATTCAAGGAGTCTTAACACCTAGGCCATCCTGTTGCCCCCGCGCCACCTGATTCACTAGACACCATCCATCCATCCCTCCCTCTCATCCCTGCCACCCTTTACAGCTGTATCCCTCCTCTGTGCCCCTCTGTATACTACCCCCGCTGTATATCTGTTCTGTTGTTACCTCTGGGAGAGGTAAAGGGTGAAGTGCAGAGAAAGCGGTAGCGAAAAGGAAGGTCTTGAGTTGCTTCCGGAACCGGAGGTGGTTCTGCTCAAGTTTAAGAAAGGCAGGGAGGCTGTTCCAGAGAGAGACCCCTGCCGAGGAGATAGATCTGCCCCCAACTCTCTGCTCAGAGAAGCATCTGATCCTCAGAGAGTTGGAGGTGGATGAGCGGAGAGCTTTAGAAGGAAGATGTTTTTGAAGAGAAAGTTGGAGGTAGAGCGGTCCCAGGCCCCCGAAAGCCTTGTGGACAATGCAGAGGGTCTTGATATGATATGACATTTATAATGTGCCTATACACAAGTGTTTCAATGTGCAAAGTTGTTCCTTGCAGCCACGGGGAGCCAGTGAAGAGTTTTCAGATCTGGAGAGATACCATCCCTGCGCTTGAGGCCAAGGATAAGTCTTGCAGTACTGTTCTGGATAAGTTGTAAAGGTCGAAGAGTAGAGGCAGGAAGATTTAGAAAGAGGCTGGATAAGTTGTAAAGGTCGATGAGTAGCGGCGGGAAGATTTAGAAAGAGGCTGTTGCAATGGTCCTACCTAGAGAGGACTAGAGCTCTGTAGACGGAGAGCTTTTGGGGGAAAGTGAGAAAAGGAAGAATACCTCTGAGGAGGTGCAGCTGATAGTTTGACTTCTTAGAAATGTCAGAGATGTGAGGAGAGAAGGAGAGGGTTGAGTCGAAAATGACACAAAGGTTCTTAGCCTCACAAGAAGAGGACCCAGAGTGGGCGGCCAGAGAGAGAAAGGAAAGGAGGGAGCGGGTGTCCCAATGAGATGGATCTCAGTCTTACTGGCATTAAGGCAGAGATCATTGCATGCCTGGTTATATATAAATAAATGCCTGGATGTAGAGGTGGGGATTAGGAGCGTGTCTGCGCTAGCGATGCATATTTACATGAACACGTGGAACATTTCTGAACAATTACTAAAGTGTGTGCTTAAAACGCAAGAGAACCGAAGCCTGTAAATTTAACGCTCTCAATTTGCTGTGTTTACCGTGAAGGCCAGCCAACAACAACAAGGAAAAAAATGCTCATAGAACACTTTTCCAACCATTTAAAGATGTTTACTCTTTCTTTATGGTAAGTATGAGAATTAAGAAAGGTGAGCCAGCACAAATTCGGTTAATGTAAACACATAACAGGACGAACATTCTTCCCAACAACAATTCCTTTTGTTTTTTGTAGATGGATCTGGGATTTAACCCATGAAATTATTCACAAGACATTAAGAATACTAGTGGGAAACAGTGCAACTAGGTAAGGCTGTGTGCGTAGTACCTGATACCATAATACTTAAAAGTAAATCAAGAATAATAATGAAAAAATAAATAATAAAAAATAAAATATATGAATCAAGAAGTGCATGGACCATTACATGAATACCTGTTCATTTACCATTGAAAAGTACTAGTGAAATTTAACCTTACGTTATTTTGTGGTTTAACTTACTATTTTCTCTTTTTTCTCATCTAATTGTTTTTTTCAATCCTTAACACTCCTACCCTTCACTCCTCCCTAAAATGGCCATTCTTTAATTTTATTTTATCTTACTTAATTTGTGTATTTTTGATTTCAAAAATTCGTTGACTTGAATGTTCTTACTTGATAAATCAATAACTCTCATATGTTGTTAATATGGGCATATCATGTATGTGCTTAACATGTATAAATTATCAAATTATAATTTTTTTTATGTAATACTAATAGCCCTGATTTGAAAAAGATGATTTAGTCATTGAAACACATGTAATCACAAAGGGCACAAGATGTGGAGTGTCTGAACCCTGTAAAGGGAGTCATTTGTCATCCTTTTCAGTTATTTGTGGGCGCTTGGAAATAAGCCAATGTAACACCCTAAAGAGTTTCATTTTTCAAAACGGAGGAGAGGAACCAAGGACTCTGTTGTTACTTTTCCATGCGACCCTGAAAATTCATATCAGCAAAATAACCAAGGGCGCTGAGGTCCAGCAACAGGACAACCCCACCGAAAGAGTTCCTCGAAAGATATACTATTAGTCACATTGGGGACCAAGGACCTTGCTGACCCAACAACAACAAAACACTTTTGAAAAGACAAAATGGCTGACTATTTAGAAAATAGGGAAGAAGATGCTGAGAATTTATTTGCACCAAAAGGAAGTACCGCACATGCATTTGCATCAAATTTGCCAAAATCAAGAGAAGATCTACGCTACAAATTTGTCAAATTATAAAGAGCATCTAAAAAAGAAATAGACAAATACTGGGAAATCAAATCTCTGAAGAACTATATTTCAAAAAAACAGATACCAAGAGGTTTAAGAATCCTAATATTTCCAGACTTCATGAAGGTAGAAGATAAAGATCTAGCCGATTCATGGGAGCAAAACCTGAACCAAAGTTCTTATACTATGCTTGAACTTTTAATAGAACATGCCTCAAGAGAACATAAAAGGATAACAGAACAAATTGAATTGATCAAGAAAGAAATTAAAGAAGCAAAGGCGTTGGAAGTAACGAAGGAAAAGAATTATCAAAAAATGTTTGAGGTGCTGAAAGAATATCAAGATGAGATAAAACTAAGAAAAATTAGGAAATACTTTAGAGACAATAGAGATTATGAAGATGACAAAGAATACACCTTTCAAGACAAATATAAACAACTTACAAAACCAAGATCACAAGAAAGTACCCCAAACACCTCACCAGGCAGCTCAGATGTGAAGTCAGAAGACCAAGAAAAAGAGTCTGAAGATATAAATAACAAAAAAACTGGAGGAGAAGGATTTTTAAACCAAATGAAAAGATATAAGAAGGGGAACAGACTAAACTAAGTTCGTTGTTTTTTAGTACCACAGCAAACAACACAACAACCACCGCCTACAGGAGGAGGGGGAAATGTGGGAGCGGAAGACACAGGAAACCAAGATGCCCTAGAGGATTTCAGGCGGCTCACGAGAGCAGGGGCGAGGGAAGCTGCAAAACGGAACAAAAAAATGACCTAGTACTGAATATATCTAATCACCAGTTAAAACCCAGAGGAGATCTCACTACTAAACAAAGGGTTTACATTTGCACCAGCTACGAACTTTGAAGATACAGCAGCGCATATAGATTTATTCAAGTTTGTAAGGAAGCTCAAACTGAAAAAATATGTTGACACAAAAATCTCAGCACATCGCACTAGGGAACCACCAGCGGCAACAAGTACCCTCACCATTGAAGATTTAACAAACACACATCTATTAAGATCTCTACAAGAAACAGATGAAAGACAGATTCATGAGACCCTTCAAGAACTCCATATAAAACAAACTGGTCTCACAGCCAAAGAGATGAAACCTAAATCAAAGTTTATTCCACAACTAATGCCGGACAATCTAGTGGACACTTTTTTTAAAGCGGTTACTAAAGACCTGAATGACTATACGGATACCAAGTTCAAAACCAATAAGGAATACAAACGATCATATGACAATCTGACCCCAATGGAAAGAAAAGCTTTAAATGTTTTAAAAAAGATAATAATCTAGTCATTAAAGGAGCAGACAAAGGTGGAAAAATAGTAGTGATGAAACGGGAAGACTACTTAGAAATCGCAATGAACCACCTAAATACACTGCTCTGCTACACTAAACTTAAATCTAACCCCAAATTGGAGATACAATTAGAATTAAAGGATGCTATTAAGACTTGGCATAGACAAGGACTTATAACGGACGAGGAAAGCCACTTCTTGGATATCAAACAACCGACTTTACCAACAAAATACTTTTTACCCAAAATTCATAAGAAGTATGAGAGAATCCCGGAGGGGAGACCAATGGTAAGCGGAATTGGCTGGGCGACTATGAACATGGCACAATACATTGATGATATTTTAAGACCCTTGGCAACTCAAACTAAATCATATTTAAGAGACACAACATCGGCAATCAATAAACAATCCACAATAAAATGGCAAGAGGGCTACCTATTAGCCACGTGGGACGTAAGATCCCTTTACACCTCCATTAGACACAATACTGCCATAGAAACCATAGACTATATTTTTTCAAAAGAAACAGCTTCTCATTTTCAATCAATAAGTATGCTAAAAGAAATGTTACTACTCACCTTACAGAACAATGTATTTGTATTTAATGGAAACTTCTTAAGACAAACCCGAGGGGTAGCGATGGGGATCAAGTATGCCCCGGCACTTGCCAACCTAACAATGGCAATGTATGAAGACGAACACATCTACACAGATGAATCTTATGAATCCAATGTGATATTATGGACATGTTACATAGATGATGTTTTATTGATTTGGAGAGGGGAAGAAGAAGAACTAGAGAATTTCAGGAAAAGAGCTAATGCCAATGAGATGGGGATTGAATTTACTGGCATTGCAAGTCGAAAAGAAATTGATTTCTTAGTTTTTAACATTTATATTTCAGACAACTCATTTAAAACAGAAACCTTTAGGAAGAGCAGAGAGGCCAACTCAACCCTATATGCTACAAACTGCCATCATAACGCAGTATTCAGAAACATACCAAAGGGAGAATTCATCACAGCCCGTAGGAATTGTACTGAACAAACAACCTTCAAAGAAGAATGCAAATTACTAACGCAAAGATTCAAAAGAAAGGCATATGGCAAGACAACGATAGCGAAAGCACAAGAGAAAGCTATGAAATTAGACAGAGAAAGTACCTTAGCCACTAACACAAAACTGGTTAAAGACGAAAAAATAAGCTTCATTACTACCTACTGTGCTGATAACATAGTTTTGAGGAAAATTCTAAAGAAAAATTGGTATTTACTCCATTTGGATCAGAATGTGAAGAAATACATTGATGACAACCCAACTATAATCTACAAACGTGCAAGAACGATTAAAAACTTTCTGAGTCCTTCACATCTTCCAGAGCTGAAAAAGGATAATACAATAACATGGCTTCCAGCACTTCCTAAAGGCTTCTACAAGTGTGGCACCTGCACAATGTGCAAGTATGCATTGGACAACTCAACAACCTTCAAGGACAAATATGGTGTCACACAAAGAATTGAAGATTATATAAATTGCAAGACAAAATATGTGGTGTATGCCATCATTTGCCAATGTGGAGCAATATACATTGGTAGTACCATTAGGGAACTCAGAATTAGAATACGGGAACACCTATCAACCATTGGAAGTCAAGCAACAAACCTACCACTAGCCCAACACTGGCAGAAGAAACATCAGATGGACGATAAAAAAGCGCTGAGATTTGTTGGCCTGAAAAAAGTAACCTTAGGCCCAAGAGGCGGCGACCAAGAACTAAAACTCAGGCAACAAGAAGCTGAACTAATTTGCAAATTTCGAGCTGTAGTGAAAGGCCTCAACACAGACAATGAGATGGCCTCCTTTTTATGAATAATGTGTGTGTTTACGCACTGAGAAGAGAATTGACTGAAAATGTATTTGTTGAACTTGCGGATTGAGAACAAGCATGTTTTAATAATTAGAAAATGTGCAAATGTACAAATTGCTTTGTGTTAACCATGAATACAGACTTGGAGAATATATCAATCCATTTGTATTGAATAATAAAGAACTACCTTCAACTGGAACTGATAAAGTAAGGGATATATGGTATCAGGGAAGCCATACGTGCTATCAGACAGGTTTTCACACATTGACTGAAAAGCGTTGACATAAAATCCATTCATAACATATCGCAGGGACTAGAACTGAAATACTGTATTAAATAAGACCGTAATTTTGAGCAGCCCAGGAACATGGCCACGGTACCAGTAATTGAGAAAGGACTATAGATCATGCAGTATTAACTAGCATTAGTAACCTATTAAAATAAAAAGAAAAGTAACAGGCAACTATTTGGCAAAAATGTTCAACAAATGCCAAATTAGTAACTGTACATTGTACATCGGATCACTTTGCAACTAAAGAGATTAATTCAGGATCGGAACCATGGGTAAACATGTGAACTCAGTTAGTTTTCCCATTCCAATCTGGCCGCGGGCAACTACGGTGAAACGAGACTGGGTTGCCAGGCAACCACAGCGTAGCATACAATAGTCTGGTGGGGACGCTGTAAACACAAGGACTTTTTGGCACGGGACGCAGTGAAGGAAAGGTAAGCCCGCTCACGGGGGGCTGGAAATACGAAGGGGTCTGGTTTATCTCGCACACGCGGGAACACGTGGAACATTTCTGAACAATTACTAAAGTGTGTGCTTAAAACGCAAGAGAACCAAAGCCTGTAAATTTAACGCTCTCAATTTGCTGTGTTTACCGTGAAGGCCAGCCAACAACAACAAGGAAAAAAATGCTCATAGAACACTTTTCCAACCATTTAAAGATGTTTACTCTTTCTTTATGGTAAGTATGAGAATTAAGAAAGGTGAGCCAGCACAAATTCGGTTAATGTAAACACATAACAGGACGAACATTCTTCCCAACAACAATTCCTTTTGTTTTTTGTAGATGGATCTGGGATTTAACCCATGAAATTATTCACAAGACATTAAGAATACTAGTGGGAAACAGTGCAACTAGGTAAGGCTGTGTGCGTAGTACCTGATACCATAATACTTAAAAGTAAATCAAGAATAATAATGAAAAAATAAATAATAAAAAATAAAATATATGAAACAAGAAGTGCATGGACCATTACATGAATACCTGTTCATTTACCATTGAAAAGTACTAGTGAAATTTAACCTTACGTTATTTTGTGGTTTAACTTACTATTTTCTCTTTTTTCTCATCTAATTGTTTTTTCAATCCTTAACACTCCTACCCTTCACCCCTCCCTAAAATGGCCATTCTTTAATTTTATTTTATCTTACTTAATTTGTGTATTTTTGATTTCAAAAATTCGTTGACTTGAATGTTCTTACTTGATAAATCAATGACTCTCATATGTTGTTAATATGGGAATATCATGGTATGTGCTTAACGTGTGTAAATTATCAAATTATAAAAATGTTTATGTAATACTAATAGCCCTGATTTGAAAAAGATGATTTAGTCATCGAAACACAATCACAAAGGGCACTAGAATATCTCATAATAAACCACAAGATGTGGAGTTTCTGAACACAGTAAAGGGAGTAATTTGTCATCCTTTTCAGTTATTTGTGGGCGCTTGGAAATAAGCCAATGTAACACCCTAAAGAGTTTCATTTTTCAAAACGGAGGAGAGGAACCAAGGACTCCGTTGTTACTTTTCCATGCGACCCTGAAAAGTCATACCAGCAATATAACCAAGGGCGCTGAGGTCCAGCAACAGGACAACCCCACCGAAAGAGTTCCTCGAAAGATATAATATTTACATGAAGGCAGTAATAGGAAAATAAACACTGCCCGGGATAATTTTTGAAATAGAGTATCTCTCATTCTTTCTTTCCTGGAGAGTGCTCCCTCTTTGGCATTATAATACTTGGCAAGGGGGCTGGGGGCTCTCAACAGTACCTTTCTCAATTCCTGGCGGTTCAAAAGCATTGAGCCAGGCTTCAGGATGTTGTACCAAGTTTGCATCGTGCTGGCCCAAATGGCAAACTGGGATAGATCGGTTCAAAATGGGAGCTCTGTGCACTTCTGGTGGTGTTTGAACAATGCCGTTCAGAGGGCTCACCAGAGTCTGTTAGATGGTCTAGGTCGAGTAAGATGTTGGTAATCGCTGGGTCAGGTCGAAGAGTGACACAATGTTCCAGAAGTTCAAGTCGAGGTCCTGAGAGACCAATTCTGATGTCCCCATGTGATGTTCGTAGAGGAGGTAGTTTGAAGTAGTCCAAAGCAGTGGGTTGATTTATTGGCCAAACAGGTGATGTGCTTTGCTTGGTATGATTCAGGGTCCAGCCTTGTACGTCCTCTCTTTGTGCGCAGCCCTTTCAGCACCAGCCTTTTGGGTGCTCCATGCACAAATCGGTGTGCTGTGCGTAACACAGTGACCGATTTTTGTATTTAGTGTTCAGTCACAGTACAGCTAGCTCCAAGCACACGCCTTAAATATACTGTCATCCAAAGCACTGCATTTATTAGTGCTCAGAATGACAATTTTATTAGGCAAACAGTAAATTCCTAGCAACTGTAAATCCCTGTCGCCTGCTGGCCATGCCAACAGGGCGCGACTGGAAGGGACCTGCGTCAAAGGTGCCACGCCAAACCACCCCGCAGCAGAATGTCTGGCTTCATGTCGAGCCTGTTCAGTGGTTGCAGCAATAGCTGGTAGGAGTGCCAAAAGCAGCACCGCGGGCCCCGGTGGTTCGAAGATGTGAAATGATACGTTATAGAATATCTTTTCATAAATGTTTGTAATCTATAATTTATTTTAATTTTTTCTTGCTGGAGTTGCTAATATTTGTATCTACTCCATGGGCCGCATTACAAGCCTGGTGGTCTGGAAATAAGGGTCCCGGACCACCAGATTTCAAGTCTGACCTGTCGGGGGCACCATCCCCTGCAAGTCTGACCTGTCGGGGGCACCATCCCCTGCAAGTATGCTTTTCACTTAAGCACCGGCACTGTTAGGAACAGTGCTGGTGCTTCCGTGTCCCCATTCCCAAGGGGACTTACACTTTCCGCTGTCCGACATCTCGGGAAGTTGGGTCTTGTAATGTCCCGGTGGCACCGGGATATCAAGTGGCGGAACAGTGTTACTAGTTCGGCGGCAACCTGCCGGACGCACTGGCGAGTTACCACCAAACTGGTAATGAAGCCCCATGTCTATCATCTGAATGTGGCTTTGCTGTCAGTGTTTTGTGCACCATAATGTTTTCTTTTTATTTCTTTTTGTTAAGTATTTCCCGGGCGGGCGATCTTTTGAATTGTATTTTAGATATTGGTAGAATGTTTCCACCGAGTTTGGGGTCCTCCATATGCAAGTGAGCTGAGAGGTACGCCTCTGGTCCTTGCCTCCCTGGCAAAGAGATCTCCTCTAGGCCATAGCTGCCTTGTGAATTGCTACTCTGCTCCATCACTCCTCTGGTCCTTGTCTCCCTGGTGAGGAGCTTTCCTCTAGGTGTTGGGTGCCTTCTGAGATGCTACTTTGGTCTGTCAACCTTCTACATGTTTTCCTGTGGCTGTGGTTTGGTGTGTGGTTGGCATCGGCAGTTGCTAGTTCATGGCGCATGTCCAGCTGCATTGTGCCACACGCCCATGTAAGACTGAGTACTGCTATATTTGAAAATGTCTTAGCAATGTCAGCATGTAGTCAGTAGGGGAGTCCTAGGAAACTGTCTATAAACTATGGGTTCTGAATTTGTGTCATGCCACACGATGAAGCATTACTTAGTCTCTATATACAAGAAGAAAGTATTATATTTAATCAAGTGTCGACTTACGCTCTTCCCACATCTAATGGAGTTCTTTATCACACATTTTATTAATTAAACATCAATACATTTCATAAAAATAAGCATGATACATAAAACACATACATTATATTAAAACCACACAAGTAGAAACACCACAAGTGAGTAATGTTGCACTAACTTCTCAAGGATCACAAATGTGTGTACACATCACACTTTGATTCCCATGCCTCATTACTTTCAGCCTATTCCCTATTAGTGTATTTCCAAAATAACCCGACTTGTACAAGTTTCTGTCCTTAATAAACAAACATGTAGGACATTCTTCAGGGGAAAGTGTCTTGTGCTGTTAAAGTGTCTTGTGCCAGAAAGAATCTTCTTGAAAAGGGGAAGGAGCGTATTAATCAAGAAAATAGGCACCCTATTAATACTTAGTCATAAGGTATAAATCTCTATTTCCATAAAATAGCACCCTGATCCCTCAAAGGGTGTCCAGATATGTTTCTTATTATTGCATACCTCTCTATCCCAACCATGACTCTTGGGTCTTTTCTAGTGCTTCTTGCAGATTCCCAATTGTTTAAGCAATTCTTGCGTTCCCTCTTCTGTTCTCTAAAAATGTGTGCACAAATAAAGCCTATTAGAACTCTGGAACGTCATATCATTTTTATTATTAATGTATCTGGTAAGCATAAGTTAGTCAAGCTTACCTAGCTGGATGTGGCCCCAAGGTAAGTCTTCTCTGATTCCTCTCAACTCAGGACAAAAACAGTTGCTGCCCTGTGTGACAGAGTAGGTACACTCTGTTACACATAAATTCTATTCCAACAGGTTTGTCACCAAAATTACTATTTATACAGTGGGAGCAGGTAGGTAGACCAAAAAACACTCACTTGTCATACATGACATTCAGAGTATAACTACTTCCATTCTCATTCCCGAGGGGACTCTTGTAACAGGAGGGTATGTACATCACTCCTCGCCACTTTCTTTTCTAATTAAAGCTCTGTGGAAACATTAAGTTATACAAAACTTTCCATGAGTTCCACTACTCATATCAAATTTCTAGACTGTAACCTCTAATATAGGAATTGGAGGACGTAAACATTTAACTCCACTTACTTCAATGCTTCAGCCGGGAGGGTTCCCTGTTGTGTTACGCTAAATCCATGGTGCTGTATAAAATTTGCGGCGAAAAAATGCATACTCGCATAACGTACTCACGTAACGTCATGATGTCATTGTGTGACGTCATGACATCATTGCGTCACGCGTACACTCATGAATACGGGCGTCTCATCAATCAATTGCAAAATATCCGTGTTATTCTGGGATATGTAGTTATATTGAATCCTCCCCAGTAATGCAATTTTGTAGTATTAAGTGTCCTCACCAAGTAATTCTAAACATTTCTTTCTCCAAAAATGTGTGAATTATGACACAACTATGTTCCCTAAATCGCTGGATTGTAATTGAGGAGAATAAAGTGCTGACCATTTCTACATAACTCATGAACAACATAGACACACCGTATTCATGTTTCTAAATTAGAGGACAGAGTTCAAACATGAAAAGAATTGGTCACAATTTTCAGCTATCCACACACTAACCTTCACAGAAAAAACAAACTTTCCAATTCTTGGAAAGTGCATGAACACCACTCTAATCACAGTTTACAGAATGTATGTTCTCTGGTCTCCTAATTAAACATATACAGGCCGATTCATGGAATAATTAGCGCGGCGCAAGTGGGCAAAAACGTGCGAATCGCAGTGGAATAGCGAAAATCGCAGTGCAAGTGCGAAAATCGCACGAAAAGCAGCGCACGTCGATTCATGGAAGGCCGTGCGCGAGAAAACCAGCGGATGTGCGATAAAAAAGTGCGCGGCGCACTTTGGCGCACAGGCCATCTAACAGCGTGCGCCAGGTCACAGCGAAAATCGCACAGGCCACAGCGAAATTCGCACATAGCGCGGCGCACGCAACAAAAGTAGGCGGAACACGGGCGTAACACACGGAATGGGGAACAACTTGCCAAAACGTGGGCGTCACGGGGGAAGTACAGGGCAAAAGTGCGCGGAACGCCCACACGCTCGCCTGCAACACGTATTCATGGAATAGAATAAGTGAAAAAAGCGCACGCTCAAAACAAGGCACAGGCACAAACACGACCGCCACAAGAAAGCAGGCGGTAGCGTCTCTGCGGCTGTAAGAAATGTGCGCCAAAAGGTGCGCCAACAAATAGCACCTATATACTGCCATGATGAATGTCCCATACTGTGGCCCTCCATGAAAAATTACGTGCAAAGGGGTACCCACAAACACGGACACCCGCTGACAAAAAATACGTGTGCGTGTATACCGGGGTGCACGGGAAGTCTCACACGCGATTTTCAGGGTACGTGCATCACAGGGGTTCGCGTGAAGTTATTCACGCGATCGGGCCTGGGGGAGCGGGCTACGTGTATTTCAGGGGTTCGCGTGAAGTTTCTCACGCGATCGGGCCTGGGGGAGCGTGCTATGTGTATTTCAGGATTTCGCGTGAAGTTTCACACGCGATCGGGCCTGGGGGAGCGGGCTACGTGTATTACAGGGGTGCGCGGGAAGTTCCACACGCGAATAGCCTGGGGGCGCGTGTATTTCAGGGGTGCGCGGGGAGTTCCACACGCGAATAGCCTGGGTGCGTGTATTTCAGGGGTGCGCGGGAAGTTCCACACGCGAATAGCCTGGGCGCGTGTATTTCAGGGGTGCGCGGGAAGTTCCACACGCGAATACCTGGGCACGTGTATTTCAGGGGTGCGCGGGAAGTTCCACACGCGAATAGCCTGGGCGCGTGTATTTCAGGGGTGCGCGGGAATTTTTACACGCGATTTCTGCACAATACGTGTATTTCAGGGGTGCCGGGGAGTCCCACATGTGATTTGACAGTGTGGGTCCTCCCAGGTGTACCCTGTACACCCTCCACGGCCCCTGCAGGCAGCCCACACCACAGGGGACTACCCTGCATCCCTGGTCATGTCCCGCAGGCAGCCCACCAAACATGGGCATGCCCCCCAGCAAAGGCACATGTCCAACTCATGTCCCCTTGCACCCCCACCCCCCAGCACTGTGGGGCACCTGCCAGCAGGCCCCCACCCATGTCCAACTCATGTCCCCCACCACCCCCACCCCCCAGCACTGTGGGGCACCTGCCAGCAGGCCCCCACTCATGTCTCCCACCACCCCCACCCCCCCAGTCACCAGGGGCACCCTCCACCAGGCCCCCACTCATGTCCCCTATCACCCCCACCCCCCCACCACCAGGGGCACCCTCCACCAGGCCCCCACTCATGTCTCCCACCACCCCCACCCCCCCAGTCACCAGGGGCACCCTCCACCAGGCCCCCACTCATGTCCCCTATCACCCCCACCCCCCCAGTCACCAGGGGCAGCCTCCACCAGGCCCCCACTCATGTCCCCTATCACCCCCACCCCCCCAGTCACCAGGGGCACCCTCCACCAGGCCCCCACTCATGTCTACCACCACCCCCACCCCCCCAGCCACCAGGGGCAGCCTCCACCAGGCCCCCACCCATGTCTCCCACCACCCCCACACCCCAGCAGTGCAGGGGCACCCTCCACCAGGCCCCCACTCATGTCTCCCACCACCCCAACACCCCAGCAGTGCAGGGGCACCCTCCACCAGGCCCCCACTCATGCCTACCACCACCCCCACCCCCCCCAGCCACCAGGGGCACCCTCCACCAGGCCCCCACCCATGTCTCCCACCACCCCCACACCCCAGCCACCAGGGGCACCCTCCACCAGGCCCCCACTCATGTCTCACACCACCCCCACACCCCAGCAGTGCAGGGGCACCCTCCACCAGGCCCCCACTCATGTCTCCCACCACCCCCACACCCCAGCAGTGCAGGGGCACCCTCCACCAGGCCCCCACTCATATCTACCACCACCCCCACCCCCAGCCACCAGGGGCAGCCTCCACCAGGCCCCCACCCATGTCTCCCACCACCCCCACACCCCAGTCACCAGGGGCAGCCTCCACCAGGCCCCCACCCATGTCTCCCACCACCCCCACACCCCAGCAGTGCAGGGGCACCCTCCACCAGGCCCCCACCCATGTCTCCCACCACCCCCACACCCCAGCAGTGCAGGGGCACCCTCCACCAGGCCCCCACTCATGTCTACCACCACCCCCACCCCCCCAGCCACCAGGGGCAGCCTCCACCAGGCCCCCACCCATGTCCCCCACCACCCCCACACCCCAGCCACCAGGGGCACCCTCCACCAGGCCCCCACTCATGTCTCCCACCACCCCCACACCCCAGCAGTGCAGGGGCACCCTCCACCAGGCCCCCACTCATGCCTACCACCACCCCCACCCCCCCAGCCACCAGGGGCACCCTCCACCAGGCCCCCACCCATGTCTCCCACCACCCCCACACCCCAGCCACCAGGGGCACCCTCCACCAGGCCCCCACTCATGTCTCACACCACCCCCACACCCCAGCAGTGCAGGGGCACCCTCCACCAGGCCCCCACTCATGTCTCCCACCACCCCCACACCCCAGCAGTGCAGGGGCACCCTCCACCAGGCCCCCACTCATATCTACCACCACCCCCACCCCCAGCCACCAGGGGCAGCCTCCACCAGGCCCCCACCCATGTCTCCCACCACCCCCACACCCCAGTCACCAGGGGCAGCCTCCACCAGGCCCCCACCCATGTCTCCCACCACCCCCACACCCCAGCAGTGCAGGGGCACCCTCCACCAGGCCCCCACCCATGTCTCCCACCACCCCCACACCCCAGCAGTGCAGGGGCACCCTCCACCAGGCCCCCACTCATGTCTACCACCACCCCCACCCCCCCAGCCACCAGGGGCAGCCTCCACCAGGCCCCCACCCATGTCCCCCACCACCCCCACACCCCAGCCACCAGGGGCACCCTCCACCAGGCCCCCACTCATGTCTCCCACCACCCCCACACCCCAGCAGTGCAGGGGCACCCTCCACCAGGCCCCCACTCATGCCTACCACCACCCCCACCCCCCCAGCCACCAGGGGCACCCTCCACCAGGCCCCCACCCATGTCTCCCACCACCCCCAAACCCCAGCCACCAGGGGCACCCTCCACCAGGCCCCCACTCATGTCTCACACCACCCCCACACCCCAGCAGTGCAGGGGCACCCTCCACCAGGCCCCCACTCATGTCTCCCACCACCCCCACACCCCAGCAGTGCAGGGGCACCCTCCACCAGGCCCCCACTCATGTCTACCACCACCCCCACCCCCCCCAGCCACCAGGGGCAGCCTCCACCAGGCCCCCACCCATGTCTCCCACCACTCCACACCCCAGCAGTGCAGGGGCACCCTCCACCAGGCCCCCACTCATATCTACCACCACCCACACCCCCCCCAGCCACCAGGGGCAGCCTCCACCAGGCCCCCACCCATGTCTCCCACCATCCCCACACCCCAGCCACCAGGGGCACCCTCCACCAGGCCCCCACTCATGTCTCCCACCACCCCCACACCCCAGTCACCAGGGGCAGCCTCCACCAGGCCCCCACTCATGTCTCCCACCACCCCCACACCCCAGTCACAAGGGGCAGCCTCCACCAGGCCCCCACCCATGTCTCCCACCACCCCCTCACCCCAGCCACCAGGGGCACCCTCCACCAGGCCCCCACTCATGTCTACCACCACCCCCACCCCCCAGCCACCAGGGGCAGCCTCCACCAGGCCCCCACCCATGTCTCCCACCACCCCCACACCCCAGCAGTGCAGGGGCACCCTCCACCAGGCCCCCACTCATGTCTACCACCACCCCCACCCCCCCAGACACCAGGGGCAGCCTCCACCAGGCCCCCACCCATGTCTCCCACCACCCCCACACCCCAGCAGTGCAGGGGCACCCTCCACCAGGCCCCCACTCATGTCTCCCACCACCCCCACACCCCAGCAGTGCAGGGGCACCCTCCACCAGGCCCCCACTCATGTCTCCCACCACCCCAACACCCCAGCAGTGCAGGGGCACCCTCCACCAGGCCCCCACTCATGCCTACCACCACCCCCACCCCCCCAGCCACCAGGGGCACCCTCCACCAGGCCCCCACCCATGTCTCCCACCACCCCCACACCCCAGCAGTGCAGGGGCAGCCTCCACCAGGCCCCCACCCATGTCCCCCTGCCCCCAGGTCCTGACGATACACAATCATGGCAGTAATGGGCAGCATACCCAGCACAAACACCCAGGCAAGGATTGCATCCACCCACATAGTGAATGCAATTACATGACACAACCCCAATGGCAAGTATGTAAATGAACACATGTCCGTAACACACACATACACAATGGCTGCAAGTGAATGTCAAAACCCATATCATGACATGTATGAAACCAAAGACAAAATAACACAAGTGGAAGTAAAAATAAAAAATGTATTAAAGATTAAAAATAAGTAAACAAATCAAACATACAACTATGTGGATAACAAAATAAATGGTCCATGTTGGAGAACAAAAGTACAAATCAAAAAACGAAAAAGGAATACAAAAACAAATGTTGACCAAAGCAATATCAAGTAGAAGCAAAAGAATGAAAAACCATTTCCACATGGTGAACACAATAATGAAAAAAAGTTAAAATGTTCCTTCAAAAAACAAACTAAATACAGGAATGTACCAGGGTCCATGAGCCCAACACCATAAAGGAAACCTACTACTACCTAATGAAAAAAATATATACAAAAAAGTGGCCATTGTCCGAGCGGTCCAAAATAATAAAAACAAATAAAGGAAACCTAACACTAACTAACTATATAACTATATACAAAGGCAGCGGGCAAGTCCTGCGGCTCACTTGTTGATGTTGCTGGCCAGGGCATCATCGAACTCCATGTCGATGTCCTGGAGGCGGGACTCTGTCCTGGCCCCGAGGTCTCGCAGGGATAACCCCATGTTCAGCTCAAACTCCCTGCGAGCTTCCTCGAGGCACTCAGCCCGCCTCAACGCCCGACGCATGGAGAACTCCGCCCTGACCATGGCGAGCCGCTCCTCTTCCGCCCGCTGCCGCTCCGCACCTATCCGCTGGACCAACTGCTCCCACACGGAAGACACCACCATCCCAGGGTTGCCCTGCCCTCCGGCCGATGCCTGCCCCTCTGATCTTGATGGCCCCGAGCCATGATGCCTCCCACGTCGAGCCCGCTGCTGCCTCCGACGCCACTGCCTCTGCCAGCACGACGGCATCCAGGCTGATGGAAACCACCGACGCCGTCGTGCACGTGCCCTGCCTGATGATGCTGTCACATCTTCCACCTGCTGGGGTCCAGTTGCTGTGTTGTCCACCCCTGCTGGACCTCCGACTCCCAACTGTGGCAGGGATGGGATCCCCACCGAGCTGGCTGCATTGGTCGGGGCAGGTCCACAGGGGGCCCTGGTGGCATCTGGGCTGGAAGACGGCAAGGAGAACGACTGGTGGATAGCCTGCACAGAGGAGGAGAGGGCCGCCACATTGGCCAACACATGCAGGAAACCCCCGAACATGGCCGATCCCAATTGGGCCACGTCGGCACGGTGCACTTCGTGATGACGTGCGTGCTCCTCCCGGGAAGCACGCACAGCATCACGAATCACAGCCGTGCGCATCACGACCCCAATCAGGACCTTCTCCGCACGGCCAGGGGTTCCCACGTCCGCAGGTGGAGGGGAGTCAGGTGACATGGACATCCCCTCTACCTGCGGACGGGCCTGGGACGGGGCATCCCTGCTGGTGCATGGTGGTGCACTCACAGGGTCAGGGACAGCGACATGCACAGGCCCCTCCACGGTGACCTGTGCTGCCTCCTGCCCCTGGCCCTGGACTGCACCACTTGCACCAGCAGGGATGCCCCCACCAGGCCCCATGTGTGCCCCAGTGGTGGCCTCCTCCTCCTCTGTGCAAACCACCAACCTGGATGGCTCCTCACCGTCTCCCACCGTAGCAGGCCCCTGTGGGGGCTCACCCACCCCTTCCGCTGCAGCCGTGGGGGCATCCCCGCCGCCTTGCTCCACAGCGCCGTCTCCGCCCTCTTCTTCACTAGCCGCTGCGTAGAGGGAGACAAAGAACACAAGCATCAGGCTACTGTACAATGGTCCCCTAGACAGGAAGCAATAGCAGATGAGCACCACTGTCAAAGTACACTTCCATCATGTCCCTCCACAACACATGGGTCAGTCCAGGCAAAACACACACAGTAACAGGCATGGTGCATGCCATGGACATTTCCATGCATGTCCAATGGACTCTTGAAACATTCAATGATATGTAACTCACATGCATCATGGCTCATGCCTATCACATGCACACACTTCACCTCAGTCACATCCATCTGGCCCCAAACACACCAAACACAGCGGATACAAGGGTATTTTGGCTGCTTCACTGAATCTGTGCATTGTCACACACATGTGTCATGCATCCATGGCATGCACAAGGCACAGACACGCAGGTCAGGCACACAGACATGGCTACCATATATGTACCTGGCATCAGCACCCATCCCTCACCCCCACCCATGTCCAGGTACAGAGACTGGCATGCTCTCATGTTCAAAATCAGCATAGGGCTCCCCATGCGGCATTTGAACGCATGCAACAACCATGTGGGTCACACATCAGTGGTCGCACATGCATTACCATGATGTCCCTGCACACATACATGCATACATGGCCTATGGCACACATACAGGCAAGTATCATAGATCCAGCACACCGCAACATGCCCTGTCTCACACAGTAATGCTTGGACACTTACCGCTCAACTCCAGACAGGCCTCCCTCTCAAGGATCTGGGCGTGGAGCGCTGGGCGTACGCGTTCCAGGACCCTCATCTGTATGGAACTCATGCGGCCCCGGCCCCCCTCCACGAGGCGCCGCGCCTTCACAAGAGTCCTGGACCTCAAGTCCTCCCAGCGCTTCTTGATCTTCAGGACGTCGCGGGTTGCCACCCCCTCCGCGTTGATGGCAACCACACAGTCGGCCCAGATCCTCTGCCGTCCTTCCTTGCTGGCGCGGGACGATCCAAAGAGGGCATCATACTGCCCCAGGACATGCTCCACCAGGACACCAACTTCGGTGGCAGTGAAGCTGGTGCCCCTCTGCCCCTCTGGCCTGGGGTTGCCACTGGTGCCAGATGTGGAAGTGCCCGACATGGCAACCCCAGAGGCAGGTGTGGGTGGGCAACTGGGTCCTGGGGCTGGGCTGTGGAGCGATGTAATCCCAGTCGGGAGTCTTCAGTTCCAGCACGGGTGGACACAGCAACTGGACCCCTGCAGATGGCTGATGTGCAGGCACCAAATGGCAGGGCACGGTGGCAGCAGGCAGGCAGGCAGGCAGGCAGCAGCAGATGGCACGTGGGAGGCTGCTCGGCGCACTGAGGGGCAGTAACTCGGCCTTCTGGGCAGGAGCGTGGTCTTCCGTGTGTTTTCGCGTGGCCAGCTTGATACGGAGTGATTTGGCACGTGAAAATCCTGCACGTCAGCGTGAAATCCAAGGAAAGGCCCTTAGCGCGTAAGCGCGTCAGCACGCATACGCGATTCTATTGGACCAGAGTCCCTCAGCGCGTAAGCGCGTCTGTGACGTGACCCGCACGGGTGTTCCCCACTCAGCACGTGATGACGGGGCACACGTGGAAATACTGCACGTCAGAGTGTCATCGCGTGTAATTGGACAAAAGTGCGCATACACGCGATTGGCCTATGTACGTGTATTTAATGGGTGCGCGGGCACTTACACACGCAAGTACGTCAGCGAACCTGTATCCCGTGGTGCGTGTGAATTTCCACACGCTATTGGACTGGGAACTGGATTCCAGGGGTGCGCGGGTCACACGCTGTATCCCGTGGTGCGTGTGAATTTCCACACGCTATTGGACTGGGAACTGGATTCCAGGGGTGCGCGGGTCACACGCTGTATCCCGTGGTGCGTGTGAATTTCCACACGCTATTGGACTGGGAACTGGATTCCAGGGGTGCGCGGGTCACACGCTCGCCTAGAACACGCGCAAAGCATAAATTTGCGCACTTTAACAATAACAAGCTCAGACGCCAGGATGAACATACCGTTCCTAGCAGCAGTGGCAGTGGGCTACCAAAGGAGGAGGAGGAGGATAGTCAGGGCCCGAATATTCACACCCAGAACCAGCATTTTCGGGATGCCTGATGACCAGGTGTATGGGAGGTACAGGTTTCCACCACACATCATACTGGACCTGGTGAGTGAGTGGGAGGATGACCTCACATCACCCACCCTGTGCTCCCAAGCACTCAGCCCCCTGGAGAAGGTCATCAATGTACTGCACTTCTTAGCCACTGGATCATTTCAGCGGACAAGTGCCATAGTGGGTGGGGTGTCACAGGCCACCCAGTCACGCTTCCTACACCAGGTCTTGAACATCATGACTGCACGCCCATCAGTCCGCAGGCACATATACCTGCCCAGAACACCTGCAGAAAGGCATGCTGCCGCCCTGGATTTTTACGCAGTGGCACGATTCCCCAAAGTGCTAGGTGCCATCGACTGCACCCATGTGGCTCTACGTCCCCCCAGGGCATCTGAGCACATCTATAGGAACCGCAAGCACTGGCATTCCATCAACGTGCAGGTAGCATGTAATGCCAAGGGAATCATCACCTCAGTATATGCCAACTATCCCGGCTCCACCCACGACAGCTTCATTTACCGAATGTCCACCCTAAGCCGGGACCTAGAAGCTGGGCGGCATGGCGATACATGGCTGCTTGGTGAGTATGTATGCCACTGCACATGCATGCATGTTGGATACTGAGCAAGGTCACAACCTCACCAATGATACCAATCCCCACCTCCACAGGGGACAGTGCCTACCCTCTCAGCCCCCACATGATGACGCCAATTCGGAACCCCACCACGCCACCCCAGGTAAGATTTAACACAGCCCACATTACAACCAGGGGCATAGTGGAGCGCACATTCGGAGTGCTGAAGTCACGCTTTCGCTCCCTTGACCGTTCTGGCGGGCAGCTGTTATACGCTCCCCCAGTAGTGTGCAGGATCATAGTGGCAGCATGTGTCCTGCACAACGTTGCAACACGCCGGGGCCTGGCCGTGGACATGGTGGTGGCCCCACATCCCCAACCACATGCACAGCCGCTGCGCATGGGAGGGGAAAGGGCACGGGGGGAGGCAGCCCGTACACAGCTAGTGGCTAATTACTTCACATAGAAATCACACCCCTGTGGAGTGCACACTGCCCTGGCACATTCCATCTGACAATCAATGATGACTCAACCTGACACTGATCCTGAATGTGTGGAGAATGAACCGGGAATTCCATGTCAGCCTGAGATTGTTCACCTGGAAGTGTCACGATGTGTGCATCCCTACCCACACAGACACCACCAATGCAGTTTTGTGAAGTTACAAATTCAAGCAGCTGAAATGAATACCCACTTGCAAAATGCAACAAGAGGACAGTGCCATGTCAACCAACCCAACCCCAGCACCGCCACACGACACACCGTGCCATGTCATGCTAGTTGCACGTAAACAAAGTAATCCCCACAACATGACACTAGCGTCACAATGTACGGTGTCCCTATTAGAAACTTGCAACACCTGAAATGCTCACAGTAATGCCGGACCAACAACAAACTTGAGCACGTACTACCATTAACATGACATCACTAATGTATAATATTAGGAGTCTCACCACCTGGAAATGCCTGCACTCCCACCACTACCAACTGTGCAGTGTTGGCGCCTGTAGAGTTGTAGGTGCACTGCTGCCAACATGGACCACATCTCCAGACTAGAGGTCCTTGTGTAGACATGAGGAAGGGACCTGCAAATTTGGAGGTAGACACAGAAGATGAGTTACACATCAATGCAACATGCAGTGTACAACACAACAGCAGTATGCACTAGGAATGTATACACAGTATTGACTACAGACTGCCCACACAGCTCATGGGAGTCCAACGTCACTGTGTAATTCACTGTCACTTGGGCACACCCTTTGCAAGCCCATGGAAACGGGAAGCAGGAGGGGTGTGTGTGACTCAAACCCAAGCATCTGAACCAAATACATTACAAGCCTGCATGTGCCCAGCCACAATGCAGCGTATGCCCACAGGAACCACGGAAGCCAACAAATCGTCCCAAAAAAATAGGGAATAAAATAAATAACAATAAAAATAAAAATAAGAAACAATCAAAAATGGCCATTGATGGGCCCGGGGGGGTTGGGGAGGCCACCCAGGAGGTCCGAGGACAGGATGCACACCAGAACCCACCTGCGTGGATCGTGGGAAGATAAAACACCTCCATGGGCTCATGGCCCACACGGCTACCCTATTGTGGGAGTATCACTGCTGTCGCTATTATCACCCTGTGCAGCTGCATCCGGAGGTGGTTGCACTATGGGAGGCAGCCCACGCAAGGCCCTAGTCTGCTCCTCCATGGCTGCAAGCATGCGGGTGTGGTAGGTCTGGTTCTGGAGGATGAGTGTGCGGAGGTCCCCATGCAACAACTCACGGGATGCCCGGACCTCCGCCCTCGTTGCCTGCATCTCAGCTGAGAGCGTACGGGTGAGACGCTCCAGCTGCTGTTCTGTCCTTTGGTGTGTTGAAGCCTCAAGCTCAACAAGAGTCGTCCTGAGGTGAAGGAGCTCCTGCCTCAGGGCCTCCCTGTGGCCCTGGGACTCAATGGAGATGGCCTCCTGCAGAGTCGCCAGTGCCGCCCGCCTGTCCCTGTTGGACCCCAACATGTCCTCCCTGTGTGACTGGCAGATGGAGTCGGTTGCCTGCTCTAGTCGCTCCATCAGCCTTTCTGGGGGGACAATGGAAGTGGCCACCCTATCCATGGCCTGAGCCATCATCTCGGATGATGCAGCCTGTTGGGTTGCCATACCGTAAATGGATTGCTCCCATGCGGTATTGCCGGGTGGCGTACGGCCACCACGTCGGCGGGCACCACACCTGTCTGGGGCAAGGCGAACTGCGCCTTGCTGTGCCGGCACTGCCTGAGGCTGCAGGACTGCATTCCCCCTCTGATCTGCTGGCCCAGGAACAGGATCAGATGTCGTGGAGTGTGACCCTGCATCCGTAACCACCGAAGGCGTAGCTGCCAACACTGACATCCCCATGGAGGGTTCTGACCCTGGTGCAGGTGGGTGAGACAGAACAGAATCCCTCCCTGGAACACTCACCTGCGACGGCACGTAGGTCTCATCCGAATCAACACCTGAGTACAGCTCGGGGGAGGTGCAGCCAGAGACACCCCTTGAGAGCACGACCTGCAGCACTTGTGGGTTCTCCCCCACCACCACACCACGTCCCTCACTGGTGGTTGGTCGGCCCTTGGACCCCTCCTGGGTCTACACTATCTCCACAACCCCAGCAGTATCAGGTGCGTCTTCCCCTGCAAAGACATGAAATCAAAGAAATGGAAACAGGCATTAGCACCATGGCACACAATGAGGGCTGAGAAGCAAGAGAACCAGTACTTGATTGACACATGTCCCACATGACTAAAACCCTCCCATGCATGCACCCTCACTGCGTATGAAGTGCAGGCAAATGGCACACACTGATGACACCAAGATGGAAGATGAACACATTTTCTGCATGCTGCCTGGCAGTGGCATCACACATTGGCCTGTGATTGCCAGGTGAAACACACATGCCATCACACAGATGGCATGTACCATTGCTATTGAGTGAAGATGGAGAGGAGGGCAGCACCTATTCATTCAGTCCAGTTCCCGCATGTAATAGCTTTTCTAATTCTAACAGGTCAGATTTTTCACCTGGAGCTGCCAGTCTGAAATGGTCCAATTGCACAGGGACATGTGTGTACAAATGATATCCAGGTAACAAAGTCACTCCACTTTACCATACCCATGTCAGACATGTGACTAGTGGACAGCGACATGCCTAGTGAAAGTGGTGGAATGCAAACAAACTGACTGAATGAACAGTGAAGAAGAAGCAAATATGTTGTGGCAAGGTGACACTTCAAGGGCAACTGGCGTGCAGTTGGGCTAGATGTCTACTGTTGGCAGAAGGGATACTGCTATGGCCAAATGCAGCTGCGCAGGAAGGATTGCAGCTGCGCAGGAAGGATTGCATGAAGCACATGGCTGACCCATACGACTCAGGCGCACACACTCTCACCTGGCACACAAACAGAAGCCCTCACACACACACCATGCACATGGATGACACACACATGCATGTGCACTCACCGGACAATGCCTCGTAATCAGCCAGATCTCCCACGCCTTGGATCTGTTCCTCCGTGACGTAGGTCCCAGCGACTGACTCATGTGGAGTGAGTTCCGTGTCTACTACTGGAGACCCACCTCCAGTCACTAGAGTTGCGGCATGACTTGAGGCCAGCTTACTCTTTGCCCTGCGCTTTAGGTCATTCCAGCGCTTATAGCAATCATTGGCTGTGCGCCTCACAATTCCAAGGGCACTTACGATGTCCGCAACGGTCTGCCAGTGTGCCTGGCGTTGTGCAGGTGTGGTCTAGGATCCTGCAACAATGACCATCTCATTGTCATGTCCGGACACATACTGGACAAGTGCATTCAGTTCGTCATCCCTGAAGCTGGGCTTCCTGGACGGGCCGGACTGTGTAGCCGTGTCTGGGGCATCAGCCTGTGCCGGACGAGCACTCTTCCTCTTCCGCTTGGAAGGTGGTGGTGATCCTGAGTGTCCTGCGCCGCTCTGGACACTAGGGGCAGGAGCCCTGGTGGACTCTGTATCAGGAGTGTGGGATTGCACACTCAGCATGGGAATTGGTGCAGGCATTGGCTCTAGTGTCATGGTGTCAGGGGGAATGTCAGCAGCATGGACTAGGACCGACACTGTCCTGGCTGGGTGTGTGAGGGCTGGGGTGGATGGAGCCGCAGCTGCCCCTGCAGCCTCTCCGCCCTGCCTCCTTGGTGCAGCAGATGACCTTGCTGCCCCAGATCCACGTGGCATGATGGCATCAACGTGCACCAGCGCACGTGTCGTAGCCCTGCTGACCTGGAAGTCAGCCATGGAGTCAGCCAGGTCTGGTGCCACAATGGGCTGGTCCAACAAGGGCTGAGCATGGATGGTGTCAGCCACATCAGCCTCAATGGGAGGGGGGGAGGGGGGGATTATGGGTGCCCGTGACTGGTCCTCCACACATGGGGGGACAGGCTCACCCTGCAAGTTACGACCACGTCCCCTACCGGATCCACCACGGCCACCACTTGTGGCTCTTCCACCTTTGCCACCCTTACGGAATCCTCGCCTCCCAGCCATGGCACTGATGTTAATGTGCGTATGGGAGTGGATGTAGACTATTGTCGTGGGCAATTGGGGGTCAAAGGGGTTGGGTACCAGATGGTAATTGTACCCTAGTGCTCTAGCAAGGCTGAATGTAACCCCTGGGGAAAGATGACGGGTCACGCAACGCACAGGAGGCCCAAAAAAGGGAGATGACGTGCACGCAACCCCTCCTAGACCACGTGTGCAGAAAGAAAAACCTGCACTACGCTGTGGCACCCAGTAACACAAGAATGAACGTATGCGTGTCACACGCAGCCTAGAATGACCTCTGAAGGGGTAGGCTACACACGGGGCAAGCACAGATGTTAGATACGTGCGTGACTCACCGTCTTCCTGGTAAACGAGCGTGTAAAAGGAGCACGTTTGGTTGGCAACACCCCCGCCAAAAGAAGATTTGTACGCTGTCTGCGGAGACAGGACAACAGTAGAAGGGAACACTGTTTGAGGGAACAGGCCCAGGTAAACCAGTAAAAGAGAAAAAAGAGAAAAAGCTGTCAGAGGTAACAGGGAATACGAACTTGAAACGCCGTGAAGTAAATCGCGTGTGAAACGACAAGAAGTACAGAATTCACCCACTCGCTCTCCACGAAAAGCACGTACAAGGAAAACGTGTTCTACACGTACCTTTTATACAGGCCCACACGTCCAGCGTCACTTACGCGGCGTGTACGCGCTAGGGCCATTTCCACCAATTACATGCTTTGTCACTTCTGCGTGTAGGGCCATTTCCACCAATTACACGCTTTGTCACTTCTGCGTGTAGGGCCATTTCCACCAATCACACGCTTTGTCACTTCTGCGTGTAGGGCCATTTCCACCAATCACACGCGATTACACTCTGACGTGCAGTCTTTCCACGTGTGCTCTGTCATCACGTGCTGTGTGGGAAACACCTGTGCGGGTCGCGCTGAGGGCCTTTCCTCAGTTTTCACGCTGACGTGCAGGATTTTCACGTGCCAAATCACTCCGTACCAAGCTGGCCACGCGTACGCACACGGAATACCACGCTCCTGCCCGGAAGGCCGAACTACTGCCCCCCAGAGCCCGAGCACGCTCCCACCTGCTGCTGCCTGACTGCCTGCTGCCCCTGCACTGCTGGGGGGTGGGGGTGGTTGGTGACATGGGTGGGGGCCTGGTGGAGGGTGCCCCTGCACTGCTGGGGGGTGGGGGTGGTGGGAGACATGGGTGGGGGCCTGGTGGAGGGTGCCCCTGGTGACTGGGGGGGTGGGGGTGATAGGGGACATGAGTGGGGGCCTGGTGGAGGCTGCCCCTGGTGGCGGGGGGTGGGGGTGATAGGGGACATGAGTGGGGGCCTGGTGGAGGGTGCCCCTGGTGACTGGGGGGTGGGGGTGGTGGGAGACATGAGTGGGGGCCTGGTGGAGGCTGCCCCTGCACTGCTGGGGGGTGGGGGTGATAGGGTACATGAGTGTGGGCCTGGTGGAGGCTGCCCCTGGTGGCGGGGGGGTGGGGGTGATAGGGGACATGAGTGGGGGCCTGGTGGAGGGTGCCCCTGGTGACTGGGGGGGTGGGGGTGATAGGGGACATGAGTGGGGGCCTGATGGAGGCTGCCCCTGGTGGCGGGGGGGTGGGGGTGATAGGGGACATGAGTGGGGCCTGGTGGAGGGTGCCCCTGGTGACTGGGGGGTGGGGGTGGTGGGAGACATGAGTGGGGGCCTGGTTGAGGGTGCCCCTGGTGACTGGGGGGGTGGGGGTGGTGGGAGACATGAGTGGGGGCCTGGTTGAGGGTGCCCCTGGTGACTGGGGGCGTGGGGGTGGTGGGAGACATGAGTGGGGGCCTGGTGGAGGCTGCCCCTGGTGACTGGGGGGGTGGGGGTGGTGGGAGACATGAGTGGGGGCCTGGTTGAGGGTGTCCCTGGTGACTGGGGGGGTGGGGGTGATAGGGGACATGAGTGGGGGCCTGGTGGAGGGTGCCCCTGCACTGCTGGGGTGTGGGGGTGGTGGGAGACATGAGTGGGGGCCTGGTGAGGCTGCCCCTGGTGACTGGGGGGTGGGGGTGGTGGGAGACATGAGTGGGGGCCTGGTGGAGGGTGCCCCTGCACTGCTGGGGGGTGGGGGTGGTGGGAGACATGGGTGAGGGCCTGGTGGAGGATGACCCTGCACTGCTGGGGGGTGGGGGTGGTGGGAGACATGAGTGGGGGCCTGGTTGAGGGTGCCCCTGGTGACTGGGGGGGTGGGGGTGATAGGGGACATGAGTGGGGGCCTGGTGGAGGCTGCCCCTGGTGGCGGGGGGGTGGGGGTGATAGGGGACATGAGTGGGGGCCTGGTGGAGGGTGCCCCTGGTGACTGGGGGGTGGGGGTGGTGGGAGACATGAGTGGGGGCCTGGTGGAGGCTGCCCCTGGTGACTGGGGGGGTGGGGGTGGTGGGAGACATGAGTGGGGGCCTGGTTGAGGGTGCCCCTGGTGACTGGGGGGGTGGGGGTGGTAGGGGACATGAGCGGGGGCCTGGTGGAGGGTGCCCCTGCACTGCTGGGGGGTGGGGGTGGTGGGAGACATGAGTGGGGGCCTGGTGGAGGCTGCCCCTGGTGACTGGGGGGGTGGGGGTGGTGGGAGACATGAGTGGGGGCCTGGTGGAGGGTGCCCCTGCACTGCTGGGGGGTGGGGGTGGTGGGAGACATGGGTGAGGGCCTGGTGGAGGATGCCCCTGCACTGCTGGGGGGTGGGGGTGGTGGGAGACATGAGTGGGGGCCTGGTTGAGGGTGCCCCTGGTGACTGGGGGGGTGGGGGTGATAGGGGACATGAGTGGGGGCCTGGTGGAGGCTGCCCCTGCACTGCTGGGGGGTGGGGGTGCAGGGGGACATGAGCAGGTGTGCAGGGTAGTCCCCTGTTTTGTGGGCTGCCTGCAGGGGCCGTGGAGGGTGTACAGGGAACACCTGTGAGGACCCACCCAGCCTAATCGCGTGTGTAACTTCCCACGCACCCCTGTAATACACGTACCAAGCCAAATCGCGTGTGAGAATTCCCGCGCACCCCTGAAATACACGTACCCTGCTGAAATCGCGTGTAAAACTTCACGCGCACCCCTGAAATGCATGCGCCCAGGCTATTCGCGTGTGGAACTTCCCGCGCACCCCTGAAATACACGCGCCCAGGCTATTCGCGTGTGGAACTTCCCGCGCACCCCTGAAATACACGCGCCCAGGCTATTCGCGAGTGGAACTTCCCGCGCACCCCTGAAATACACGTAGCACGCTGGGAGACATGAGTGGGGGCCTGGTGGAGGCTGCCCCTGCACTGCTGGGGGGTGGGGGTGATAGGGTACATGAGTGTGGGCCTGGTGGAGGATGCCCCTGCACTGCTGGGGGGTGGGGGTGGTGGGTGACATGGGTTGGGGCCTGCTGGCAGGTGCCCCACAGTGCTGGGGGGGTGGGGGTGGTGGGAGACATGAGTGGGGGCCTGGTGGAGGCTGCCCCTGCACTGCTGGGGGGTGGGGGTGGTAGGAGACATGGGTGGGGGCCTGGTGGTGGGTGCCCCTGGTGGCTGGGGGGTGGGGGTGCAGGGGGACATGAGCAGGTGTGCAGGGTAGTCCCCTGTTTTGTGGGCTGCCTGCAGGGGCCGTGGAGGGTGTACAGGGAACACCTGTGAGGACCCACCCAGCCTAATCGCGTGTGATAATTCCCACGCACCCCTGTAATACACGTACCCAGCAAAATGGCGTGTGATAATTCCCACGCAACCCTGTAATTCACGTACCCTGCCAAATCGCATGTGATAATTCCCGCGTACCCCTGTATTACACGTGCCCTGGCTAATCGCATGTAAGACTTCCCGCGTACCCCTGTAATACACGTTCACTGGACACACGTTCCCTGGACAATCGCGTGTTGAACTTCCCGCGTACCCCTGTAATACACGTTCCCTGGACAATCGCGTGTTGAACTTCCCGTGTACCCCTGTAATACACGTTCCCTGGACTATCGCGTGTTGAACTTCCCGCGCACCCCTGAAATACACGTACCCTGGCACCCTGGCTAATCGCGTGTATAACTTCATGCGTACCCCTGACATGCACGTTACCCGCTTTGCGTTCCTTGTTTGGCAGCCCTGTAAACTGGTCCAGGGTTAGCACAGCCCTTTGCGATGATTTAGCGATTTTGATGGCTTTTCCTTGCGCGAGGGCGTTCTTGGGGGCGTTACTGGCGCTGCTGCAGGGTCGCTGCGATACTCTGCGCCACGGCTGGTTTGGGAGCCTGAAATCCATGAATACGCTGTGCGCGGAAATCGGTTTTAGCGCACGTGCCTGGCGCAGACAATCGCACGCGGACACTCTGCGCGAGCCGCTTGCGACACTTTTCTGCGAAATTCTATGAATTACCCTGTGTGTCATTCCACTCCTTCATTCAGACCTTTGATATAACTTTAGATAAAAAGATTAGTTTTTGTTCCGAATTCAATAATTTCTTTTTGATCACTGTTTGGGATTGGCCTTTGATTTGTTTCAAAATGCACCACTCAAAGTCGTGACATAAATGTTTCATTTCCATAAAATGCTTGACCATCGGAGCTTGTTCGACCTCATTCTTGATACAGCTCCTATGCTCAATCATCCTGGTTCTGCACTTTCTGTTCGTTTTACCAATGTATATGAGTTTGCACGGGCATTTAATCAAATAGATGACATTGTTTGTGTTACAATTAGTATGTTCATTAATGTTCCATACCCTGTCCATACCCAAATCTACATTCAAAATCCTTTTCGTTTGGGCGCACATAGAACAATTCCCACAGGGATAGTGCCCGATTACTGGAGGTAAACCCCATAAATTGGTTTGTAGAGATGGTTTCTTCTTAACACTCACATCATTCCTCATTACCAGATTACGTATAGTAGTGCTTTTTTAAAAGCCACAATAGGTTTCCCTACTTCCTTGGTCATAATATTATTCCAATTTCTTGTAATAATACCCTTAATCTTGTATGACAAGTTACTAAACGTGTTAACAAAAACTAGAGGTGACTCTTTTGTACTTTTTTCTCTTGGAATTTGCTGACCCAAAAGAGATTCCCGGTTATTATTAAACGCCCTTTTGGCTGTTTTCTTTACCAATGGGGTGGGGTAAACTCGATGTACCAATTTGGGGATCAAATTATTGGCTCCAGTTTCATATGATTCATTAGTACTGCTGTTCTTTTTCAAATGTAAAAATTGCCCAAAAGGGAGGTTGTTCTTTACATGTTGTGCATGGTGACTCCTAAAATGTAACAAAGCATTTTTATCAGTGGTTTTGGTATATGGTCGCACAAGGAGTATCCCATTTTGATGGTATATACAGATATCTAAATAGTTCACTTCCTTATTACTCACACTGCTAGTAAATTTGAGATATCTGTTTTGTTGGTTCAACCACTGCATAAAGTGGCCAACTTCCTCTTCATTACCTCTCCAAATGACAAATACGTCATCTATATAACGAAGCCAACAAAGAATGTTACTCTGAAATGGATTGTGATCGTTGTAAACTACAGTTTCCTCGAACATGTTCACATATAAATTTGCGACATTGGGGGCCATAGCTGAACCCATTGCTGTACCTTCAATTTGTTTGTAGAACTGTCCCATAAATTGGAAGAAATTTTCTCTGAGGGCCATTTCTGTACACCATTTGATAAAAGAATATGATACAGGATTCTCATCCTCTCTTTTCAATAAAGTCTCCTCCACTACTTCCAAGGTAGACAATTGCGGTATATTAGTTTATAAAGCTTGAATATCTAGGCAAACTAATAAATTAACCTTCGGGTCAAAAGTATTGCCCTCGATTCTATTAATCGCATCTGTAGTATCTTTGATGTAACTTCTCATAGTTGGAATGAAAGGTCTTAAATAAACATCTACAAATTTGGAAAGAGGTTCCAGGAGGGAACTCGCACCCGAAACAATTGGTCTTCCCGGGGGATTTTCTAAACTTTTATGAATTTTGGGCAGAGTGTAAAAAACGGGAACCCGGCCATTCTCTCTGATCAGGTATTCTCCCTCTTGTTTGCTAATCATGTGTTCTTCCACAGCCTTCTGTACCTTGTCTCGGATGATGTTTAAAAGGTCATTGCTGGGATCTTTATCTATTTTCTGGTAATGGTTCTCATCCGATAATAACCTTTTGCATTCCTTGATGTAATCACTCCTATTTAATACTACAATAGCACCTCCTTTGTCGGCTTGACGAATAACGATCTTATCATTAGAACCCAGATTTTTCAAGATTTTATGTTCCATTACACTCAGATTAGAATGGTGGGGAATACCTTTAGTCTCCAATTTAGTGATCTCCTCCAAGACTTTTCTTTCAAACACCTTTGATTCCGCAGAATGAGTATTAGCCGGAGCACAAAAAGTAGAGGGATTTCTCAAACCACTACAATTGTCACTTGTATCAAAAGTATTGTTTAGGAAGAACTCTTTTAAGTGTACTTTTCGCATAAACGGATTAAATTCAAGCCTAAACTCAAAAAAAATATGTAATTTATTAAGTACAAAATGCAATCCCTTATTCAGTACTTCTTCTTCTTTTTCAGTGATCAAAATATCTGAAAGATTCAATACCAACCCCTGTGGCTTCGTGTTTTCATCCTTTCGGGTTCCCACTGTCTCTGATCTCCTCCTCTTCCTAAAAAAGATTGTCTTTGATTATTACCTCTTTGGCCATTATTTCTTGTGCCTCTTCCTCTAAAAGGATGACCTCCTCCTCTGTTGCTTGGAGTATCAGTATCTCCAGATTCATCTAAATCCGAGGAGCCTCCTCCACTCGAACTATACGAAGTATTACGGAAACGTACTCTCCAATTCTGTTTTGTATTGGGTCTAGACTCACCAAATTTATAATCTTTATTGGTGTAGCGAATTGCCTTTTCATGAGAGAAATTCTGAATATCCTTTTTCATTCTTTTTACTCTTTCAGAGACAGTTTCATTTTTAAATTCTTGCATCTCTTTTGAATGTTTGTCTAGGCCTTTTTTAAAAGCTTCCACATAGAATTTGCTTTTAATTTTTTCTTCTAAATTCTTCAGATCAATCTCGATTTTCTTGGCTGTTTCTTGTGCAGTTTCAATGATTAATATTAACCAATTGCGGCCACACTTATTAGAGATGTAACTCCATTTTAATATAAAATCTGGATTGTCTAAGAATAATCTGGGTTCATTTCTCACAGTCAGTCCCTGGGGTAAAGCCTGATGTTTAACATACTCTAACATGATGATCGCATGTAGTTCTGTACGGACTAATTCATCCCATTGGTCATCTTTATCCAGTGCTTCAAAATCTTTGTTTAGACCTCCTATTGGTAAAGATTCAATTAATTTTTGAACATACTCATCATCATAAGCTAGACACTTCTCGGATTCCATAGTCAACTATAGGCCCAAATGTGCACTACACAGAGACAGAAGTGAAAAAATAGTGTCACTTATCACGTCTAACCTCGAGGCCCTATTAGTCTCCATAATATTATTCTCAAAATGATTCCAAGTCACAGGGGGGATCATCAGACTTCTTACTCTGTGAGCATATAATTTCTATATACAAGAAGAAAGTCCTATATTTAATCAAGTGTCGACTTACGCTCTTCCCACATCTAATGGAGTTCTTGATCACACATTTTATTAATTAAACATAAATACATTTCATAAAAACAATCATAAAAATAAGCATGATACATAAACACATACATTATATTAAAACCACGCAAGTAGAAACACCATAAGTGAGTAATGTTGCACTAATTTCTCAAGGATCACAAATGTGTGTACACATCACACTTTGATTCCCATGCCCCATTACTTTCAGCCTATTCCCTATTAGTGTATTTCCAAAATAACCCGACTTGTACAAGTTTCTGTCCTTAATAAACAAACATGTAGGACATTCTTCAGGGGAAAGTGTCTTGTGCTGTTAAAGTGTCTTGTGCCAGAAAGAATCTTCTTGAAAAGGGGAAGGAGCCTTGTTAGGGAGAATTCTCTCTTAAGGCTGAATTTCCTAACCTAGTGAGTCCCCCAGCAGCTTTGCTGGATTCCTGGAGTTTGTTTTTTTCTCCTGTCTCACTCTTGGACATGATTTATGGTGTTCCTTTGACTGGTAATGTGTTTTATGGGCTATAGGGTCCTTTACTCCGTAGGGTCTCATGTGTTTTTACTATGTGTGTTACACAGCACCCTCCGTGCAGTGACTCCGGCAGTTTATTTAATTAATATTGATTCACCGGTTAGTATTTTTTGCCAGGACTCGATTCTAGAATGGCGTTTGTGTTCTCTTCTGTGACTCCAACCCAAGTCGAGCCCTTTGTTCCACTTTTTGGCGGGCTTCTCCACAGAAGCCTCCAAAAGTGGTGCCACTCTGTCTGGGTACCACAGGAGGTGTGGGAGGGGGTTTAGGCACCCTGGACTGAGTTACCTTGGTAACTCAAGTCGCACTCTTGTGTGATTGGCCAAAGTGGTGAGCCGGCCGGCTCACCACTTAGCATGTTTGATTGACAGCTAGGCTGAGTGAATGGGGGTGTGCTGCATAAAAGTCGCCACAGGACCTGAGAATCTGACGAGGGAGAAGCTGAGCTGACCTACCACGACGACACCACCGGTGGAGCCCTGCGGAACCGACTCACCACTTCCCGACGACAGAGAAGATCTCCCGGCTGGAGAGGCTTCTTCCCCTGACTGGTGGGCACAACCAGTTTACCTTCTTCTCTTCGCACCCCAGCCCGGCTTGTGGTCGAATTGCCCGTGCCAAGCACTCCGGCAACCGGATAGCCACTTACCACTGGACCGCGAACTAAAGGACCGCTCCTTTTACCTGAGAACTCTGCGGCTGGTTTCTTCCCTGGCAGTGCAACAGACTCCTGTCTTCCTCCCCGACGAGGTCCACTCTTCCCCCGGACGAAGCACCGACTTGCATCTGCTGCCAGGAACAACTGCCCCCGCTGGAGTATTCTCACCACTTTAAGGTACCGTGTCCGCCAGGCCTCCCTTTCTAAAGATTGCTACAAGGTAATAATAACCTCTTAACCTTCTGGACTGGGCTGGCCGTCTTGACCTTCTAACTGGTCCATTTCTTTTGGTCCAACTCTTTTTGAACCTTTGCAAGACTCTTGTGCACTGCGACCGTGTGACCTTGGACACATTTCGTTTGATCCTCTTAAAGTGGATCCAGCCCACTGAACTCTAACTTCACGGTTTTACTTTGCCTTCCTCTCTTGTTGTGTTCTTGTAAAAGCGTTGGGATCTGTTTCAATTTATTCTCTGCTTTTCTCTCCCTTTAAAAACAATTTATTAGAGTGCCATCTACGTTAAGCGCTCACCGCTGTCTGAAAATAAGTGGGACTTTACTTAAGACTTGTCTAATATTCTTTTAAGGGAGTGTATATCATTTAGTGATCGTGTTTTTTAATTGCTTACTATTAGTGCCTGTGTGTTTTTCTAGATGTGGTTTTAAATAAATAATTATATCTCTTTTACACCAAGCCCTGGTCAGTGTTTACCTGTTCCATTGTGTTCTTTTGACCTATTGTGAATACTCTGCATACTGCCTAACTCTTCTTGAGGGAAGTCTGACTGCTCAGCCACAGCTACCAAGTGAATCTGTGTGGTACAGACTGCTACCAAGTGGGTTTACTGCCAACACCTGTAGTCTTAAATCTTTTGCAGTGGTCCCAGAGGGAACTGCACAGGTTTCTGCCTAACACTCCTGCACTGCCTGTGGGCCACCCTTTGCACTGGGATCTGTATCTGTATCCATACAGTCCCCTATTCCCATTCCTCTTCTGCACTTATCAGATATACCCACTCTGACTAATCTTGCACTGGCCGCACTACAACTATGCACTGCCTTTATTTATTTATTGCACTTATTATCTATTCTGTTCTCTCCTCTGTGTTGCACTTTCCACTTCTCCCACTTCCATGAACTTTCCCGATTTTCCCTTTTCCATGCACTTGCACATTCTAAATGTCACTGGGCCTACTAAGATTGTTGTTTTCTTTCTCCCTTGTTCCCCTCCCTTTCCTTGGTCGCACTCTGAAACACCTGTGTATGAGCGCAATATAAATAAAATATAATATCATATCATATATCATCATTTGTGTCTGTGTCATGGGATCAGCTGTGCTGCAATGTAGAGTCGCAGCTTGTGTGTGTTCTGATTCCACCCTAGTCAGTTGAGAGCCATTCCTCTGGCTGGGGGTCGTTACTGATGTGTACTTAATAAATGGTCATTAATCACATCAACTCCCGTGTGCACCTTTCAATTAAGATTCATAATATTTTGGCGACGAGGATGTACGGCAGTGTAATGACCCCCGGCAGCGCAGTGTGCAACCTGAGAGAGATGCACAGAACGTTGCAGCAAGAAGAAGAGCTATTCCCTCTGCATGGGATAGAAGGGAGCCAAGACGAGTAACTCCCTGGTGTGTCTTCTAGCCAAAGGTGACAGCGGGGGTGTCAGCAGGTGTCCACGGAAGCCTGACTGAGCTGTTTTGAGTACGGCTTGCGAGGATCTGCATTGAGCGGTGAGGAGTGGGTACAGGAGAGGAAGAAGGCGGCTCTCCAAAACGCCACACAGGAGAGGTAAAAGGAGGGTTCCCAAAAAGCCAAAGAGGTGCAAGCGTTTCCCCGTGGTTGCCATGGTGATGGGCACTTGGGCGAGAGGAGCCTACCTTATGTTTGAGTAACGGTTGCCTAGACAACCCCGTAAACACACAACGACCTTTTGTCTAGAAAAGAGGACCCTGCGATGTGCCCTTACGCGGCGGCCATCTTCAGGGGCCGTCTCCTTAGTAGATGTCTGGACGTGTGACGAAACACGGAGTACCCTCTCGGATATTTGATCACAGCGGTTGTAGTGACAACCAGTGTTCGGGGGAAACGCTGCTCCTCGGATTTTCGGTGACTACCGGCGACGGACTGTCTAGTTGGTGGTGAGTGTACTAAACCAGGGAACCATTGATTTTTGTTTATTACTTTGTTGCAGAGCCTGTTCCATGCCCTGGAATTGAAGGTAGAGACATTCCAAGTACTGCATAACTGTTTATGAGATGAAATGGCAGGAACGTGTGAGAGGTCCTATAGCAATCCATAATGTGCACACACTGCACGTGTGTTTTGGGATGAAATACTCAAGGGTATGCAAGTAACAGCAGTGTAACCCACAAATCACGGCAGTCCTCCATAGCGCTAGCCCAAGGGTTGTGGACCTAAGACAAATAGCACCAGGAAGCATAGTAGTCTTCTGCAGTGTGAAAGACTGTACCACTCGATCCAAATGGCCAATGTTCCAGCACCAGTGTTTTTTATGGCCACTCCAGGAGAGCCCAGAGTTCGGTGGTCTGATTGGAGAGAGGTTTTTATGAAATATGCACTGGCCATGTGTGGATCAAATTACTCTAATGATAGGAAGGAAGCTCTGTTATTTCACTGTTTGGGTCCTGCAGGGCAAGACATCTTGAAGAAATTACCTAAACCAGCTGGTATGGAAGAAGCTGGTGCATATGAAAAGACCTTTGCCAAACTTGATAAGCATTTTGAGGTTGAAGAGAACATCATCCTTGAGAGGTATAGGTTTGCCACCAGGGAGCAGAAAGCTGTTGAAAGCATAGAGGAATCTATTACATCACTCGGGTTTAGTAGTCAAATGTCGATTTACTCATTGTCAGGATGAACATCTCAGAGACCAGTTTATGATAAAATTCAACAATGTCAAGATCAGACAGGAAATGTGGAGGGAACGTAATCCCACCTTAGAGAGAGCTATAGAAATTGCAAAGACTGTAGAGCATGTAGAGAAGTTTATCAAGGCTCTCCAACTGGATAAAGGTGGGGAGCATGGTAATGGCAAGACCATGGAGGAGGGCATTGTTCACAAGGTCTCAAAGTTGTCGCAGAAGCAATACGCGAGTGGGTTTATGAGGCGAAGTGAAAAACCAGATGGGAGAATAAGGGAGACGACGTTCAGCGAGGCCAACCCTAATGGCAACAGGAATCTGAGCCGGCAATGGGTTCGCCAAGAGATTTTAAAGGTGTGCCTGGGAACAGATGCTATAGGTGTGGCAGTGCATCACATCGAGTGCTTAGCAATTCATATTGTGTGTCGTGAATGCAGCAGGAAAGGGCACATTGCCTGATGTTGTAGGAATTCCAACTTTGGAGGAGGTCAAACGCAAGAAATTAGTGCAAGTAAAGAGGATGAAGAGTATGTGACTGCAGGTAGAGATTGTAAATTCGGTGCATGATGTGTCTGGGAAGGTGAAGAGGCCTAAACCCTATGCTGTAATAACTATTCAAGGGGTTCCTGTGTCCATGTTAATTGATAGTGGTGCCGATTATACTTTGATCAGCATACAAGTTTGGAAGGACAAGTTTAATTGCTGTACCTTGTGGGAAGCTGGCATTAGAGCCTATGCGTACGGCGATGTACCAATAGAGATCGTAGGGAAGTTTGTCAGTGAACTTCGATTCAAAGGGAGGAATCTGAGGCTACCATATATGTGACAAACAAAGGGGGAGAGCTCCTGTCATGGAGCGATCAAGCGGATTTGGGAATTAAATTGGATGCCAGTCATCCTGATCAGGTTTTGGCAGTGGGAAAGGCCGAAACTAAGGAGAACTACTTGCATGTCGAAGGAGATGTTCAACAGCTGTTTAGCAGTAAACGTTGATGTTTAAAAGGTTTTGTTCATAAAATCCAATTGAAAAAAGGGGCAGAACCTAAAATAGAAAACGTGCGTATTGGTGCCGTTGGCACTGCATAAAGAGGTGGAGGAGGAGGAATTAATGAAGATGGAGAAGGAAGGTGTCATCGAGAAGGTGCAAACATATGAATGGGTCAGCCCCATTGTCATTGTGAGAAAGTCGAATGGGTCGATTAGGTTATGTATTGACTTGAGAAACTTGAATAGCATGGTGATTGCTGACAGATTCTCTTTGCCAAGGAGTGATGACTTGTTGGTGGGAGTGGCAGGAGCACGAATGTTTCCGATACTCAATCTCAAGTCAGCGTGTCATCAGATAGAATTACATGAAAACTCGAGAGATCTGACGGCATTCATCACGCCAATAGGCCTGTTTAGATGTAGAAGGATGCCTTTTGACCTGGTGTCTGCTGCAAGTGTGTTTCAAAGTCCCATGCATAAATGGTTGGGGCGTGAGAGCGGTGTCCTATGTTATCAAGATGATGTGCTGGTTTGTGGGGGTGATGAAAGTGAGCATGATGAGCTTTTGAAAAGAGTGTTTTGTGATTTTAAGAATGGCGGGCCTGACGGTTGCCAGGGAGAAGTGCACGTTCAAAGCTAATAAGGTGGTGTACCTAGGGCACGAAATTTCAGGTGAAGGGGTGAAGTCAAAAGTGGATGCTGTTGAAGCCATAAGGCGTATGGAGTGGCCTAAGAGTAAGAGTGATGTATTATCATTTCAAGGGTTGGTGCAGTTTTATGGTAAGTTCATCAAAGGTTTGGCGGACAGAACGAGAAGTATGAGGAAACTCACCCGGAAGGGGGTTTTGTTCACCTGGGATGAGAGTTGTGTGCGAGAGTTTTAAGATATCAAGCAGGATGTGGCCAATACACCAGTTCTGGCCAGTTTTGTGGAGTCCTAAGAGGACATTGGTTTTTGTGGACACCAGTAATTATGGGTTTGGGGCTGTCCTCATGCAGGAGGATGGTTCGGAGCTGCACACTGTGGCCTTTGCGTCGATAACATTGAAAGAGGCGGCGTCGAGGACATTGAAAGAGTCGGCAGTTGTTGAGAAGGAAGCCTTGGCGTGTGTCTGGGGTGTGGAGAAGTTTAAGAGATATTTATGGGGTTCTGAGTTCACTTTCTGCACTGATCACAAACCCGTGGTCATTATTTTCTCCAAAGGTGGCCTGGAAGGTGTGTCCTGATGCATCATGAAGTGGGTTAGTGCATTGCAAGGATTGCAGTTCACCATGGTGCACGTGCAGGGTAAGTGCAATGTTGTCGCTGATGCTTTATCTAGGTTGGTGGAGCAGGCAGGTGAGAAGAGGAGACGCGCAATGCAGGAGGAGAAAGATGTTGGGGATATTTTTCTAGTGCACAGCAGTCTCAAGAAGTCTGAGTCGGATCTAGCATGTACGGAAGACACACTGTATCAGGATGTGGTGGCATTAGTCATTGTTAGGAAAGATTTAATTGCCCAGCCGCGGCAATGATCTTTGCAGGTGTGCTGCATTTGTGACCCTCTTGCCCCTGAAGCCTGCTGCAGTGAAACTGGCCTGATCCATCCACCAGGAGGGGAGAAATCGCCACTATCCCATTTGGGAATCCTCACTGTATCTTTAGAACTGAAAGTCGCAGAGCCGTCATATTGCTGCAGTAGAAACCGCAACCGAAGTAGACTCAACTGGCGAAGTTTGGTCTGGAGTGCGCCTGGGGCCGGTGAGTAACTCTACCTTAACCGGTGGCCCCTAGCGCCTCCATCCATTATTAAGCAGGAGTGGCCCCTGGGGGGTCCCTCTCCTTTCCACTGCTAGTGCGAACTAGCAAACTATTCCCGAACCTTGGAATCACCTCTGCCTTCAAGTGGAGGCCCTCCACGAATAGTGGGAATCTATTCTTCATCGCCTCACCAACCTTCCTGAGCTGCTAGAGACCCCCTGAAGAGACCCTGTTTTGCCCATTGGAACAACCGCATGCACCTGCACTACATGTACTATTGAGCACAAGGCTCCTCTCTTCTTAGGGTTTGAACTGCCTCTTAGGTGTGTGTTTGATGTTAAAGGGGACTAAAGACTACCTGCACTGCCTATTTTCCCTCCCTTCTAGGTTGTGATCTTATTTTGTGCTTTTAACCCTTTAGACCCCAATGGTCTTGTATATATCTTGTATTGATTGTGTTGTGTTGGTTTAGTAAGATTGCTGTGATTATTTAACGGTGTGTTGAGTTACAAAGGCCTTGTAATAAATATGTTTATATTTTTGATATATACACCTGTCTGGGAGTAATTTGTAAGTGTCCATGCTCTGTGTGCTCATTGAGTTCTTTCAGTCACCCTCACCCCTCCTGAGACACCTTGCCTCATCACGAGTTTGACGGTAACCCTTAAATCCGGCGGTAGCGCTGTTACCGCCAGATTTAAGGGTCTGCCAAATCAGGCTTTGTCGGATTTCTCCCCAGCTCTGAGCTGTGGGGAAATCCGCAGAAAATTTGCGCTCATACTGCCGGCGGGAAATCCGCCGGCGGTATGAGCGCGAAATGTCCCTATTGAGCCCAATGGGGAACGGGGCATTCCCGAATGGGCTCAATGGGGCATGGGGATTTCCAAAAAACGCCAAATCCGTGATCCGGCGCTAATAGCGCCGGTGGGTTTGGCGGTAGGGCAGATAGCGCCAGCACTATTAGCGCTGGCATTAGCGCCGGCGTTACCGCCCAACTCGTGATGAGGCCCTTAGTCTTGACCGCCTGCCATAGCTACCTTGATTGGTCTGGCTTGTCCAGGGGTTACCCTGTTCCAAGAAACTAGGCTGGCCTTCTGAACCTCTGCCCACCAGGTCAGAGTTCAGAAATCCGTCTTAACAGTCATTGGTAATGAGATCAATGGGAAGGAGGTGAAAATTGATGTTTATGGCAAAGTGAGGGATGAGCTTTGTGTCATGGGTGATTATTTGTATAGAGGGCACAAGTTAGTGGTTCCAAGGGAAATGAGAAGTACTGTGGTGGAACTTGCACATGTTGGCCATTTGGGCCTAGCAAGGACTAAAGGACTTGTGAGGGCTGGTTTTTGGTGGCCGGGTGTGGATAAAGACATTGAAGAACAGGTGAGGATGTGTTCCGAGTGTTTGGAAGGTGACGAGGGACTCAGGGTGCAGAAGGTTCCTATGGTTGTGAGGAGTAGTCCTTAAGGCCCCTTGGGATGAGGTGGCTTTGGATCATTTGGGGCCTTTCAATATTAGAGGTTCGAGCGATTCCTACTTGCTAGTTGTAATGGATGTATTGTCAAAGTGGCCGGAAGTATCTGTACTGAAGGACATTTCAAGTGGCAGCATAATATGTTTTTGGAGCATTTATTTTGGAGACAGGGTTTCCCGAGGAGGTGACTTTCCGACAATTGGTCGCAATTGGTGTCCAGGGAGTTCAAGGATTTTTTGGAGAAGTATGATGTTGAGCAGATCACCACTTCTTTATACCATCCCCAAGGTAATGGGCATGTCGAGCGCTTTAATCGTACCCTAATGGAGGCCATTAGAATAGCAGTTGCCACGAGGCGGGGGGTGACTGGGTACACACGGTGAATGAGAGGACATTTCAGTACAGATTAGCTCCTCACAGTGTCACTGTTGTTTCGCCTTTGAGTTATTGCGACGGAGAACACCTAATTCACATCTATGTCCCGGATAGATGGGGAGGTCACAATGTGTGGAGTTGGATGTCAAGGGTGTGAGAGAGAAGTTGACGGCCAGTGGGAATAGGTCAAAAATACGTTATGATGAAAATAATTGTTGCAGGGAGTTGGAAGTGAACACAGGCGAGTGGATCAAGGTGAAGCTGCCCACCAAGGTAAAGAAGGGGTGTTCTTAATATTCAGAACCTAAGGAGGTGATCTAAGATCTATGTTCCTCAATTTTGGTCAGAGGAGGAGCCAAATGGAATAAAGAGAGAGTGGCTGTTTTGAGAAGGAGTGGATCAGGTGTTGAAAGATGTGAGAAGGAATGGGGGTGTTAGAGAAGCTTGATTCATTTGCCTCTGAGCTTCTGTGTCCCTGCGTGTTCAATCTGTACATAGTTGCTAAGTGCATCATTTGTGTCATAGTGTCATGGGATCCGCTGTACTGGAATGTAGAGTCTCAGCTTGTTTGTGTTCTGATTCTACCTCGGTCAGTTGAGAGCCATTCCCCTGGCTGGGGGTCTTTACTGATGTGTACTTAATAAATGAACATTAATCACAACAACTTGCGTGTGCACCTTTTCATTTATGATTCACAACAACCTCTTTACCATAACAGGTCCAGCAATACATACCCCCCCCACCAAAACACTGATCTCACAATGGAGCGTACAGCATCTCTGAAGGCAATTTACACTAAACTGCCCTAAATACCACACTAACCCACCAATGTATGTGCTTGTCTGTGCTATCAGTAAATGTTTTACTTTTGCATCATGCAGCTCACATTAACAACTTCGCCAGACAACTTACACAATAACTGAAAGTCACACCACAGAGAGTCCTATATGTTTTAAATCTGCGCACATCAACATTGTGCCTTGCCCAGCTACTGTGTTGCTCCCTTACCCCACGTCTTGCAGAGCCTGAATGTGTGCTATGCAAGAGTCAGTAACATAGCATAACCGGGCAGTGCAGCCCCACATTCTCCTGTGGGGCAGCACTCTGAACGGCCCAAGCAACTTTGGTGACTGGCAGCCACAGTGGATGAAGTGAATGTTGGTTCTACCAGCCATTCGTCTATACTAGAATCTCTTGTGTACGGACTGGCTGGGGGAAGTATAGAATTGTCAAATCAAGTGAGATGGGACTGAGAGAGAGCCAGAGCAACAATAATACAATTCTAGGTGACAGACAGGATCCACTCGCACAGGAGAACAAATAGACACTCTGCCTCATTACAAGTACGGCGGTGCAGTAAAAATCAGCGGTAAAGGAATTACTGCTCCATTACCGCTGCTTTGCCGCACCACCGTACTATAAGTATAGTGGAGAGGTGGAGGATTCCCCTCCAGCTGACAGCTGGAATCAAATCTGCCACCTTTCTGCCAGACAACAACAATTTCTACAGAAATTCTGCCGTAATCCCTCATGTAGTCCTATGGGCTCCAATTAATGGGGACTAAAACCGCCTACCACCACTTGTAATCCGGTGGACCAAGATGTGATAACGATTATTCCATTTGGTGGTATCTCAGCAGATTTACTGCCAAGATACTAACAAACCTTTCACTCGTAATGAGGTCCACTGTTTTGTTACGAAAATCATTTAATCTGTACCATTATAAACTATTTTTTTCCAAATAGCTTGAAGGACTCCAATTTTAGCAAGTCACAATGAGAACACATTATTTGCTGAGGATCACACACTTCACTTCAGTGAAGCTTGGACTTTAACACATTTAGCTATTTAGGCACTTGACAACATATCTTCCAAGCTCTACTTGGTACAAGTATATATTATTTGAATTACAAGCCAACAATAATACTTTCTTGTAGAGATGTCTTGCAAAATGTGCATATCATATATCCACTGAAAAAACGTTGTTAAAGGGACGTTATGGTTCCAAGTAAAACCGAAAAAAAAAACTGAAATTCGCCAGATATGGTAAGCTAAGCAACCATAACTCGCGCCACCACCGTGCACTGCTAAGACTAACACCCAGGACATCAAAGATGACATCACAAATGTCATTGATGACATCACTGATGACATCACGTATCTGGGCCACTTGTTTTTGTTCCTTGACATATATAGGCCAGGTGGTTTTGTTCACTTGCAGTCAGAATAATAAAATGTAAAAAGGTGCTATATATCTAGATGTTAACCTTGTCATATGTTCTTTAAGTACTTTCCTTAGGGTTTGGTCTCAGCTCATGGTGCACATACATGGGGAAATGAGCAGGCCTCAAACACACAATTCATTTGTATACATGAAGATAAACTTTAATGTCATTAATATTTTCTGATGATGCAGTTTCTTTCTTCCTTACTTTAGTTTCCCTGTATGTGCCTCTGATTTGTATGCATTGTGGTGCTTCATATTTATTGTTTGTACCAGCACAAGTGCTGTAAGTCTTGAATTGTTAGGTAGTTATTACAAGTTTAACATTACTCACAACTCTGATAAGGGAGCATTCATTATTGTACTATCCAAAATTACAATATTATAAATAGTGTACTTCTATGGTGCATGCTGCAGTCATTGCCTATGTTTATATATGATTAGGTTTCTGTATTAACAACAACACTCCAATACAATGATATTAGATGAGTACATTATTTAATAGATTAAGTAGTTCATGATACATTCTTTAATAGATTAAGTAGTTCATGATAGGTCTCCCGATCACTCCTGACATATTGTTATCAACAATATAAACACAATTTCTTGTAGACTTTTCATCAAAATGTGTTTCATGTGTGATGTCATCAGTGATGTCATCAATGACATTTGTGATGTCATCTTTGATGTCCTAGGTGTTAGTCTTAGCAGTGCACGGTGGTGGCGTGAGTTATGGCTGCTTACCAAAACTGAAGAATTTCAGGGTTTTTTTGGTTTTACTTGGAACCATAACGTCCCTTTAACAAAGTTTTTCCAATGAATTTCATAGGTTTCTATTAGTGCAACTTAACCATAACGTCCCTTTAACAAAGTTATTTCATTGAATTTCATATGTTTTTACCAGTGCATGCTATTTTCCTACAACTTACTAATATCATACTTACCCAATATAGCAATATTTGTGTCCAATTTCCAAAGTTTCACCTTAAAACTCTGCCATTTCACACCTTCTGGAATAATTTTTAACACTTTTTGCAACTATTTCAACTGGTTTTGGATCCGTAGACGTCTACGAACATCTGACTTCATAGCGGAACTTCCGGGCAGTGCCACATGACCATACGCTGGCATGCGGCATGATGACGTGTCTGAGAACCTGTCCGCACTTCACGATAAGATCCCTGCTTGGCGGATAGTTCGGAACTGCATTTTGTACTGATCTAGGAACTTCCAACTTCAAAATTTCCCTTGCACAGCTCTAACACCTATTCCTACTCATTATCCATTAACAAGCTAGTACACAGTACATACTTTTAGCAAAACTGCTATTTATCTTAAAATGGCATCAGCTAATGCCATCCCTCCTCCCCAAGAGCTCCTTGATTACTGCTGTAATCAAGGAGCATGAGAAACAGTGCCCCCTAACTTAGAAATAACACACACGTAACATTTTCCCTTGTCCACCTACCCCTCCATATTAGTGTTTGGTTCCTCTTCCCTCATTTCCCTCCCCACCTTTCGTTCTCAGCTCTCCTGCCAAAGAAAATACATCCAAAAACAACATATGACATATTCCGTTAGGAACCATCTTTCACAGTTAAAAAATAGAACTAAAAAACAAATTTATAGACTCCATCTACTTTATATTTCTCAGACTAAATAAGATTTTCCAACATTTCCATTTGCATTTTGTGTTATGCTAATGGGAATATTGTGGCGTTCATCCTCCGTTCCAGGGACTGGAACGGTGGATACCGGCCCAGCAGCCCAAGTTATCAGCCCAAGCGAAGCGAGGGTGGATAACGAGGTCTCTGGACCATTATCCCCCCATTCCAGCCCCTGAAATGGGGGATGAAGGCCATTAGCATCCTAGGTTCCCAAAGCGGGAACACGGGTTGCTAAAAAAATAGGATTTTTCTTCCAACACCGGGACGAGATGGCCACCATGGAAAGGGAAGGCGAGGGTTCCATAAAGGGCTCCTCTTCGCTTTCCATAGCAGCCTGCAGAAGGCAAAAAGAGAACCCTATGACCATATTACCACAAGCACATTTTTGTTCCCTTTCAGAACTATCCCAATTTCGAATAACTTTACCACAAAGCCAGTCCCAGGTGGACATGGCCACTTTAATTCTATGTTTTGTCCCTTGTGGTCATGGCCAGTAGCCAGATTGTCCGGATCATGACCTTATTCCATGACCCGGACCATCTGGCCACTGCCCATGGCCACAAGCTACCCCTCAGTCACTAAAGGTATACCGCTATTTTTTGTAGCTACATTATGACACTTGTCAAATAATAAAACACTGGCACATTTGCAAAACCATGCTTGTAGGTTCTTGCCAATGCTCCTTACGTAAGTTTGCTGGAAATCCACCCATGTTTTATTTTTTCAAAAGTGTCAAATGTTTGCACATACAATCGTCATATAACCTAGCCCCCACTTGACAAAATCCATTCAGACTTTACAAAAACATCTAAATCTAGAGCTATAATCTTTCTGCAAACCTTTGTGTAGATTTGTCAAATGGCACCACATTTATAAGCCTTTACAATATTTTGGGACCCCCACTCTAATTTTGTTCCCTCTCGACAGTATCCCACCAAACTTCGGAAAAACATTCCTATCTAAATGCATTATCAGTTTCCCAAATTAAGTGAGGATTCATCAAATGGCACCTCATTTCACCTCATTTATAAGCCTTTACATTATTTTGGGACCCCCCCCCCTCTAAGTTTGCATACTCACTCAGAATCAGCCCAGGAATATACATGCAAAATTGCATGCAGTTCCATTAAGTGGCGCCAAAGTTATAAGCCATCCAAGACCTGCATTTCACCAACCCTGTAATGCTGAGGTGCTCGCAAACTTTTCAGGACTGTTCACGAACATCCGAACTGTTCAGAGACTTTTGCAGTAAAACCACCCGTTTATTTGCTTCTTGCAGCCATATTCCATCCCATCCTCATCACCCCTCACCTCCCCAGAGATTATTTGATAAATTTGACAAGTGCAATGTTGTGTTTTTTAATATGTTTTTACCGCAATGTCCGCGGACACCGGCCGATGTCCCAAGATGGCGGATGTTTCCAAAAATCTGACGCACCTCACGCTTCACGCCAACCAATAAGCGAACACGTTGGGTGTCCGCGGACATGCGCAAGTCAATTAGCCAATCGGTGTCCTGTCCGCGGAGCGAAAAGGGAAGTGTGCCCGCGGAGTGGACATAGATATCACTAATTGTTTTGCTTTATGTTTTGGTCATTTAACAAAGACTATTAGACGGATGTACACCAAATGAACAAAAGCACGCTTTTGGGACCAAGCCGCCGCTCCTGCCGCAAATTTGGTGAAAATCCTTCCAGCGGTTTGGGCTGTAGGCGTGAGCAAAGTTTTTTCCCATTATGTCTATGGGAAAAAAACTAATTTTGGGACCCCCCTATAATTTTGCCCCCCCTGGTCCAAACCTCACCACACTTTGCAGAAGAATTCAGAGTGGGCCATATACTAATCTTGCAAAGTTTGGTGAGGATTCGTCCAGGGGGAGCGGAGTTATAAGCCACCCAAAAAGTGCTCTTCCTATGGAAACAGCAACTTAACCATAACTACACGTGGCCGTGTAATAGCAAACCAACCGGAAACTATGTCGATGGTTGTCGAAGCATGTTGAGAAAAAAGAATATTGTGGCTGTGTTATCCACACCTTGAATGGAAAACTGGAAGTCCCAGAATGAGTAATAATGGGAGCACGAAAGATCGCCTGTTTTACACCATTATACTTTCCGTACTAAAGTTTTTGGGGTGAGGTCCTTTTAGTATATATTGGGATCCGGCCCATCTCATTGTCATTGCTATCCCCTGCAATCTTTACAGCATTTCCTTATAGATGGCAACCTCCCCCACCACCATAACCACCAACCCACCTCACAAACGCATCTCCCACCCCAGTACACTTACATTCTTATTTGTTTAATTACTGAAAAACGGCTTCCCCTTCCTCTTTAAAAATGTCACAGAAATGCAGTGAAATGGCCACAACAATGTGTGCTGGTTCAATATATTGTTTGTCACCAACTTCCAGCTTGCTGTTATGCATGATGTTAGGAACATTTGACTGGTAACATGACTCCTATGTATGCGTGTTAACATTACATCCATGGTGTGAACGAGCTTTATTGTATAACTCAATCTAATGGTCTTGGAAGAGGACACACATTTTGTAGAAGTTGGTTGAAGGTGTGTGGGGAGGAGTGTTACAGATGTAAATGTCCCACCGGTGTCAATTGCTTAAACATTTAAACATAAGAACGATGTTCAGGTAACATATGAAATAGAGTACCGCAGTCACTGGTGGTCCTTATGGTGATGACACGCAGGTCTGGGTGCTAAGTGTGTCAGCCTGGAAGTGATGGATATTTATAAGAGTATGGGCCTCATTATGACCCAGGCGGTAAGGGGTTAACGGCGCCGTAAAAGGTGGTGGCGCCGTTAACCCCTTACCGCCTAATTAAGAGGTCCCTTTGCGGGTCCCCACCTTAACGGCTGGTTTTACCAGCCGTTAAGGGAGGAACCCGCAAAGGGACATTCGAGGTAATTACGGTACCGCAATTTGCGGTACCGTAATTGCCGCCTTCCCCATTCCCATTGAGCCCTATGGGGGCAAAAATGGGAATGGGGAAGGGCCAATGGTGAATGGGGAATTACCGCCCGCCAACCTTGGAATGGGGCGGTAATTCCGCCATCCACCATGGCACAATCGGTAAAATACCGGCATCAACCATGGCGCTAATAGCACCATGGTTAACGCCTGGGTCGTAATGAGACCCTATGTGTGTTAAAATAAGTGACAAAAGCTGAAACAAGAGACCTCTAAATATTACAATCAATTTTTGAGAAAAAACACCAGCAGAAAGTAATTTCTAATAAATAAAATGCAACATTGACTGAGCCTCGATTCTAAGATCGCTCTCAGGGCACCACCGGCTGCATTTGACTAGCGAGCAAGTCTCAATAGGTGAACATGGCAACACTGCCCAAGCATCGAGCATAAGGATGTTCTTAGGGCAACACCGACCACATTGGATTAGCGAGTGAGTCTCAGTAGGTGAACATGGCAACACTGTCCAAGCCTTGAGCCTAAGATCTCTCAAAGGGAACCACAGGCTGCATTAGACTAGCAAACAAATCTCAATAGGTGAACAATGCAACAATGCTCAGGCCTCAAGCCTAAGATCTCTCTCAGGGCAGCATTGGCCACATTGAACTAGTGAACAAGTCTCAATAGGTGAACATGACAACACTGCCAAAGCCTCGTGCCTAAGGTCACTCTTGGGGGCCTACAGCCACAGTGGACTAGTGAGTGAGTTTCAATAGGTGAACTGAGCAACACTGCCCATGTCTTGAGCCTAAGGTTGCTCTCAGGGCATCACGGGCCACATTGTACAATTGAATGAGTCTCCATAGATGAATATGCCAACACTGCTCAAGCCTTGAGCATAAGATCACTTCCAGGACACCATCGGCTGCACTGGACTAGCGTGTGAATCTCAATAGGTGAACAAGGCAACAGTGCCCAACCCTTATGCTTAAGGTCGCTCTTAGGGCAATACGGGCCACATTGGACTAGTGAATGACTCTCAATAGGCAAATATGACAAATTGCTCAAGCCTCATGAATTGGATCAGTCACAAGGCACCACAGGCCGCATTGGACTAGCAAGCACGTCTTTCATTGATCTCTGCTCACAGAATGAACGGGCCCTGCAGAGAAGGCTTCGGGAATTCAATTGTGGTTTGAATGCTGCTTCCCTTTAGGCACCAGGTGAAAATGGAGGGGAAAAGCTGTTGCGAGTCTGTTGGCAGAATGACAGCTGCAAATTGCTGTTAAGACCAGCACCTGGGGTTAAATATCCTGTGGCTTTCTATCCTAGCAGAGGTCCCCTAAGCCCACCAAGAATGACCAGACATTGCATTCACGGATTTGCAGTGGATTTGATTGTGGTTGAAATCAGCATCTGTGAATGTTTTCTTTCATTTTGGTAGCATATATTAAATTAAATTGAGGTTCTATATCGTGTTTAATGCTGGAGTCCATCCTCTAAGTGTGGGACTGGGTTGCAAACCCATGTTGCTCTTCATTGTCTTGTCTTCAACGTTGTTGGATATTAGCAATGATGGGGCGCCATCCCCACTAGATACTAGAGATGTGATGAAAACAGTTCTCAGGGTAACATTTAGTGATTTCCTGGTCACTGCATAGAGGGTTCAGGGGCTTTCTGAGATTGAACCTCGTTTGCAATTTTGAGAATCCACAAAAAGACGAGGTCTGGATCGTGTTATGGCAAACTGGCAAGTAACAGAACCAATTGCACACACTCCTTAACAATTAAACGGAGTGTGTTCGCCTGAAATCCACCCAGTGGTATTTTGTACAGGGCAATGAAAGTGGCACCCCTTTGGCCACTGAAATTCATTACATGGCAATAGTTCATTTGTATAAACAATTAGGAAGTCAGATGGGTCAATAGTGGGTAGTTGGAGGGAGTATCCCATACACTTTTTCACATTGCCAAACATATCATTCTATCGGTCTCTGACACATGCATGTGCTTTCTGTCAATCTTAAGGGAAGGTCATGTGTTTTGGAGTTTATCTGGTTTTAAAGTTCATTCCAATTATTAGGGTGCATGTCGCCAATGGATGGTCCCCTATTATTCAAAGTCTTGCTAGTTACTACGTGAGTAATTAACTGATGCACAGCGATGTTACTGAGATCCAGTCTGCCTGTAACATGTGATGCCTGCAATGGTGAACAATTTGAAACTAATAATGTGCTTCTTTTATTTCAATAGATGACGGATGCCCCAGAAAATGGAACCACAGTGATTGTTAAATTCTCTGGACTAATAAACTGCAACACTTCAAACCAGCATTACAGGCTAGCAATGGCAGCATTACAGGCTAATGATGGCTGCATTGCTGGCTAATGATGGCAGCATTACAGACTAATGATGGCAGCATTAAAGGCTAGTGATGGCAGCATTACAGGCTAATGATGGCAGCATTACAGGCTAGCGATGGCAGCATTACAGGCTAGCGATGGCAGCATTACAGACCAATGATGGCAGCATTACAGGCTAATGATGGCAGCATTACAGGCTAATGATGGCTGCATTGCTGGCTAGTGATGGCAGCATTACAGGCTAGTGATGGCAGCATTACAGGCTAGCGATGGCAGCATTACAGGCTAGCGATGGCAGCATTACAGACCAATGATGGCAGCATTACAGGCTAATGATGGCAGCATTACAGGCTAATGATGGCTGCATTGCTGGCTAATGATGGCAGAATTACAGACTAATGATGGCAGCATTACAGACCAATGATGGCAATGTTTTTGAAACCCCAGTGAATTCAAATGACTAACAGTATCCATGCACTGAATATATTGAAAGCTTCAGTCAGAGGAAAAAGCTTGTTTGTCACCAGAAGTGACCTACACATGAGAACGCTTGTCTGTGCTCTGAATTTGATAAAAGGCTCAGTGGAAAGGGTCACATGACAAAATAAACTGGGAGAAATCGTCCATGTGCACAGAATGTGGAGAATGTTGCCATCTCAAGAACATACTTATTGCCCACATGAGGACATGGGTAAAAATCTTTATCAGTGCACTGAATTTCAGAATAGCATCCGTTTTCATGATACACTTATCTACCAAAAGCCAGTACATACAGGCCAGAAACCTCATGTGTGCATTGAATGTGGGAAAGGGTTTGCTCGGAAGGGAGATTTTACTATGCACCAGAGAACACATACAGGTGAGAAACCACATGTGTGCATGGAATGTGGGAAAGGGTTTGCTCGGAAAGGACATCTTAGTGACCACCAGAGAACACATACGGGTGTGAAACCTCATGTGTGCACTGAATGTGGGAAAGGGTTTGCTCGGAAGGGAGCTCTTACTATGCACCAGAGAACACATACAGGTGGGAAACCGCATGTGTGCATGGAATGTGGGAAAGGGTTTGCTCGGAAAGGACATCTTAGTGACCACCAGAGAACACATACGGGTGTGAAACCTCATGTGTGCACTGAATGTGGAATAGGGTGTGTTCACAAGGGAGATCTTACTATCCACCATAGGACACATACAGGTGAGAAACCTCATGTTTGCACTGAATGTGGGAAAGGGTTTGCTCGGAAAGGAGATCTTACTATCCACCAGAGAACACATACAGGTGTAAAACCCCATGTGTGCATTGAATGTGGGAAAGGGTTTGATCGCAAGGGATATCTTACTATACACCAGAGAACACATACAGGTGTGAAACCTCATATGTGCATTGAATGTGGGAAAGGGTTTGCTCAGAAGGGAGCTCTTACTACCCACCTTAGAACACACACAGGTGAGAAACCTCATGTGTGCATTGAATGTGGGAAAGGGTTTGTTCACAAGGGAGATCTTATTATCCACCAGAGAATGCATACAGGTGAGAAACCTCATGTGTGCATTGACTGTGGGAAAGGGTTTGCTCGGAAGGGAGATCTTACTATCCACCAGAGAACACATACAGGTGTAAAACCCCATGTGTGCATTGAATGTGGGAAAGGGTTTGATTGCAAGGGATATCTTACTATACACCAGAGAACACATACAGATGAGAAACCTCATATGTGCATTGAATGTGGGAAAGGGTTTGCTCAGAAGGGAGCTCTTACTACCCACCTTAGAACACACACAGGTGAGAAACCTCATGTGTGCATTGAATGTGGGAAAGGGTTTGCTCGCAAGGGATATATTACTATCCACCAGAGAACACATTCAGGTGAGAAACCATATGTGTGCACTGTATGTGGGAAATGGTTTGCTTACAAAGGCTATCTTACTATCCACCAGAGAACACATACAGGTGAGAAACATCATGTGTGCACTATATGTGGGAAAGGGTTTGCTGAGAAGGTATATCTTACTATCTACCACAGGACACATACTGATGTAAAAACTCATGAGTGCACTGAATGTGGGAAAGGGTTTTCTCAGAAGGGATATCTTACTATCCACAAGAGAATACATACAGGTGAGAAACCTCATGTATGCATTGAATGCGGGCAAGGATTTGCACGGAAGGGTCATCTTAGTGACCACCAGAGAACACATTCAGGTGAGAAACCTCATGTGTGCATTGAATGTGGGAAAGGGTTTTCTAATCACGGAGGTCTTATTTACCATCAAAGAACACATACAGGTGGGAAACCGCATGTGTGCATGGAATGTGGGAAAGGGTTTGCTCGGAAAGGACATCTTAGTGACCACCAGAGAACACATACGGGTGTGAAACCTCATGTGTGCACTGAATGTGGGAAAGGGTGTGTTCACAAGGGAGATCTTACTATACACCACAGGACACATACAGGTGGGAAACCTCATATGTGCACTGTATGTGGGAAAGGGTTTGTCCACAAGAGAGCTCTTATTATCCACCAACGAACACATACAGGTGAAAAACCTCATGTGTACACTGAATGTGGAAAAGGGTTTGTTCAGAAGGGAGATCTTAATATCCACCAGAGAAAACATACAGGGGTGAAACCTCATGTGTGCACTGTATGTGGGAAAGGGTTTGCTCACAAGGGATCTCTTACTAGCCACCAGAGAGCACATACAGGTGTGAAACCTCATGTGAGCACTGTATGGGAAGGGGTTTGCTGAGAAGGGACATCTTATTAGGGACCCAAGAACACATACAGGTGAGAAATGTCATGAATGCACTGAATGTGGGCAAGTATTTTCTCAGAGGTGACACGTGATTTTGCTTAATAGTAGGGTTGAGTGGCATCTCAAACCATGTGTGATAGGCAGATAAGCACATAGTGCAATTGCATTACAAATGTATTCAGGTAATTGGCAGAATGTACAATTAGGAACAGAGAATTACATTTAGTTTGGTTTTCTGGGCTGTGCGCCAGTCTTATCTTTGTTTAGAAACACTCGAGCAGTTTGTATAAATTCACCTCTGACTGTATTGTAAAAGTCTGGGAAGTCCCGGTTTATTATAATAAACACAAATAAATGTTGTAGTTAATAACAATCTTTGAAGAACTACAATGTTTCCGGGCATAGCTGGATATGGTAGATATAAGAAAGAGGTTATTTAGCAACTTGCTGTAGCACGTTAAGAAAGCATTTACTAAGTTGGTCAAAAGTTCAGGCAATTTGCTGTTGGCCTTGCTTTAGACAACTGGCTCCTACTAAACGCTGACACTGAGGCATGATGCTCCGAGGCTATAAAAATGCTGGCTTTGGGGAGGGCTGAGGAGCTATTCTGATGGAGCTGAAAGAGACAGGTGGCAGACGGAAGCTGGTGGACCTAGGAGCAGACTGGGATCACTCTCTCCATGCAAACACTATGGGTGGGGAAGTGCCTCCTTTTTTCCTGATTATTGAAGCCACTAAATTGAATTTTTGGCTTTTTGGTACTCTTGCTATTTGATTTTGAGATTAACATTTTGTGACTGAGCTGTATGGGGCGTATTTCTAGCCATGGCAATCGGCTCATTACAGATCTTATTCTTAAATGGCTGATTCAAGCACCATGATTAATCCCAATTGTTACTGACACTTTTTGAAGCATTTTGCATATTTGTGGTGCTTTTGATAGAGACCATGGTGATTTTGATAGGTGGCTTTTGGTATTTTGGGGATTTTTGCTTGGTTTGTACATTCCTCCACACTTCCAGCCTCCACCTCTCATCTCCTTACCTTCTAAGGATAGTGAGTATGAGAATCTGTTTTACTCATCTTTAATATAACATTTGTAAAGAGGAGATGTATTGAGAGGACAGGTCATTCTATGAGGTTGCCTAGCGAGATCTGCTGAGGTAGACGGGTCCCTTTGAAGTGCTTCTGAAATTATTGATCTTGAGTAGACATAGAGGCAATTCATTAATACAATGATGGCTGCATGTTTGTTAATAATAACCTTTTGCATATTGTGTAGTAACAATAATAGTAATGTTTCTTTATTCGTTCTTTCTCATAATTAAAAGATTTACACTATACACGAGAGTGTAAGGGCATTCATTGAGTGTTCATTACTGAGAATCTTGTCAGAAGCATTTGAACACGTGCACAAGTGTGGGGCATCTATTTGAAAGTACTTTGTATTGATGTTTTATACACAGTGCATATCTTTGTTACATACAAAAAGGGTTACGGGAAGGTTTGTGCATCAATAAGATATATGTAACATTAGCAAACCACACCTGTGCGGATAAATGAGATTAGCCACAGACTGCACGGGGTTGATTGCCAACTCTACTAATGCACAGTGACCGGTATATGCTTTTTCTTACCACAGCTCCTTTGTGGGGTGGGGTCTTGGACATTCCCCATCACTTTTGGCAACCCAGGTGGGAGCCACTACTTAGACAATCCTACACCCTAAAATATTCTCTCTACTTACCTACTAAAGAGGGGTTAGAGGGGTTGCTACGGGTCTGCCGATACAAGGAATTAAAGTAAAGATCTTAAAACACACTCTAGTGAAGAGCAGACTGTCTTTTTAAGCAAGTACTCTTAAACAGCTATCTAGCTAAGTGATACTAAAAGGGCTACCCCACATATTGATGTCCCTGTACCTGTGGGTTGTTCACGGATGCTAACAGGAAGAAGGTGTTTGAGATGTCAACACCAACTTTACAATGGCGGTGGCTGTGCCTGAAGGATTGCCAATGGAAACCCTGATTGCATTATATGAAGACACCTGGTGTCAAGCCAGAAGACGTGTTTGGAGCCATATACATTGTAAGGGATCTAGACCAAATGCAGTAAACACCCTATAAGCACCCTAAGGTAGCTTTGCAGCAGGTAGACCACCCGAATGGGTTTCAAGGAGGTTTGACATACCCCAATACCAGGGCCGGGCATGGTCCTTTCACTATGGAAGGTTTAACCTTAGAACATATCCTTAGGTTCCACCCAAATAGGGAGGCAAATGCCCCCTATACCAGTGAACAGACACTTTGACATTGTCTGCGCTCAAGCTGTAAAGTACTGGGCTCTGGTGGCTGCACCAGCAGCACCCAGACCAGTAATGGGAAGGAAGGAACACTTGAAATCCAGACCCTCTCCTCCTTCTGGGTCCCACAGGGCTGGAGGAGATTCCTAGATGATATTCCTCTAAGTTGAGTCATCAAGAGGCAGCCTACCCTTAAGTTTCTCCTCGGCAGAGGTCTTTAGCAATCATAATGCCAACAGGTTGAAATCCACCGATGGAACACTGTGATAGCTGGGCTCAGTGTATACTTGGTTATACCTGCATTTAATAGGGATTCCTTTGGTTACAGCAATAACGTCCATTATGGGATAGATACTGAACTCCCTGGGAGCAGAAGTGGCAGAGTTTAGGACTGACGATAGCTGGGTGTAATTATCCATGGTAGAGGGAGTACTCATGCCCATCATAACAGGTGAGTCAGTGGGACTAGAAGGTTTCATGTGCCTAGCAGTGTTGCCCAGTAGCCAGGAAAGGAAACTCCAGTTTGTTCACATTGTGACAGCTACTTACAGGTCCCTGGGTAGAAGTCCCTGGGAGAAGACAAAGAATTAGGTTAGAGTAAATATTGTAAAAGGGCACCACTGGTATCAGATGGAACCAGGCCGGAACTACTTCTCAGGGTTTCAAAAGGAAGGTCACAGACTTAAGTATGCTCCCTAGACGATTCCAGAGCAGACGTTTGCTCTATAAGGGAAGATTCTGGCTGCAGGTACATAATAGTGCAGAATGAAGGCACATTAGCAGCAAACACAGTTATGCACATAAATACACCAATAGTGCAGTTAGAAGCAGCTACACACTCTGGTATTGTAAATGGGAAGACACTACACTCCTGGTGGGTACAATGGGCCTCGACACCGACAGCACAAGATATAAAATATTATAAACTAGAACTACTCCAAATGTATAAACTGGAATGGTCTTTGCAACCTAAGCAGATGCAGTAGGACCAGACATCCAATTTTGGATGTTTGCAAATATACTATACTGTGATGGAAGTGCTATTCCAGCAGTTTGGACATGCTCTAAGTGGTTTGCTGCCTGCACTGCTGTAAAAGGGAGATTCAACCACACAAATGTGTTTGAACACCAGGATACCCAAGCAAAACTTTTAGGGTATACATCAACTCATGTTGGTAATTTATAAGGCCTCCTCCTTGCACTGCAACCAATTAGTACACATGATTTCAATTTAATTATGCCTGATTCAGACTATGTAATACAAGGTTATAGATTTGGCCTGCAATGGTGGCAAGCCAACATTCAGAAATTATAAAGGCAAATCAATGTGTGGTGACCGGCTTCACTTAGCCACACTGAATGTTCCTTCTACTGTCAAACATTCTTCTGACAATTGCCTCCTTGAAGACTTTGATCTCGACTTCCTCGCTCTCACCGAGACATGGTTCAATGCCAGCTCGGTCACTGCTTTTGACTCCTTCCTCCCTGATGGCTACAAGAACATCTCCAAGCCGCGACCAAATCAATCTGGTGGTGGAGTAGCTCTGATCTTCCCTTAGTGGGCCCCTTCCTCTCTCATACCCACTCAGCCTTACTCCTTTGAAAGCCAAGTCTTGAAGTTTGGCATCACTCCTATTCTCTTACCCTTACCACCATCTATAGGCCCCCTGGCCCTGTCTCACTATTCCTATCGGAATGGGCAAAATGCTCCTCCTCTCTCCTGACTTGTACCTCTAAACTCCTCCTCCTTGGAGACTTCAACATTCACCTTCACTCCAATGGCTCTGGCTCCATACGCTTCTGTGATCTCTGTACCTCTCTCTCCCTTCCGGCTCAACCCACTGTGCTACACACACTTTCGATGCCTTCATTCACGCTAATCTTCCGTTCTCCAAACCTCTCTCATGGTCTGACCACTCCCTCCTCTCCTCCCACTTGGGACCTCTTGGCACCTGACTGGGCCTCCCCCAGCACTGCCAGCCTCCTTTGCGGTCATCCAACCGATGAAACAAGTGTCAGTTGCTGCATTTGCCCCTTACCTTCATCCCTCCCTCCTCTACTGACTCTCCCACTGACTCTGTCCTTGACAATCTTCATCTTGCTATCACTAACACTCTTGACTTTCCTGCCCCTGTCATGAGGATCCAACTGAAACATGCCCCCAAGCGTAACAGTTGGTATGACTCTGATCTAGCCGCTCTGAAACGCAAGTGCAGAGTTGCTGAACGAAATTGGCAGACCTCAGGTACATCAAACTGGCCTGTCGCCTGCTCCAAAGGCGATACCATCTCTCCATCCGCTCCAAAGAGAGGGTCCACATCCACGCCTGCATCTTTGGAGCTACTAACAACACAGCTGAACTCTGCAAGGAACTAGCCAATCCATCTGCAGCTCACCTCTTCCTTCTCAGGCCCTCTCTAATGCACTGTCCAGCCACTTCTAAAACTCAGGGCATTCTGACCTCTCTTTCTTCCTTCCCCTCCCCACTCCTCTCCCTATCCCACTGCCTCATTTGGCCTCACCCCCACTGCCACCCACTCCTCTCCTACAAATCGGATGAGGTCACTAGAGTAGTCTGCTCTATGAAGGTCTCACCTAAACAGGTGTCTCCCTGTTCATCCAGAACCATCAAGGACAATATCTCCTCCCTCGCACTGGCTTTCAATGATTTCTGCAAACACTCTCTAGCCTCTGGCTCTTTCCCCTTCTCTTTCAAGCACTTCCTTGTGCACCCCTTTTTAAAAAAGCCCTCTGCCGACCATTTCTGTCTGGCCAACTACCGCCCTATCTCGACTACATCCTTCACTGGGAAACTCCTGGCGAAGTTGGTCTTCCCCCAACTAACACAACATGCTGAGCTTGTTGGTTGTTTACATGACCATCAATCTGGATTCTGAGCATTCAGAGGAATGGAAACTGCTCTCCTGAACACCTGTGAAGAATTGTTTGCAAATTTTGACTCTAACTTGGCCACTGTTCTCATTCTCGTTGACCCCTCTTCCGCCTTTGACATGGTCAACCACTCTATCCTCATAAAACGGCTCCAAGATACCCTTGCTATCTCAGACCAGGCACTGGATTGGTTGACCTCCTTCCTCACTGACCACCCCTCCCAGGTGATCCTGGGCTCTTTCTCCTGCACCTCTCTCTCTCTCTCTCTCTCTCTCTCTCTCTCTCTCTCTCTCTCTCTCTCTCTCTCTCTCTCTCTCTCTCTCTCTCTCTCTCTCTCTCTCTCTCTCTCTCTCTCTCTCTCTCTCTCTCTCTCTCTCTCTCTCTCTCTCTCTCTCTCTCTGTTACGCAGATAGCACACAACTCTTCTTCAAGCATCCCTCATCCTCTCTATATTTCTCGTCTATCCTCCCTGACTGCCTGTTCGCTATCCAGTCTTGGTGCACCTCCAATGATCTATCTTAATGCCAGTAAGATTGAGATTCCTATCGGGACACCTGTTCCCTGCTTCCCCCCTGCACTCTGACCACCTTCTATGGGCTCTCCTCCTTCCTCTGAAGCTAGAAAACTTGGAGTCATCTTGGACTTCTCTCTCTCTCCTGCACTCCGCACATCTTGGACCTTGCCAAGAAGGCCCACTTTCAACTTCACCTCCTTAGAGGCATTCTCACTTGCCTCACCTTCCCCCGGAAGCTCAATGTCTCTAGAGCTCTGGTCCTCTCCAGGCTGGACTACTGTAACAGCCTCTTCCTTAACATGCCTCTTTCTTCCCTCCACCCTCTCCAACTAATCCAGAATAGGGCTGCAAGACTTATCCTTGGCTTCAAGTCCAGGGACTGTATCTCTCCAGCCCCACCATCTCTTACCTGGCTTCCGGTTGCTTCAAGGATCAAATTCAAGACCCACTACATCATCCATAAGGCTGTCTGGGGCCTGGGACCATGCTATCTGCAGCTCTCTCTCATGAAATACTCTCCTCCAATACCACTTCAATCCTCCAGCTCCAACTCTCTGCTGGTCAAACACTTCTCCAAGCAGAGAGCTGGGGTCAGATCTCTCACCTCGGCTGGCTCCCTCCTCTGGAACAGTCTCCCACTCTCCATCTTGAACCGGATCTCCTCAAGTTCTGCAAACACCTCTATACATTTCTCCTCTTCCTTCACTCTCTCTCTCCTGTGCTAACCATCCCCACAGTCGCTGAGATTGGCGACCAGGTTTCTCAAGAGTCCAATAGGGTCCTGGCCATCTGTCCAATCACCACCAGTATCCAATCCCCTCTGTACTGGCCTTTGGGCCCACACCAGCCTGTTGGGCGTTTGTCTCAGGCGTGCAAGTAGGTGGGTGGTTGACCTTCATCTTCACCTGGGATCTCTCTGCCCTCACACTTACCTGTTGCCTCCGTTAAAGGTACCTTTGGCACTTCTCTCCTGGGGGACCCTCCAGCACTTACCCCTGCCCCTCACTGACTTCTCATTCTCTGCACTTGTCACACAGCCTAGCAGGACCACTGTTTGGTGATTATTAATTGTCATTTGTGTTCAATGTCATTTGATTATTTGTTCACTTGCTCCCTTCCCTTTTCACTTGTGGCACTTTGAAACACTGTCTAGTTGTATAAGTGTAAATAAATAAAATAAAACATATCAATATAAATACAAGTGCCTTAAAAATGGCCAATAAAATAAAAATAAAATGAATATGCAACATCAAAATGGCTGAAACTCTCATCTGGGTTATGCATACAGATTCTGTGCGCAGTGCAGGCAATGCGCTTGCCGATCAGTCTGCAAGACAGCGGACTGTACAAAAGGTGATAGCAGCATTGACATGCTCTGCCACATACACAGGTGAGGACGTACAAGCATGTCTAGATGCAAATAGTCCTAATCCACCAGGGCTGCCCATCACATATGCCTACACTGTAAAAGTCAATACAGTAATAATCACTATGGGTCTCATTACAAGCATGGCAGTCCGGGAACTACGGTACCGGTAAGCATGCCAGTACCGTAGTTCCCGGACCACCATACTACGTGCTCTGCTCGCGGGTGCCGTTTCACCCACCAGGTTTTTCCTGGCGAGTGTAACGGCACCCGCGAGCAGAGCACAACTCTGTATGTGGCGGTGCTTCCGACCTCCCCATCCCCATTCAGCCCTATGGGCCAGAATGGGATCGGGAAGCCCTTGATTCGGGCACCCGCAAATGGGCAATTATCGGGTCCGCCAAGCTCGGCATGACCCGGTTCTTGCCCATTCGCAGGTGCCGGAAAAAATGCAATTCCGGCGGCAGCCGTGCCCTTAATAAAGGCACGGCTGCCGCCAGAGTTGTAATGAGGCCCATTGCCAAGTGTGATGAATCCTGCGGAATCGTCACAGAATTCCCACCTAAAGTCTCCTCCCGTGTGGCCAGGAGATGGCAGCCACTACCTGATCCTGACCTGGGGGGGGGCATCATGAGGGAGGGTCACATGAATCCTGTGGAGCCATCACTGAGCCCCACCTAAAGTCTCCTCCCATGTGACCAGGGGAGGGCAGCCACTCCCTGATCCTGACCTGGGGGTGGCATCATGAGGGAGGGTCACATGAATCCTGTGGAGCCATCACTGAGCCCCACCTAAAGTCTCCTCCCATGTGACCAGGGGAGGGCAGCCACTCCCTGATCCTGACCTGGGGGTGGCATCATGAGGTAGGGTCACATGAATCCTGTGGAGCCATCACTGAGCCCCACGCAAAGTATCCTCCCATGTGGCCAGGGGAGGGCAGCCACTCCCTGATCCTGACCTGGGGGTGGCATCATGAGGGAGGGTCACATGAATCCTGTGGAGCCATCACTGAGCCCCACCTAAAGTCTCCTCCCATGTGGCCAGGGGAGGGCAGCCACTCCCTGATCCTGACCTGGGGGTGGCATCATGAGGGAGGGTCACATGAATCCTGTGGAGCCATCACTGAGCCCCACCTAAAGTCTCCTCCCATGTGACCAGGGGAGGGCAGCCACTCCCTGATCCTGACCTGGGGGTGGCATCATGAGGGAGGGTCACATGAATCCTGTGGAGCCATCACTGAGCCCCACGCAAAGTATCCTCCCATATGGCCAGGGGAGGGCAGCCACTCCCTGATCCTGACCTGGGGGTGGCATCATGAGGGAGGGTCACATGAATCCTGTGGAGCCATCACTGAGCCCCACCTAAAGTCTCCTCCCATGTGGCCAGGGGAGGGCAGCCACTCCCTGATCCTGACCTGGGGGTGGCATCATGAGGGAGGGTCACATGAATCCTGTGGAGCCATCACTGAGCCCCACCTAAAGTCTCCTCCCATGTGGCCAGGGGAGGGCAGCCACTCCCTGATCCTGACCTGGGGGTGGCATCATGAGGGAGGGTCACATGAATCCTGTGGAGCCATCACTGAGCCCCACCTAAAGTCTCCTCCCATGTGGCCAGGGGAGGGCAGCCACTCCCTGATCCTGACCTGGGGGTGGCATCATGAGGGAGGGTCACATGAATCCTGTGGAGCCATCACTGAGCCCCACCTAAAGTCTCCTCCCATGTGGCCAGGGGAGGGCAGCCACTCCCTGATCCTGACCTGGGGGTGGCATCATGAGGGAGGGTCACATGAATCCTGTGGAGCCATCACTAAGCCCCACCTAAAGTCTCCTCCCACGTGGCCAGGAGATGGCAAACGCTACCTGATCTTAACCGTGGGGGCGGTATTAGCTGGGTGGATCACATGGGTGGAGAAGGCCATGAAGGGGTTTGTAAGGTCTCCGCCAGGAGGGACGTAGTATTCATCCTTTTGAGAGGGTGAGGTTTCCATAATGCCTGAATATCTGATGTCAGGTTGTCCTAGTTAAACTTCCTCTCCCAGACTTACTCAACATATAAAGTATAAGAGTCCTTTTGGTAGACGGGATACCAATATATGTAGGGAACAGGGAGATACTGTAACCATCTTTAGTAGTTATGATTCTTCATTAAACAAACCTAAGGGAAAATCATTACCTCCTTTAAGACCCTCCCACTTAAACATATAACATGCAAACCTAACATATTGGAAACAACTAGTAACATTATGGACCACAAGTCCCATAATGCTCTTGGTACTGAGACGAGGAATAGGGATGCAGAGGTACTAGACCATAGTGAGCAGTCTAGATATAAATACCCAAAACTGAGCGGATGGAGGGCAGGAGAGCAAGATGAGAGGCAGGGGAAGCCATGGAAGCAGGAGCTGTCTGAGCAGCTCGAGCAGAAGGAGAAAGCAGAAGCTGGGACTGGCGCGTTGTTCACAGCGGAACGCCATGCAGGGCAAATGGCGAAAGTCGGTATCTCAGACTGATGCATAGAATGCACAGCAGGAAGCGGTGTGGAAGGTGGCTAACCCAGAGGAGAGACAGGCTCTGCCGATCCGGCCTCTCATTTCAGTGAAACGTTACCAAGGATGCGTGTTTGGAGCAGCGGGTGCTCTTGTGACAGCCAGCCGGAGCAGAGGGAGGTGAACTGGATCTGTCAAGTGCTTTCGAGGGCCTGGCAAGCAAGGAATCTGAAGCAGTGAGTCCATTGGAGCCACCACAAAAAAAACTGGTGAGTTGGCCTATGAGAGGTAGGTAACATGGTGTGCTCCAAATGAGACAGGTGAATACAAATATACATTGATAATACCGAATTGTTAAATTGAAGATAGCAGTAGAACCTTGTAACCGATATTGCAAGAGTCCAGAGGGGGCAATAGCTCAAGAAAGTAAATGCAATCTTCCAAGAAGGACCTGGATGCAGGGGTACAGGTAGGCACCGCCTTCACTTGAAAATAGTTTTTCTAATAGTTTGGCTAGGTAGTTGACACCAGGACCCTGTGTACACACAATGTCCAAGACGAAGTTGCATAAGACTATCCAACTAGGTCTGGCGCTCTCAGTGAGGCTCGTGATGAGCTGTACAAATTATGCTGTAGTTTATCAAATTTACATAAAACTTCAGCAAAGCTTCCAGAGAAAATATTGAGAGATTTTTTATTTTTTTTTCAGAACAAACTTCAAAATCTTTCAATATTTCTTGAATTATGTTCCGGTTAAAGATACATTGAAAATGAGTGGTAGGCAGTCTACCAGGTAAAAACCAGGAAGGAATTTAGCAAGATTGCTGTGCAGTCAGTTAAATGCCACTGCATTTCGGAGTGAGTCTCCTTCTTCAGGGCGTTAAGCACACTGGCCCTCATTACGACCCTGGCGGATTTTTTCCGCCATCGACGGACTTTCCGGCCATGGCGCAAAGTCCCTTTACGCCATGGCGGATGGCGGACTTACCGCCCCATTCCGAGGTCGGCGGGGCGGTAAGTCCCCATTGACCCATTTACCCTTCCCCATTCCCATTTCGGCCCCATAGGGCTCAATGGGAGTGGGGAAGGAGTTAATTACGCCACCGTAAAATACGGTGGCGTAATTAACACCAAGGTCCCAGAGCGCCATGGATTTTTCCGCCCGCAAAAAGCGGGCGGAAAAATGACCATGGCGCTCCAGGAACTCGTAGTTGGCGGTAAGGGGTCCGCGCAGCTAACGCTGGCGCAGACCCCTTAGCGCCAGGGTCGTAATGAGGCCCACTGTAGTATTCAAAATATATGCAGGTAGACAAATCAGGACTGGAGTGAATTACATCAAGGGAAACAATCGGAAGTGAAGTGCATTATTAAACACATAATGCATTTGAATTAATAAGAGTTTGTAGGTAAACATAATCAACACGAGCCAACATATTGGAAATAAAGTGCACTGTTGAACACGTAATCCATTTAAATTGTTATGTTTTTACGGGTAAACATAGTAAATATTTGTCTACATACCCATTGTCAGCAAAGTTTAGTTTGTTTGAGGTGTTAGGTAAAAAAATAAATGAGAAAGAAAACAAAGAGAATATCCGGTTGGTTTTGTCCATTATAAACCATTAAAGCTAACATGACTCTGTGCATCGGATGCAGTGTTTCGTTATTCCATAAAAAATACCTTAATCATTTTTCCTGGTAGATTTGCACTGCTTCTGTGTGAGAACGTCTTTCTCAAAGGGCTGTGCTGTGAAAGAACGAGTGCGTGCGTGCGTGCGTGGTGCTCACAAGGTAAACAGGTGCAGTGAATCTTGCAGTGGGGGCTTCCCGTTGGGTGCTTCATGTGGGGGCTGTAAGAAAGATTATGGCAGGTGCAATTGGTACATAAATGAAGGCTTACCGATGAATGTTGTAGACGATGACAGTAGGAAAAGCGTTTGTCACCGCACTAATGGAGTAGGTTACGCTGTATTCTGTTGGCATGGCAACCCAACGTGGCGTAACGGAATGGCAGCTGGCCTGCTGGTGTTCCGGCGTTCCGGCGTTCCGGCTTTCCGGCGCCTCGCGTCCCGCATCCCCATGGAAATGCTTGAGTGTCGCTACGAACTGTTACTACAAACTGTTACTACGAACTGCTACGTATTGTGTAAGTGCAGTGCAGAATACCAATGGTAGATTGCAAAACAGGTGTCTGTTTATAGCAATGTGTAAATGCTTATAACCGTTAGTTTGTAACAGTGTGAGAATGCGAGCTCATGTCATGTGTCGCAAAGAGTATGGCAATGGATGGTAAATGTTGCTTAGTGTGGTGAAACATTATGTGTATTCTGCGTGCTTGCACACTATCGGCAAGAGTGATGTCTCTGACCGCTCGTGTGGATTCCAAGCAACGGGCATATACATTGCGTTACTGTCACTGCTGTGGGAATCAGTAAGGTGTATTACCTCCACGTCCACTCTTCCTCGTCCCAGTACTTACTTCATCAGGCCCCTGCCTCCGACACAGGACCTTCTTCTATTTTTTTCAATTCTTATAACTCCTCCCCCACATCGACGTCACTCAGTTTCATATTACCAAGCCAGAGCATGGGACCTTCCCCGCAGGGAGGGTGAGGAGGGTCGTCAGTACTGTGACGAGGAAGAGTAGGACTAGGAGTAATGAACATTACTGGTAAGTAATCAGAGTATTTCCTAGAACTCTGTAAACCCTATGTTGGTGAGCATTCTAGGTGTTATACACTGTGCGATGGGAGAGCGGGTCTCGATCTATTCGCGTAAAATCAAGATAACGGGTGGAACAATCTTATTCTTAATGCAAAGAATATGTACCTTGGTGTGCATTATAACATTGTGTAAACACTATGTAAGTGTACATTTCCAAGACATTCACCCTGTGCAACGGTAAAACAAATCTAAAAACATTCCTGTAACGTGAAAACATCTTCCAAGAGGGAGACATGGAGCAGGAGAACACCATGACCAGTATTGCCAAAGTCAAGAGGGGACAATAGCAAAGTAAAGGTAACATTCCAAGAGGGAGATGGTGAACAGGAGCACACTATAAGCAGTATTGCCAAAGTCACGAGGGGACAATAGCAAAGTAAAGGTAACATTCCAAGAGGGAGATGGTGAACAGGAGCACACTATAAGCAGTATTGCCAAAGTCACGAGGGGACAATAGCAATGTAAAGGTAACATTCCAAGAGGGAGATGGTGAACAGGAGCACACTATAAGCAGTATTGCCAAAGTCACGAGGGGACAATAGCAATGTAAAGGTAACATTCCAAGAGGGAGATGGTGAACAGGAGTACACTATAACCAGTATTGCCAAAGTCACGAGGGGACAATAGCAATGTAAAGGTAACATTCCAAGAGGGAGATGGTGAACAGGAGTACACTATAACCAGTATTGCCAAAGTCACGAGGGGACAATATCAAAGTAAAGGGGAGATGGTGAATAAGTCAAGAGGGGACAATAGCAATGTAAAGGTAACATTCCAAGAGGGATATGGTGAACAGGAGTACACTATAACCAGTATTGCCAAAGTCACGAGGGGACAATAGCAAAGTAAAGGTAACATTCCAAGAAGGAGATGGTGAACAGGAGTACACTATAAGCAGTATTGCCAAAGTCACGAGGGGACAATAGCAATGTAAAGGTAACATTCCAAGAGGGAGATGGTGAATAGGAGTACACTATAAGCAGTATTGCCAAAGTCACGAGGGGACAATAGCAATGTAAAGGTAACATTCCAAGAGGGAGATGGTGAACAGGAGTACACTATAACCAGTATTGCCAAAGTCACGAGGGGACAATAGCAATGTAAAGGTAACATTCCAAGAGGGAGATGGTGAATAGGAGTACACTATAAGCAGTATTGCCAAAGTCACGAGGGGACAATAGCAATGTAAAGGTAACATTCCAAGAGGGAGATGGTGAACAGGAGTACACTATAACCAGTATTGCTAAAGTCACGAGGGGACAATAGCAATGTAAAGGTAACATTCCAAGAGGGAGATGGTGAATAGGAGTACACTATAACCAGTATTGCCAAACATTCCAAGAGGGAGATGGTGAACAGGAGTACACTTTAACCAGTATTGCCAAAGTCATGAGGGGACAATAGCAATGTAAAAGTAACATTCCAAGAGGGAGATGGTGACTAGGAGTACACTATAAGCAGTATTGCCAAAGTCACGAGGGGACAATAGCAATGTAAAGGTAACATTCCAAGAGGGAGATGGTGAACAGGAGTACACTATAACCAGTATTGCCAAAGTCACGAGGGGACAATAGCAAAGTAAAAGTAACATTCCAAGAAGGAGATGGTGAACAGGAGTACACTATAAGCAGTATTGCCAAAGTCACGAGGGGACAATAGCAATGTAAAGGTAACATTCCAAGAGGGAGATGGTGAACAGGAGTACACTATAACCAGTATTGCTAAAGTCACGAGGGGACAATAGCAATGTAAAGGTAACATTCCAAGAGGGAGATGGTGAATAGGAGTACACTATAACCAGTATTGCCAAACATTCCAAGAGGGAGATGGTGAACAGGAGTACACTTTAACCAGTATTGCCAAAGTCATGAGGGGACAATAGCAATGTAAAAGTAACATTCCAAGAGGGAGATGGTGACTAGGAGTACACTATAAGCAGTATTGCCAAAGTCACGAGGGGACAATAGCAATGTAAAGGTAACATTCCAAGAGGGAGATGGTGAACAGGAGTACACTATAACCAGTATTGCCAAAGTCACGAGGGGACAATAGCAAAGTAAAAGTAACATTCCAAGAAGGAGATGCTGAACAGGAGTACACTATAAGCAGTATTGCCAAAGTCACGAGGGGACAATAGCAATGTAAAGGTAACATTCCAAGAGGGAGATGGTGAATATGAGTACACTATAACCAGTATTGCCAAAGTCACGAGGGGACAATAGCAATGTAAAGGTAACATTCCAAGAAGGAGATGGTGAACAGGAGTACACTATAACCAGTATTGCCAAACATTCCAAGAGGGAGATGGTGAACAGGAGTACACTATAAGCAGTATTGCCAAAGTCACGAGGGGACAATAGCAATGTAAAGGTAACATTCCAAGAGGGAGATGGTGAACAGGAGTACACTATAACCAGTATTGCCAAAGTCACGAGGGGACAATAGCAATGTAAAGGTAACATTCCAAGAGGGAGATGGTGAATAGGAGTACACTATAACCAGTATTGCCAAACATTCCAAGAGGGAGATGGTGAACAGGAGTACACTATAAGCAGTATTGCCAAAGTCACGAGGGGACAATAGCAATGTAAAGGTAACATTCCAAGAGGGAGATGGTGAACAGGAGTACACTATAACCAGTATTGCCAAAGTCACGAGGGGACAATAGCAAAGTAAAAGTAACATTCCAAGAGGGAGATGGTGAACAGGAGCACACTTTAACCAGTATTGCCAAAGTCACGAGGGGGCAATAGCAATGTAAAGGTAACATTCCAAGAGGGAGATGGTGAATAGGAGTAAACTATAAGCAGTATTGCCAAAGTCACGAGGGGACAATAGCAATGTAAAGGTAACATTCCAAGAGGGAGATGGTGAACAGGAGTACACTATAACCAGTATTGCCAAAGTCACGAGAGGACAATAGCAATGTAAAGGTAACATTCCAAGAGGGAGATGGTGAACAGGAGTACACTATAACCAGTATTGCTAAAGTCACGAGGGGACAATAGCAATGTAAAGGTAACATTCCAAGAGGGAGATGGTGAATAGGAGTACACTATAACCAGTATTGCCAAACATTCCAAGAGGGAGATGGTGAACAGGAGTACACTTTAACCAGTATTGCCAAAGTCATGAGGGGACAATAGCAATGTAAAAGTAACATTCCAAGAGGGAGATGGTGACTAGGAGTACACTATAAGCAGTATTGCCAAAGTCACGAGGGGACAATAGCAATGTAAAGGTAACATTCCAAGAGGGAGATGGTGAACAGGAGTACACTATAACCAGTATTGCCAAAGTCACGAGGGGACAATAGCAAAGTAAAAGTAACATTCCAAGAAGGAGATGCTGAACAGGAGTACACTATAAGCAGTATTGCCAAAGTCACGAGGGGACAATAGCAATGTAAAGGTAACATTCCAAGAGGGAGATGGTGAATATGAGTACACTATAACCAGTATTGCCAAAGTCACGAGGGGACAATAGCAATGTAAAGGTAACATTCCAAGAAGGAGATGGTGAACAGGAGTACACTATAACCAGTATTGCCAAACATTCCAAGAGGGAGATGGTGAACAGGAGTACACTATAAGCAGTATTGCCAAAGTCACGAGGGGACAATAGCAATGTAAAGGTAACATTCCAAGAGGGAGATGGTGAACAGGAGTACACTATAACCAGTATTGCCAAAGTCACGAGGGGACAATAGCAAAGTAAAGGTAACATTCCAAGAGGGAGATGGTGAATAGGAGTACACTATAACCAGTATTGCCAAAGTCACGAGGGGACAATAGCAAAGTAAAGGTAACATTCCAAGAGGGAGATGGTGAATATGAGTACACTATAACCAGTATTGCCAAAGTCACGAGGGGACAATAGCAATGTAAAGGTAACATTCCAAGAAGGAGATGGTGAACAGGAGTACACTATAACCAGTATTGCCAAACATTCCAAGAGGGAGATGGTGAACAAGAGTACATTATAACCAGTATTGCCAAAGTCACGAGGGGACAATAGCAAAGTAAAAGTAACATTCCAAGAGGGAGATGGTGAACAGGAGTACACTATAACCAGTATTGCCAAAGTCACGAGGGGACAATAGCAATGTAAAGGTAACATTCCAAGAGGGAGATGGTGAACAGGAGTACACTATAACCAGTATTGCCAAAGTCACGAGGGGACAATAGCAATGTAAAGGTAACATTCCAAGAGGGAGATGGTGAACAGGAGTACACTATAACCAGTATTGCCAAACATTCCAAGAGGGAGATGGTGAACAGGAGTACACTATAAGCAGTATTGCCAAAGTCACGAGGGGACAATAGCAATGTAAAGGTAACATTCCAAGAGGGAGATGGTGAATAGGAGTAAACTATAAGCAGTATTGCCAAAGTCACGAGGGGACAATAGCAATGTAAAGGTAACATTCCAAGAGGGAGATGGTGAACAGGAGCACACTATAACCAGTATTGCCAAAGTCAAGATGGGACAATTACAAAGTAAAAGTAACATTCCAAGAGGGAGATGGTGAATAGGAGCACACTATAAGGAGTTTTGCCAAAGTGAAGAGGGGACAATAGCAAAGTAAAGGTAACGTTCCAAGAGGGAGATGGTGACTAGGAGTACACTATAACCAGTATTGCCAAAGTCACGAGGGGAGAATAACAAAGTATCGGTAACATTCCAAGAGGGAGATGGTGACTAGGAGCACACTATAAGGAGTATTGCCAAAGTGAAGAGGGGACAATAGCAAAGTAAAGGTAACATTCCAAGAGGGAGATGGTGAATATGAGAACATTATAACCAGTATTGCCAAAATCAAAAGGACATAATAAAGGAAGGCCAATTGAAACTGCAGGAGAAAGGCCTACCTTGTATAAAGGATCAAGCGGGGGAGGAGTATAACCTGCACTGCCTAAGGCAGACTAATACATATGAGAAGTATTGGCCTTTTCTACTGTATACCCATCAAATAAGTTATAATCCAAGTGTTCAGAACGATAAAAGATTGAATCAAGAAGCAGTTAGAAGTTTGAATCAAATGTGTTGCAAGCTGAGCGATTGAACCAAGCAGTAGTTGTTGATTTCTCTTTCCCCATTGAGGATTAAATGTAGAAAGACTGGAACATACCTCGTCACAAAGTCCTGATAGCACTGGTAGGAGTTTTATCCTGGCAGGCGAGTACACTAGTAAAGAGACAATTAGAGGTTAATCCTGGCAGGCAAGTGGACCAGGAAGAAGATCATTTCGAGTACTAGAAAGTGGGAGGATGTGGTGGAAAGGAAGTGACAATTTCACCAATGGGTTTTGATGAACTGTTATGAAAACCATCCTGACAAAACAACATTGCACATAAAGAAGAAATGTGAAATGATAATAAGTGATTTGCTTTCAAAGTGGAGAATATTAACATTGACAATTGGTTTGACATCGGAAAAGAATCCTTTTTGGTTTGCCAAGCAAATATTGTGGAAGTTGTGATAATTATTTTCAAGATAAACATTTGTTGGAACTGTATTCGTAAACAAAGCCAAGATAAAGGACACTTTGGAACTGTGTATTTTACTTGCCGAATGAAACTGAACTTTGGGTTTGAAACCTCCTTTATTGATCCAGTGGAAGGGGGTGCTTGTTTATTGTGTTTTAATTTGTGATTTGTTGTGTAAAGCTCACATTGCCAGACATTTCCTCTATGGTTTGTTGTATGTATATTAGTGCGAGGGACAGATACATTTGGATATTAGGTCATTTTGCATTACCCTTAGTTTGTTAGGTAGGGCAAGCAGTATTAGGCTGAGGAAAATAGGCGTTTATCTCACCTTTTATTGTTTAATATAATGGCTTCTTGTGGGAATACTCTATCTACTTGTCCATCTCGCATTTCTGATGCCTCACACTAGGTCATTCGGAGGCCCTATTGACCAGGTAATACTGAATAAGCAGAATAGATTAGAACTGATCTCTGCAGCACATGCAAGTGTAGCCTCAACACTGTTTGGGTTGTTGGCTACTACACAACTCCTGCAAGACCGATATTAGTGGCCAGAGCTTGCTAAAGAATTACACCAGTCGATAGCAAACTGCTTCATATGTTTGCAAACAACAGTCAACAATTCCCAAAAACCACCAGTGAGCACACTAACCAGGGTGAAAGTGCCTTTTGAATGCATGTATATGGACTACATAGGTCTACCGACAGCCGTCAACAAGTACAAATATTTGTTGGACTTGGTGGATTTGTGCACATGATTTACCTGGCTAATTCTCCAGAATAAAGCTGATTGTAAGGAGGTCATGAAGGGTTTGCTGTCCTTAGAAGAAATGACTGCACCGAAATGACTCCGAGCTGACAATGGCCCGCCCTTTTCAGGCAAAGCCTTACGAGAGGCTCTGTCAAGCTGGGGGTGTAATCTGCATGACTCTAATCCATTTTTCCCCCAAGCAAATACAGTTGTAGAGCCAATGGGATAGTAAAGCAAGCCTTGACTGAGTGCCTCCTCTCATCTGGAGGCAACTGGGTGAATCATGTACCTATAGTACAGCGTAGCACAAACAACATACTTCGCCTTTCCCAATGTGAGGGTAAAATGCAACATGAGTTGCTATTTGGCACTCCCACGTATATGCCTGACTTGCACAACCTTTGTAGTTCTCTCACCAGGCCAGACCAGCGGCTTCTCACAAATCTCCTGAGAGACTCCAGCCACGTTGCAGAAGCACGGTGTCCAGTCAACTGGTCGAAAAAAAACTGGTCGACTGCAATTTGGTCGACGCAATTTGGTCGAAAACCAAATGGTCGAATTTTTTTTTTTATTTATATATTTATTTTTAGGGTTTTCGTTTAGTATAAAAAGGGGTTTTTAAAAAAAAAAAAGGGTTAAAAAAAAAAAAATTCGACCATTTGGTTTTCTATCAAATTGGTTCGACCATTTGTCTGGTCGACCAATTTTTTTTCGACCAAATGTCTGGCAACCCAGAAGCACCACAGCACCAAGACAAGTCGCAGAGCACCTTGAAGTCTAGATACTGCGTTCTGGAGAAGATACACAACAAAGGAGCAATTGGGCCACGGTGAAGGTACTGGAATGCATTGGCTCAGGAACAGCCATCCTACCAGCGCTGCGTCCTAGTGAAGTATGCACCAAGTGTCCGTTGACCACCTTAAGCCATTTCCAGGTGGTTAGGCCCCTGTTCTCGAGGGAGGAAAATCTTTATCTTGGACAACCCGATGAGCAAACACGAATAGAAGAACACGTGTTGTTAACAATAACTCCAGCAACCTCCAGATTCTATGAGAATAGGTCTATTATCCTGGGAGTAGAAGAGCCAGAAACAAGGCTAGAAGTAGAGCCAGGCGCAAGGTCTATCTGAAGGATATTTCACCATCCAAGCAAGCAAGCAAGAATGGTAAAATATTTGTTGGAGCAGTGATTCTGTTCTACACTTTGCTGTGGATAAGCCTTCTCGCCTTTTTTTTGTATTGACCTAAGGACATTTCATAATCCTGATGGAGATCCCAATGATCATCAGACAGTTGAACATATCAACTTTAGTTGTAGCACGAACACTTCAACCAATGCACAAGAGGGAGGTGTGGGCCGCTGATGTGGGAAGAGCCTCGACACAAATAAGCATGCACTCACTGGAGACAGGGGAATTCTGGACACACCAGGATAATGCCTGCAGTGGGCCTAGTATGCAACTCCAGGCACATACATTATCAGTGATAGATGATTCTAGGCAAGTGACCCTAAAATGCACATCACAGACACCTTTAGGAAGTGTTGAGAGCCAGGTGTGAGGGGTCAGTAATGGAAGGGTTTTCTCAGTGTTAGACATTTTATTAATAACAAAAAGGTGCAATGAAAACCTTACTAAACCTACTCTACCAGGGAGTCCCCTACTTACTGGGTCATCACGAGTTTGGCGGTAACCCTTAAATGCAGTGGTAACGCTATTACTGCCGCATTTAAGGGTCTGCCCACAACTGCTGCCAGTCTCTTGGTTCTATCTGTCGGCCTGTGACCCCCCTCCCAAAGTTTCATGTATTTCCTTTCCCCTGGTATCTCCCCTTGTTTAATTAAAATGTAGGTTGCCCCCACTACTTGTTTATCTACAGAGTCCGATGTTAAGTATTTCTCAAAGGGGTCAAGCTGCGTGTTGCTGCCCCTTTAATAGAGGACCGCATGACCCCGCGCCTTATCTGGAAATATCGGTATCTCTCTGACTCTTTCAGTCCAACGTTCTCCTTGCATTGGGAGAATGACTTCATATCTGTTCCCCTGCACATGTCCTGAATCTTTAGGCAGCCCCCCTCCCGCCATGCCCTAAAGCTCCTTTCCCCTGGGGCTGAGGTGAAACTTGAATTATCAAAAATTTGGGTAAATGGCAACAGAAATGTAGTAATTTGGGCATGCCTGATCACTTCGTCCCAGGACTCGCCGCCCACCCTCAGTATCTTACTGTAGTGTATATTTTTTGTCCAGTCTCCCTTCGGTTTCCACAGTACATCTTCTATGTTTTCCCCTATTATTGCCCTGTCCATTGACCTCCATATTTTCCCCCAATCGTCTTTTAAGCTATCCCTCATTATCCTTATCTGTGCTGTCCTGAAATATATTGTCAAGTCCGGCTCCTCCGTAACCCCTCTATTTCTCGGCATCATCATCACTTTCCTAGCTATCCTTGGCGTTGTATACTGTCATGCAGGACAACGTCCTTTACCTCTTCCCTTAACTCCTCCTCACCTCTCTCTTCTGGTGAGTCTGTGGACTGTTCTGTTTCCTTCTTCTTACAGAGTCTTCTTGTCTGCTTCTCTTTCTTGTCCTTTTTACGATGCAAATAGGGGCGTGGCTCCTCAGAGGCCATCGTGACCAGATGGAACCAGGTCCCGGAGACCCCCGAGGAGCCAGTCCTAAACAGGGAAAAAGCTGGTTGGCAGAAAAAACCCTGCAAAAGAGGTCTCTTTCTTATTGAAGAATGGTAGGTAAGAAGTCCGAAGTTGAAAGTGGTGGCTGTTTGGAATGGTACCACTCTTCTCCTGATTGTAGAGATTAAGTAACAGATGATTGTTCCAGGGTATAGTATTGGTGAAGTGTAGGTCTGCCGTAAATAAAAGCAGTGCAGTTCCGCCATTGGCCGGGAAGAAATGCAGCCGTCGATCCTCTTTCTGGCTAGGAAGGAATGCTGCCGCGGATTTCTGCCGCCTGGCCCAAATGGAAGCAGCCGAGCGTAAGGTAAGTGTAATGCTCGAAAAGGAGGAAGGAGAGGTATGCCAGAGATGCGCGATTTCCTCTGAAAGAGCGAGCGCTACAAAGTAGAGTGATAGAAAGACACAAAAGGCAGCAGAAGTAGCAGTAAGATGAAGAAAAGGGAAGACAAGAGATGTAAGGGAAAGGGTAACGCAGATAGTAAACAGGGAGTGACAGAATAACCCTTACCTCCTCCGTGAGTCTAAACCGCTAATCGATATACCCACACCCGAATAGCGGAAGGCACCTAGGAAGTGCTAGAAATATGGAAAAGCAAATGGAAAGAGAAGAAGGTAGAAAGATACTGTTAGGGTTTGGAAAAGTACGGGAACAAGAGTGTTAGAAGTTTCCTGCACGAGAAAAACAATGATACAACGCATCGGTGCAAAGATGCGTGTGACGTATATACGTCGTGGCGGCCTTCTTGGAATAAGGCATAGACCCTTGGAATAAGGCAAAGCCCCTTTGCCTCATTGTTATGAACAGGAACCTTCACTCCACCCTTTCAAAGGCCTTTTCCGCATCGAAGGCCACTAGGATCGCTAGGGTCTTTATTTGTTGACCTTTCCTATGAGGTGGGCTATCCTCCTGGTATTATATCGCTACTCTGCCTGCCCCTGATAATCCCTGACTGATCTAGGCTAATTATATTTGGAAGAATTTGGTTCAGGCAGTTTGCCAGAACTTTTGTAAAGATCTTCGCATCCATATTTTCCTTCTTTAGGGAGGAGGACTAACTTTGACTCTTCCATGGTTGCTGTTATATTCCCGTTGTGCCCCATTTCATTGAATAGTGGGGCCAAACATGGGATCAGTGTTTCCCTAAACATTTTATAGAATTCCGTGTTAAAACCATCCGGACCCAGGGACTTATTACTAGGCAGCGCCATGATAACACTCCACACTTCCTCCGATGTAATCTCAAAGTCTAGAACTGCTTTTTCTTGAGTTGTTATTTTAACTACATCCCTAGCTTTTAAGTATTCCTGTTGACTCTGTTCCGTGGGGTTTGCTGAGCTATACAAGTCTGTATAAAACCTTGAGAACTCCTGAGCAATATCTTTGGTATGCGTACTGGTCCCCGCCCCTTCCACCTTTACTTTAACAATTGTTTTAGCCTTCTCTTCTCAACATCCTGGCCAAGAGGCTGTCAGCTTTATTGTCCTTGATGTAGAACTTCTGTTTTCAAAACATCAGTGCTTTTTCTGCCACCTTTGCCTGATATTTTCCAATTGGGCTTTATTGCTCTATATTCCTTTCTCGTCGACCCACTGGCACCCACGTCCATCTTGGCCATTACACACTTTAATTTTCCTTCTAGGTTTCTTTCTAGCAGTCTTACCTCCCTGTCTCTACGGGCCTTGAGTGCAATAATTCTCCCCCTAATTATTACCTTGAAGGCATCCCACTTCGTTTGCCCTGAGGTTTCTACCAATTTGTTGTCCCCAAAGAAACTCGCCATCTCCTCCTTCAATTCGCTCCACAACGTCTCGTCCTTAAACAGATGCACTGGATACCTCCATTTCCAGAGGCCTGGGGTATCCGATTTTCTGGCTATTTGCACCGCCAGAGGAGCACGGTCAGATAAGAGTATTACCCCCACCTCCATGGCCCTGACCCAACCCAGGAGTTTCCTGGAGGTCTACACACAGGGCCTCATTACAAGTGAAGCGGAACGGGTTAACGGGCTCCGCTAAAGGAGGCGGACCCGTTAAACCCGTTCCGCCTCATTACAAGCTCCCCTCGCGGGACCCGGCAAGTAACGACTGGTCAAACCAGGCGTGCTTACCGGGTCCCGCAAGGGGAAGAGGGAGCAAACAACAGGCCGCTCGTAATCAGCCTGCTGTTTGCTCCCTCCCCCATTCCGATTCAGCCCTATGGGGACTGAAATGGGAATGGGTAAGGTCTGGGCCCGGGTTCCTGGAGGGAGGAATTACCGGGCCCTCCGAACTCAGAATGGCCCGGTAATTACCCATTCTGGGAACCCGGGCCCAGACCCGATTTTCGCCGCAGCCATGCCGCCAATAGCGGCATGACTACCGCCAAAATCGTAATGAGGCCCATAGTCTATCTGTGATGATGGCTTATGAACATGTGAAAAAAATGTGATCCCTTCTTTTTCCCCTTCTTTCTCCCTCCAACTAGCGCTACCCTCACCACTTTTTCTACTAATGCCTTCAAGGGTCTCCCCTGGGTCCCCTTGGTTTTTGATGATCTATCTTTTCATGGTTCCCATGCCATGTTAAAGTCCCCTGTTAGTATTATGGGGCCTTTTGCAAATTTCTCCAGTCTAACCAAGGAGAGTTGAATAAAGGCCTCCTGAGCTGTGTTTGGGGCATAGATGGTCGCTAGAGTGTACCCTTCCCCCCTCTCTTTCAGGATTACAGCTACATATCTCCCTTGGGCATCTCTGCCCAATTCCGTAACATAAAGGTCCAAAGAGTTCCACAAGGTTACCAACACCACCGCCCTCTTGTTCTTGTCCGTGGACTGGTACATTTTGGAATATCCTTACAACTGAAGGCAGTCCCTGTCCCGTGTCTGTAGGTGGGTTTCCTGCAGTGTTATTATGTCTGGCCCCTCCCTCTGTATATATCTCTTTGTTCCTCTTAACCAGAGAGTTCAGACCCTTTATATTCAGAGATATCAATCTTAAGTTAGTGGGGCTAGCCATTTTCCAAGGCTTTTTCCAGCTTTTCTATGCTCCCTTCCCCACCCCTGGCTGGCCTCCTTTCCATCCCCCCATCGCTCTCACCCCTCCCCTTCCCGAATATCTCTTCGCCTCCACTCCCTTTGGCTGGCGGAACTCAACCGGCATCTAGCACCCCCGAATCTTCCCCTCGGGATGGAGCCAGCCTGAGCCCCAGCTGGATTTCCCCAACCCATCCTGACTTCCTTCCCTAGCGCCCCTTCCCCTTGGGACCCCCTCAGTTTCCCCTTTGTTTGCCCTCCCCAGGCATAATGCTTGATTAGCCCTTTGTACCTCTACCATCTTCTCTCCTCGCTCTGCTCTTCCCCAATGGTTGTTCCCGTTCTCATTGTTTCAAATAGCCGGGCCTTTCAGCTGGGGGTGGCACCCCGCTTCTTGTTTCTTTTTCGTTTCACCACCATTGACCATTCCCAACTTTTGTGTCCCAGTTGGTTCTTTGCTTGCGGCGCCCTACTTTCCTGGTCTTTCTTCCGATCCTCGCTCCTACTTCACTGGAAGTGATCCGCTGTTGCCTGCCCTGTCATTCGAACACTATACCAAATGGAAAAGTCCATCTGTAACGAATATCCTTCTACCTAAGTGCCTGGGTAAGCGGGGCCATGTTTCTCCTTTTGGCCGCAGTTGTCTGAGAGAACACCTGAAAAAGATACAGTTCTGACCCATTATAGGTTATTTGCTTGGTGGTTCTTGACAGTTGTAGGATCTGTTCCTTGATTCTGTAGTCTTGCAGAGCCGCCATGACATCTCTTGGGCGATCCCCTCGTTCCCCCCTATAGGGTCCAACTCTGTGAATCCTGTGCAGTCTCACATCTGGTTTCTCCTCGGAGTCCAGTAGGTCTTCAAAGATGCCCTTTACCACTGCTTCAAGATCTTTATCTAGCACATAATTGTGATCCCAATGTTTAATCTTGTCGATCTGTTTTACAAGTCTTCACTCTGAAGCTCCAAGATGTGGGTTGCTGTTGCCATTTGTTCTACCCAGGTTTCTATCTTCCTTGAGTCCTCTGTCAGTCCTTGTATGGCTTTCTCCTTCATATCGACCCTTTCCTCCATTTTGTTCCCATCTTGTTTTATCTCTTGGAGCGCAGCGGGCAGATCTAACCTCATTATTGTCATTTGTTTTTGCTATGTCTGCTATTTTGTCCCCAAAGTCTGTGAAGTGTTGTTTGAGGAGTGAGTGTGTCACCTGTTGATCTTGAGCTTCCTCCATTTGGGGCTCCCCCTGGTCCCTTTGCTCCTGACACACTGAAGTTCCATGGGGGAGGTTACTTCTTTACTCTACATTTTCTGGAGGTTGCTCTCAAGGGGCTTCCATGGGCCCTTCGAGGGCATAGGCGGCTGGTCTTTTCCCCTGGTCTTAGACATTATCACTTCTCACGTTCTTTCCTATGGGGTTATCTGTTCTCTGATGCCGGCTTCCTGCCAAGTGAAGACTTCTCCCAGCTTCCATCCTGATATGTGGGGGTTGCCCCTTATCAAACCGTGCCCTTTTAAAATGTCAGTGTGAATACGGGATGATGCTTCCTCGCCTGGAGGGCTCCATCAAGCTAAGTATGGCTTGCCTGCTGGGGGGGGAGACTTCCCTGTGTCGCCCCCCAACTGCTCTTTGAGTGATAGCCCTCTCTCCTCTACCTCCAGACTAGAGACAGTTCTTGGCCCCCCCTTTATCTTATATTGTATGAGCCTCTGATATGGCTAGTGCTCCCCTGTAGCCTGGTCCCATGGGGTGGGACACTCGCTTACTGCTTGACCCCCCTGGGGGTTAACACTCCTTAACGTGGAGCTCCAGCCTCTTAGAGCGATCACTGCCTTCTCCTGGACTCTCCTTCAAAATGGATTCCCCCTCTAGGCCCTCTGGGACCCGGGCTTGTCACTTCACATTTTTGTGGTTCAATTTGGTTCCCCCTGATGGAGTCTCCCCAGGTCCCGGGCCTGTCCTAATCGGGGACTTGTGAGCTGTCTTTCTCCATTCGGCCTTCGCTGCGCCCCGCCACTGGTTCCAGTGAGGTGGGATCTCCCCCTCTCCCTCTCACTGGTCTCCTTACTACTGTTTGCTTTACTCTCGACCCATTAGGGTAAACGTGGGTCCCGATCAGATCTTCCCTCCATGCGTCGTCCTCCTCAGAGTTGGGGGCCTCCCGCAGCTCTTTCTATGTCGGCCGATTAGCCCTCCTCCTTAGCGCCCAGGATCCTAACCGCGCTGTGGTCTCTTGGATCTTCTACGTTCTCCTGGGGGATCTTCTACTCTCCTGGGGAGGTTCATCTGTTCACGGCATGTTCCTCTTTTCTCTGCTCCGTGCTTCCATTTGGAGCCTCCCTCGTGTCTACTTTTTCCAGTCGGGACTGCCTCCTGGCGCCCGCCAGCACTCGTATCAGGTGTTTCTGTAGTGATTTTAAGGTGTGGAGTGTTGGCCCCCTTCCGCCCGGGCTCTCCATATCTCCAAATTGCTGCCTGGGGTGGGCACTGATGCTCAAAAGAGGCTGTGGAGGCCCTGAGGTTCAGGAGAGCATTGATCACGGTGCTCTCCACTCGGCGGCCATCTTGGAATCATCAGTTTTAACTATGAGGGATTTCGCAAAGCGTTCCCCTTATTAATTGGAGACACGCGACTACTCCGGTAAAGTTAGACAGTTCAACTATGCGGAATGGTTTATACGAGAGCTCCGACTTGCATTAGAAGTGAGTGTGATACATTTCCTTTGTTATTAAGATTTTTCACAGCCATAAACAACTTCTACTCGCTCTTATTCTATGAGAGTTATAATTGAGGTGATAACAGTTTTTCAGTGAACCTGAACAGGGAGCTTCACTCACCGGCTCCAGGAACACTGTGGTTGCGGGCTGCTTCCACTTCCCGACTTCGCCTCCTTCTATTACTACGTTAGGCACTCTGGGTACCCCCACCCTTCTGCAGCATGGGTGTCGCTGGTCCAACTCCGACCATGGGGAGTCTCCTTCACTCCTCTGTCTCTCTGCTTGCTTCTGCACATGACCCTCAGTTGCATCGCGATCATTACAGCCAGTAAGTGCACCTGGGAAGACCTTCAATCTCGGCACGTGTCTCTCAGCACAGCCATGGCAGGACAGGGTTTGTGAACACAGGACCGATTTAGAACCTTCTGGTGAAATCTGCTCTTCTCTCGTCCAGGTGTCCCTTAATTGGTCATGCTTCCTTATGAACTGCCAGCCTCGTGCTCTTCTTCTTCTGCTACTACCGCCACCCTTCCAGCTCCAGCTCCTTCTCCAGCTTCTTCCTTCTTCCCCATTCTACTGCAGCCTGTTATGCCTCTTAGGTGGGGCATTTGATTTCAGGTGCAGGCCCTAAATGTTAATTGCCTGACCCTGGCAAAGGCTGTTAGACCCATTTGCCTGTCCTTCACTTCTAGATGCTTCTTCAGCCTCTTCTTAGTCTTAGTCTGTGTGGGATTCTGTAGTTCACTTTAGTGAAAATAGGTTTTCCCACTCCTTTTATACTTTTAGGGGTAGTTTTAATTCCCTTAGTATTTTTAGGAGAGGGATTGTGGGTTTCAATCTTACTAGAGACAGAATGAGCAGAGACGGCAAGACTCTCACTATTCCCAGGTGTGTGCCTTTGGTATTGAGGAAGATGTTTCTTTTTAGGGATTCAGAATATTGGTTCTTTTGATATAATATGTTGCAGAGTTGCAACCTTAGTATTTACCATTTCAGTTTTACTAGGAGGTTGAGATATGTTGAAATGACAATAAGCCTAACCTCTTCTGACAGGGTGTTGAGAGTATGTAAACTACTGTGTCTCATCCCACGGAATCTCCCCGCTACCCTGGGCCCTGTCTCCACCCAGGTGATCCTCCCGCAGTAGACCAGCGTCTGCTCTCTCCTGGTCACGTGGGAGGAGACCTTAGGCAGGGTTTCATTGAGGGAAATGCAGGATTCCCCGCACAAGATAGAATCCTGATGATGCTCTAGAGACATTAGATGACATGTATGTTTTGTGAAATATTTTGACACCTTTGTTTTTTTCAAACAAAACCTGGTGCAGTGGCCATACAAAGCCAACTGGGAGCACTGTCCTGTTCCATCAGCAGACTCGTCACCAGAGTTTAAGGCAGAATTCCCATACATACCAAAACTCCTGACAGAGGGAGCGTGGATAGAGGTGGACAACCTGCAAAAGGATTGTATAGACAAAAATGGTGCATTTTGGTTGACCACTGAGCAGCTCAACAAAGCAATGCAGGAAAGCTTATAAGAACCTATTGCAAGTGTCTCCGGTGTTCCAGTAGCCTGGAATCCTGGTGCCCATGAGTGTTAGGAAAGACCTAAAGGCGCAGGCCTCTGTGCTTGTGTTGAAATAAATGCTTCACAAACCTATGCTATTTCCATAGTCAAAGTATGTCAATGACAAAACAAAATCCTTTAAAGGAGGTTGTCAGCGAGATAGACACATGGGGAAGGTCAAGAAATCGGTCAGCAATCCTACATAGGATAGGTGAACTAGAATAGGATAGGACCAAAAGAGAGGTGAAAGAAAGCGGACCTCTCCTACACCTGGAAAAAAGCTGTCCTTTAAATTCAATGAATGGCAGGACGGTCCATCGAGAAGTGCCTTCCTGCTGCTGATGACAACTGTGTTGCGTTGCAACAGGGAATCTACACGCTGAGAGATATGGTCATGGACATGGTACATATCATTCAAGACCTGATTATGGAAACTGTGACAGGCATGGTATCAAGAGAGATGGCACAGCCACAAACGTACAGTTACAAACAAAACTTTATTAATGATCAGGATGGTATAGTGCCTAACCTACCCAATGCTATGGTGGGATTTTCCCTACCTATAGAATTCTAAGGAAAGTCTGTGGGCCTCATTGCAAGTTTTCTGGTCTGAAAACAAGGGTGCCGGTAAGCTCACCCGCACCTGTGTTTCTGGACCGGCAAACTATGAGTCTGCCTGGCGTGGCCGCTGTGCCCGACAGATCTGACCCTGCCGAGCGCAGCAGCCACGGTAGGCAGATTTGTCATGGGAGCACCCGCACCGTTGCTATTCCCATAGAGTCCTGGGAATAGGGATTAACAATTTACCAGCGCCTGACTTCCTGACCGACGGACTCCTATGAGCTGGTAGCACCGGGAAGTCAGGTGCTGGAAATTATTCCATAAATAATTATAGCACCGGCAGGGTTACCACCGGACTCGGAATGAGGCCCTGTGTCTACAAGTCCAAAACAAGAATCTGCCCGTATCAACCATAAACTGAACAGTGATTCAAAGGTAAAGTTCTGAGCTATTTCCAGCTCAGGGCTTTTTCTTCCCCTCCGCTTGCCCCTGTACAAACCAGTTCACAACAGTTTTCAAGTTACCTTCTCTTGGACTCCAGGTAATACAGCCCCACACCTTTTTCAGGGTTCCCTTCCCCAAGTTCAATGTAACAGTAATCACAAAAGAAATAGTTTTGAGACTCCATCCTGAAGGTCATTTTGAACAATTATTTTCAACTCTAGGTTTCCTTCCCCAAGGTTTATATGCACACTTGGTTTCACTATACAATGCTCCAGCAGAGCTCAGGGTTTCCTTTCCCCCCAGACTCTTACCACTTGATTTACAATGCTCACAAGATTCAACAAACTGGAGGGGCACTCTGCAGTTGACAGACCGCATGGTCCACTCACCACAGGTTGTACAACCAGTTGCCCTTGGCTTTATGTTTGGCCCATGGTTCTTCCGCAGTGTATATTGGATCACTTTTCTTTATCTCGCCGTAGCTTATCCTTTCCTTCCTTTCACCAGGCTTTGCAGATGTCAAGCTTTCAATTTTGCTCCCACATCACTGCTCCCCTTCTGCTGTTTGCCCGACGGCTTGTAAATGTTTTTTGTTGATTCACAAGGTTCTCCACTTTTACCATTTAGGGCTTTCTGGGCTATGCGCAGTTGTCAGACTACGCGGTCCACCCATCACAAGTCACGCAACCAGCACACGACCATAAATGCTTAGTTCTCCTGCTCATCCATTGCACATTATCATGAGTTGGCCAATAGCCCTTAAATGTGGCGGTAATGGTCTTACCACTGCATTTAAGGGTCCACCCAATCTCGCCGGAAAAATGGCAATTTTCCCCGCAATTAACGCCGGAGATATTGCTGCTTAGTAATTGCACTGAAAATGCCCCATTGGGTCCAATGGGGAATGGGGAGTAATGGTTAACGCCCAACCCGGGATCTGACAGTAATACTGCCGGACGGGTGGGCGCTAACGCAAATAAAGTTGGGTGGTATCCCAGGTGCGATTGTGATTACCTAAAAAGGATTTTTGCCCAGACCTTTAGTCACTGTTTTGTAAAAGGCCCTTAAGAGGCTGAAACACGTGTTAACAAACAAAACGGGCAATGGAGTTAATTAACAAATGAAAATATATATTTTTTTGACAATAGCAAATCAAGTGTGAGCAGGTTTCATCCATTCAAGATGGTGGCGCAGTCCAAGTGTGTACCAATCTTTCTATATTCAGACCAAGGGAAGGAGGGGATTGGTCCTTCCCTAAACCTGCACACCAACGCGACACCAGACCGAAAGGATTAATATTTAAGGTCGCTGGCTTAATTAGCTGCACCCAGAGAAAAAAAACCCATTTCACATACAATTTGTAATGAGTCCCATAGGCTCCTCAGTATCTTGCTTCTGTGCTTGAATTTCCTTAAAAGTACCACTTATCTCTAAGCCAGTCTTTGGCATCCTTGTTCTGTGTACATTCAGTGTTTCATTTTGGTTCTGGGTCTTATTCACGCTTCACCTTTGGTGACCCTTTTCCCCCTTCATGCTTCGCTTCTTTCAAGTATGTAGGTTACTGTCTTTTAAGCACATTTATTTTAGGGTTCAATCTGCTCGCTATTCAAACAAATAAATTGCTACTCTGTAGTCAGAGTACTTAATTCGACTTCATTTGCTAATTTCTTTCAGTTTGTTATTCAATATTGGCAATGACTGTGCCTCACGCAACTTGCCTTTCTTGCATTCACTTAATATCACAGATTTATCGATAACTGAAGCATTTATTCCCTCAGTGCTGCTCTATGCTTTCGCAGCCTGCCTGGAGCACCTCGGTCTCTGAGTGGCTTTCGTAGCACTCACCGGTCATCGGCTCTCTCCTCCGGCGGCTGTAGCTGCTTTTCTCCTCGGCTCCAGTTGCTGCTTCTGTTTCCGTGAGCCCGTTCACCTGTGGACAAGAGCTCGGCTGGCACCAGCAGCTCCTCTGCTTCTGCAAGGCCGGACACGGTGTCTACTTCGCTTTGCTCCCACTTCGCATTGGAGGTACCCCACGGCTTGCATAGCTCTCAACTCACCCGCTTTTGGCGGGTGTCACCCACCTTGTAAAGGGTTGACTCACCCTCCAAGCCTCCTGGACACCCATTAATTCCAATGGGCGTCTCACCTGCCAAAAACAAAATTGGGTGATTTTACCCGCCTTTGCGCCACAAATGGTTGAGAGCTATGGGCTTGGGGATGTCGACCGGCATAACGGCTCCACTTTGGGGCTCACCACAAATGCCTACCATCTTCCAGGGTTTCCTACTGCTCTCTGCTCATACAGCTACCTAGGTCTCTCTTTCTGTTTACTTCTTGGTTTCCCATTTTATACACCTGTAGTCCTTTAATAGGCTGCAGCTGTGTACCATTTTCCAATTTTGCCTGACTTTGATGAAGAGGACATGCCTACAAAGCCAGACCAGCCCACCTCCAGAGCCCAGCACCCGCATGACAACATTTCAGATAGTGCAAGAGCTAAGACATAGATAAGGAAGGGAGGGGGAGAGTGGGAAGGAAATGGAAACATACAGGCGACTACCGTACTAGGCCTGATGACATTTCTGGTAGAGCCGGAGAAAAACAAAAGGTGAGGGAGAGGAGTGCAGAGAGGGAGGGGAGGAACAAAACAAGCGACGATCATACTAGGCCTAACAACATTTCAGATAGTGCTGGGGGGGGGGGGGGGGGGCGGTGGGGAGTCAAAAAACAGTAATGGGCGGGTGGAGGAAACAGACAAGGTTGCTATCATATTAGGTCCAGGGACAATTCTGATAGAGTAAGTGCATAGAAGAAAGTAAGAGGAGGAGATAGGAAAGGGGAGAAGGGAAAGGAGGAGAAAACAGAGAGTAAGCAGTCAAAAAGTGTGTAGAAGCAAGAGTGGAGAGCGAATACAATTGCAGAAGTCAGCAGTAACACATAATGTTGCAAGCCAGGATACAAGATGAAGATGGGACCGACCCTAACCTGTAGCCGGATGGCAAAGCTGTCCAGTCCTGAAGGCCAGGACCTAAGGCTCAACCAGGAGCTCTCTGCAGCTCTCTACTGCTTACCGCTGCTGGACCACCCCCTCAACTTACCCCTGCACCACGCACTCAAAGGCAAGCAATATGCAACTATCATCTTGCCATTATCAGTGATTGCACTTGTCCCTGCCTTTGCAGTTTATAGCATATCTGTACTCGTCTAGTCAGTCCTATGTACTTTGCCTATTCTGCATATGCTTAGGTCTCGGTAGCTTATAGTATAATTGCACGTGCCCAGTCTACCCAACGTTTAGCACATTGTCTAAACTACACATGCCCATACAAGGCAAGGTCCTAGCCTAATTTGTACCTACAAACTTAGATACTCATTGCCCACGACCATAATGAAAACTTCCCAAAAGCTCACAGTACTCATTGTATTGAGCTTCCTTACTATCATGGCACTACTATACTGACCCACTGCCTCTTGCCCACCTAAAGATAGAAACATGAGACTAAGGGCTAGACTGTCCTATCTACATGAACCATCATCCTACCACACATTTAGGGGCTATACCAATCTAGTTAACCCAACTGACAAACGGTCACAACACCCAAAGTCCGCTCCTCTGTCTCGAGGCGTCTCACCTACTAAGCAGCTACGATCTTAAGTAGCTACTTTAACTAAAAAGATGCAACCCCCTACTACCATACCAAATAGCACCCTTTTGCTAACTGGGTCCCTTATTAATGCCAGATCCATGGTAGCCCATGCCACTGAGATTTCAGACACCCTAACTAATGAGAACCTAGACCTGATGTTCATAACCAAAACTTGGCTCCATGAGGCTGCTGGCCCGCTATTATGCTAGCAATACCAGACGGCTACCAACTTCTAAGAGTTGACAGACCCAACACTAAAGGAGGTGGTTTAGCTATTATCCACAAAGCCAACCTGCCCATCAGACTAGCCACTACCACGCCACTTCAGTCCTGTGAACTCCTCACTGCCAAACTCCAACTATCATGCAACCGTACTCTCACCATTTATGTGATCTACAGACCACCTGGACCAATAGGAACTTTTGAGGACGACCTAACTAGTATCCTGACTAACAACACAAAAGACCATGCGCAAATCCTACTATTAGGAGACTTCAACCTTGGCTTCAATGACTGCAATGACAAACATGCCACATCTGTCGCCACACTACTGCATGATTATGGATTAACGCAAAAAGCCACTACCCCTACACACTCTAAAGGTAGGACTCTAGATTGGGTTGCTGACTTGAACTGCAACATTAGTATCACCAGTATAACTCCTCAAATATGGACAGACCACCTTTTAATCTCATTCTCTGCCTCACTTGATCTTACCCACCCTAAACCTATAATTATGGCCCTGCCACTCCCCACTAGAAGTAAAAAAGACATCACAGAAGAACGACTTCTTCCACACCTACTCCCCACCCTCAACAATGTAGACAATATTACAGACCCGACTTTACTGGTGGAAACCTATAATAGCGCCATGACCAAGGCACTAGATTTGATCGCCCCCACCAAAATCCGTAAAGGCAAACAACTCTCCGACTTGAACAATTGGTTCACACCACAACTGAAAGACCTTAGAACTCAAAAAAGAAAACTGCAATCAATCTGGCGACACTCGCCTACTGAGGAGAACAAAATCAAATTAGCCACCCATGCCAAACGGTAAAAAAAGGAAATTATTAGCACAAAAAAGAACATTTACAATGACAGAATAGCCAAAGCCAAATCAGACACTAAGGAATTATTCTCCATCCTCTGCTAAATGGAATCACCCATACCGCAAACTGATAATACTCCTAAAAACAAGCTTTGATGCACTAATATACAAAATGCCCTTGCAGGTAAAATTAGTTCTCTTCAAACTAAAATTGCAATCAAAACTGCCTTGCTATTGCCAATGGAGCCTAATCCCAAGGTTCAGCCCTCCCTAAACCAGCCCACTAACGCTCCTCACCCCTTTAGCTTGAAACAAATAACCATACTAGAGACAGAAAAAATTATACTCTCCCTAAAGCCCTCTAATTGTAAAGGAGATAACTGCCCTGCTCAAATTATAAAAGATGCAGCGAGAGACCTAACTCCCTTCATCTCTAAACTGATCAACGCCTCCTTTAAGACTAACCTAGTGCCCAACAACCTTAAACAGTCTTGGGTCCTGCCCTTACTAAAAATAAAACTCTCGACACTTCCATCCCGACAAATTACAGACCCATCACCACCGTCCCATTCCTACTTAAAATAATCAACAGTGTAGCCTACTTGCAAATTCAGGATTACCTTGAAACTAATAACCTTCTAGGATCACGACAATCCAGCTTCCGCCCCCTTCACGGCACTGAAACATCCTTGATTGATCTCAAGACTCAAATTGACGAGTTGAAGGATAATGGAAAATCAGCTATGCTACTCCTCCTTGACCTTTCGGCAGCCTTTGACTTGGTAGATCACGCAGTCTTATGCAATCACCTCGGCTCTGCTGCCCATTTCTCAAGCGATGCCATAACCTGGGTACAATCCTTTCTTTCTAACCGGACAATGAGTCTTCTCCCCACTAGCAGCTGCTGATCCCATACAAGTCTCCTGCGGTGTCCTCCAGGGATCATGTGTGTCTCCCACTATGTACAACATCTTTACCAAACCTCTGTTTGACAAGTTGGACCGACTGGGTGTCATCTACACGAATTATGCAGATGACACTCAGATCCTCATCCCCCTTTCGGGTAACTTCTTGGAAGACTCAGCTTTGGTAAACAAGATATACCTCCTCATTCAGGCATGGATGGCATCCCATGGCCTATGTCTGAATGATGATAAAACAGAGATTCTGATCCTCGGCACAGGAACAGCGATTAAAAAACTTGACCCGAACTATGCCTAATTTAACATTGACATCAATGTCATCAAAGTGATACCTGCAGTCAAAACCCTTGGGGTCTATTTGGACTCAGCACTCACTTTTAAAAAACAAATTAACTCCCTAGCGTCCTCCACAGCTTATACTTGTGAACTGATCCGAGCATGTAGAACATTCCTAACAGAGGCTGGCTGTATTACCTTAGCTAATGCACTTATCATATCCAGATTGGGCTATTCTAATGCCCTGTATGCAGGATCTAACAAGTATATCCTTAACAAACTCCAAACACTCCGAAATAATGCTCTTAGAGTAGCCTTAAACATTCCTAACAGAGCCCATGTCTCTACCCCCAGAAGGAATATCCACTGGCTAAAAATTAAAGACAGAATCAACCTCAAAACTCTCTCGCTCACATCCAAATGCCTCAACAACATAGCTCCTCCCTATCTAGCTAACAGAATTAACAAAAGAATTTCAAGCCGCCCCACTAGAATGACTAACACTTATACCTTGATGGTGCCTAGATACAAAAAGAGTACAGCTGGCGGCGCTAGCTTTCCAGTCATAGCTGCCCAAACTTGGAACAAACTCCCCTTAGAACTTAGAAAGGACCATCCTTACCCAAGTTTCAGGCGTAAGGTTCTGTCATGGATACGATCTAATGACAGTGATCACCCTCTTCTACTAGAGCCAGTCGCCCTGAGCGACACTTCCCGACTATGCCCACTGTTAACCTGACCCCAGGCATAATTGTACAAGCAAATTCAGACTGTAACGCTGCAGAACTGTCCTACTGTCTATTTCTGTGTCAATGTAACTAGGTTCTCAAGTATCCTTGTAATGTTTGCGCCCGGCTGCCTGCAGGTTTGGTTTTGCGCTATATTAAATAAACAAACAAACAAACAAACATCCGTGCATAACCATGGCTCCAACACCACAGGTCCAAAACATCATGCCACACTCTACTATAAGGAGAACCCTATTCCACAATGTCCGACCTGGTTCCTGCCAGCAGCACTGCCACACTTCGACTACACTCAGCTAGACACGAACACCACCAGATACGTAGGCATGCCTCCCCTGCATACCCCCCGGCCGAACTCTAAGAAAAGGTATTGGAACACGCCTGCACCACACAGTGCACAGTCTATCCCGCACCATGATGGCCCCCCACCCTACTCCGATTCCCTACCTCATCCTACACCAGCCAAGCTTCTCCATTGTTGGTTGGCAGGATCTCAACGCCTTCCAAGTCATGCACTTGCAGCACAGCTCCCAGCGCAGCCAGAATCCCACCCACAGTTTCCGTAGGCATATACAGCCTAAAGCTGACCAAGCGTCACCAATCCCTCGCCCGCCGAAACATTTCACTAAGGACCCACACTTGCCTGCCAATCCGTCCCTCCTCACTTAGACCTACCCTAGACAGAAAGCAGCTATTAGGGCTTACCCAGTCATCCAGCATGACCCTCGATCCCATGTCTGCAAGCTTTCACCACTGCAGGTAAGTCCCGCTCTCCCGGTTGTGAACCATTAATATCACAACCCACACCTCCATGAGTTACCTATTGTCCCACGAGAATCACCTGTTCTCCCACAGTTGAGCACCCCACAGAGCCTCCCCGGACACATCAGCATATTCCACCCCACAGAGCGGTTCTGACGAGGTGCATCCCCCCAATGGGCCCCAACGACCAACTGTGACCAGAGCATCAGCAGTGCACTCCACCCCGATGGCAAACCCTTACGCTACCTCAGGTACACATGCCCGCACCTAACACAGGAAAGTTATCATGTCATGCGTTCACCTTACTGGTGTTTATCAGATCAGAATTAGTTTCTGAAGCGCTTTTGCATTCCAGCCTGATCCAAAATGGCACCCAAACGTTTGTGCCACACAGTGACATCATTACGCTTGCGTGGTCTGAAGCGTTTGTTGTCCGGAAGTAAGTAGCGAGAACACGTTAGGCTCGCTGCAATTGTTTTAGAATTGCTGTGCGCTAGTTAGCCCTTCTGACCTTGTTCCTTGCGTTCTCTTTCCTTCCTTGGAATTTACCTCCTGGTTCCCCCCTTCCTCTGCGCTTCCTTCACGTCATGCCTGGTGTCCCTGCTCTACTCAGACCTGCCGTGCCTTTGCTGGGTTCCCGAGTTATAATGGCTCTCTCACTCCGATTTTCTTTCCTTTCCTTGCTGCTCCCGGAGTCTCTGCTTCTTTCCGCTGGCTCCTCTCCTGCGGGACGGTTCGGCAGGGGATTTCTTCTGCATTTGCTTCGCTTCCAGCAGAGTTTGAAGCTGCTATCAGTGCCCTCTGAGTTCTGCCCTTATTGTTGGACCCTTGATGGGATCTGAATACCAGTGTCCTTTCCCAGTTTCATTCAAAGACAAGCACCAACTTTACCTGGAGCATCTTCTCTACACCTCCCCCCTCACCTAATTGCATGCAGAAACCCTCTGTTTCCAATGTGATGATACCTGACCACATGCTCTCACTCATCAGATCCCTACTTTACCTTCAACTATCCCCCTGTAAATACCTCCCCTCTCGAGCCCTTCGCTCCTCTACTTCTAACTCCCTCTGGGTCAGTCGTTTTTCAAAGAAACAAGCTAAGGATAGATCTCTGTCTTCGGCTGGGGCCTCCCTCTGGAACAGCCCACCTGCCACCCTAAAACTTGAGGAGAACCATCTCCGGTTCCGGAAGCATCTCAAGAGCTTCCTCTTCGCTTCTGCCTTTGCCCTCCTTCTCCCCTGCTGATCTGTTGTCTCTCTCAGCACCGTGCACCTGGCAACCCTCTGTCCTTTGGGCCCAGGTATCTGCTCACCCTGCCACCCTCCTGCACTGCCTCCGGGCCCCCCTTTGCACTGGGGTCGGTTTCTGTACCCATACAGTCCCCCACCCTCTTCTCTTCTGCACTTATCAGATAGACCCTATCTGCTTCACCTAGCACTTAACACTTGCTGGCTGCACTACCACCTTTATTTATTTATTTTACGTATTTATTTATTCTGTTCTCTCCTCTGTTCCACACTTTCCACCTCTCCCCCCTTCCATGCACTTTCCCCTTTTTCCCTTTCCCATGCACTTGCGCGTTCTCAATGTCACTGGTCCTAGTAAGATCGTTGTTTTGTCCTCCCATGTTCCCCTCCCTTGCCCCGTTGTGCTCTGAAACACCTGTGTATGAGCGCAATATAAATAAAATATCATTTAATTTAATTTCACAATTGGAGGGGATTCATAACAATGTTAATGTTTTACATACTAAGGTTGTAATGTCTAACCATTTGTCTGACAAACACAGTCGTGCTACTGCACCCAACACAAACTTAATGTGCCCTATGCTGTGGAAGACCATGCCAGAACCCCTGTGTGCATGAACAGAGGCATCACCTCCACAACTTACAAAACTACTCAAAGGCTTCCAGTCCCTCTGAACTGTGCCCTCATTAACGCAGGCTCCCTACCTGCACACACCCTTGATTTCCATGACTTGCTCTTCTCCCACAACCTGGATATTCTAGCCATCTCAGAAACCTGGCTCCAGGAAGCCTCGGGTCCCGCCATCTTCCTAGCCATTCCCCCAGGCTACACCATCTACCGGCATGACCGCCATAATGCCAGAGTGGAAGGGGTAACCCTCGTTGCCAAATTATGTCTGCCCTTCAGTCAGTTCAGTACCTCTCTCGAAGGCAATGGTAACATCCTCTCGCTAAAGCTCACAACCTGCCTACCTGCACCATTACATTTAATGTTGTCTACCGCCCCCAGGCCTCATGGCTACTTTCCACGACAACCTCCTCCACCTCCTAGATGACAATTTCAAGATCTCCTTGAAAATGATCCTACTAGGGGACTTGAACGTCGGCCTTAAAGATACAAATTACCCACAAGCTGAAATACTTGCTAAGTAACTAGAAACCCTTGGTTTCAAACAATGCATCACAGCCCCTACACATATCAAAGGCTGCACTTTAGACTGGATTGCGGACCTCAACTGTCTGCCATCCATCATCTCTAACTCCCCATGCCCATGGACAGACTACCACGTCATCATCTTCTCCATCCCTGGCCGCAGAAACAAAATCATAATACCATCCGTCTACCAACTGCATTAGCCCGTAGCACCCGCCTGCTCACCAAAGATAGCTATTGCCATATCTAGAGATCTCCAACCGCGGTATCAGGTAATATTTTCGCCACCAAAAATATCGCCGTACATATGGTCGTCGGGAACGGCCATAGGCAATATTTTTGGTGGCGAATATATTAGGAGCGGGGTTGCGGGGGTGTCCCCCGCACAAAAAAAATGATGCAGGGGTGTCCCCCACAGGGTCCAGGTGTTATTTTCGCCGCAAAAATATGGCGATCTTTTTGCAACGTGATATTTTTGCGGCGAAAATATCACATGGAACCCCAACCGCAGACCCCTTTCTCCAATGTCCCCAATGTCCTTGCAGACATTTACAACTGCACGCTAAAGCAGGCATTCAACTCCATAACCCCACTGCACGTAGAGCGAAACCCGCCCAACATTCAAATTCATGGTACACCCCAGAGTTACTTGAACTGCGCAATAGCATACGTGCCGCCCTCACCACCTGGCAAAAAAACCCTATTGATTCTCTGAAACTAAAATTCAATGAGATATCCACAAAATACAGAAATTTGAGAACTCCAGGAATGACTGAAGAGCCTTGGTAGTTGTGGGAATGAGACAATCCAGAATAGCTTTGACTTTAGACCTTGATTGGTCAGGTCATAGGCTAGGAATTCCACCGCAGTGGCGTTGAAAACGCACTTTTCCGCTTTCACAAAGAGACGGTTTCCCCTCAATCTTTGAAGCACCGCACAATTGTGTTCAACGTGTTGCTTCATGGAAGATGAATAGATCAGGATGTCGTCTAGGTATACCACAACAAAATGATCGAGAAAGTCATGAAAAATGTAATTCATGAATGCCTGGAATGTGGCTGGGACATTGCAGAAGCCAAACAGCATGACCTGGTATTCAAACGACCCATATCGGGTCTTGAAGGCAGTCTTACATTCATCCACTTCCCTCATGCGAACCAAGTTATAAGCGCCCCTTAGGTCCAATTTGGTGAAGACCGCCAAAGACCAAAGTTGATCCAAAAGAACGGAGATGAGGTGAGAAGAAGGGAATATTGGTTATTTACGGCGACTGCGTTTAACGCCCTGTAGTCAATACTAGGCCAACGGTCACCTTCCTTCTTAGGAACAAAGAAAAGTGAAGAGGCTACAGGAGACTTAGATGGTCGAATGAAACCAGTGGTTAGTGACTTGTCTATATAGTCTTTTAGGACTTTGTCTTCAGGCAGTGTGAGGGAGTACACTCTCCCTGAGGGGTTCCATGTAATAATGTCGCCACAAAAATCTCGCCATGCAAAAATATCGCCGAAAAATGGCCTTTTTTTGTGGCGACATTATTGCATGGAACATGCGGGGGACACCCTGCAACCCCCAAACTTTTTTTTTTCCTTTCCTGTCCCCATATATATATGGTCACCCAAATAATATCGCCACAACCTTTTCCCGGCGATATTATTTACGGCGACCATATATATGGGGATAATATTACCTGATACCCCCTGAGGGTACCTTGGCCCCGGGATTGGGTCTATCGGGCAGTCATAAAGCCTATGAGCTGGCAAATCCTCGGCTCCTCCTTTGTCAAACACGTCTCGGTAGCTCAGATACTCAGTCGGAATACGTCGTTCCGATTCTGTGGTAACTGCACCAATGAGCGCCATGGAGGCTACCATAGCTTGACATGAGGTCCCTGAAGAGATGCTTGTAGACTGGAAGCAGCTGTCATTGCAGACTGGTGAGGGAAACTATACTTCCTTTCAGGACCAATCAATCGCAAGATTGTGGAGTTGTGGTCAAGGCTTACCCAGAATGACTCTGAATTGAGGTGCCTTGATCAGATCAAAGCATATCTTTTCAGTATGTCCTTCCTCTGTTTGCATGCGTATGGGAGCATTCTGTTGGGTGACCATTCCTGAAATTTAGGACGTGCCATCCACTGCATGAACTGCCTCAGGCTGGGGTTTATTAGTAACAGGGATGCCCTTAGCGATGGCGTAGCCATGGCCCATATAGTTCCCAGTTGCACTAGAATCGATAATAGCCATGGCTGGAAAAGCGACATCCGGTTTAGGGGTAAAGACCACCGGAAGATTGACTGGGGTGGAAGGCATTGCCTCAGAGGAGTCCAAAGAAAACACCCCCGGCATAGGGACTCCATCTACTGCCGGGTTTTTGTGTTTCCTGATTTCCTAACAGGTCTTTTGGGGCAGTCCTTAAGTACATGTTCAGTCGAGCCACAGTACATGCACAGATTGTGCATTCAACGGTGTTCTCGTTGAGCAGGGGTCAAGGGACCACGTATAGCTCCCACCTGCATCGGCTCAAGAGCAGAAAGGGCCTGGGGGGCAGTTGCTTCATAAGAAGGAATCATTTGCGGCATGCATTTGCGTTCACCTTTTCTTTCAGCCCTGCGAGCATAGATCTGCAGAACCAGATCTAACAACTCCCCAAAGACCGTGGGCACAACAGGGACGTTAGTCAGCATGTCTTTGCGTTTATCTGATAAGCCTTTATAGAAGACAGCAGAGTTCTTCTCCTCTGGCCAATCTAATTCTGCAGCTAACTGATTGAATCTGCATTACTGCATTACTGCACCTCCTTGGGAATTATTGAACCTGAAAAATCGAAATTTGAAAAAAAAGAAGAAAAAGAAAAATAGAGGAAATTTGCATAATATTGTTGGAAAGGACTGTTTTATTTGGCATTGTCATCGTGCAGCCATTTTTTGAGCTTTTTAATACCTGGAGTTGCGTTGCTATTTTGAAAGCACTAGTTTTTTCCTACTATTGCTGCTTATTTGACTGTTTTTGGCCCTTCCAAGATGGCCGCCGTGGTTTTCTTTGTTGTGTAGGCAGGCTGTGCTGAATCACCTCTCCCTGTGCTGCACTCCCATTGGTTGCTGAGTGTTTTCTTCCATCCAAACAGGGACCGGCAGGCTTCAGCCGGCCCTTTCAGCAAAGGCCCACTTCCAAGGCCCCTGTCTGCTCCCTGTCCGCTTCCGGAATGCTAATTGGGGTCCTCCCTGCACCTTAACCACAATGATGCTGCCACCTCACTCCTCTAAGAAATCCGGACAGCCTTGACTTTGTCACCTCCAGAACTATGGGTTAGTTCCCTCCTTATGGACTCACTTCTACTGCCTTTGACTGTTACTGTTCATTCTGCTTGTTGCTCCCTTGTTGTCATCCTGCTGCGCAGTGCTTCCTAAAACCCTTTGCTAACATCCGATTCCATGATTGAAAAAGTCAAATCTTGCTGTTTTTGCTTTGTACTAAAAAGTCAAATCTTCGCGTTTTTGCTTTGTGCTAAAAAGTCAAATCTTGCTGTTTTTTGCTTTGTACTAAAAAGTCAAATCTTGCTGTTTTTGCTTTGTGCTACAAAGTCATATCTTGCTGTCCATTGCGAAATTCTCTGTATTTTGCTTGTATACTGTTTCTTCTCTGTAACTTGCCAGCCCAGTGACCTCACCACTCTCTTTTGTCTCACACCTACCTGCCTTAGCCCCCCCCGGTATCTCCATCCTCTCCTCACTTCCACCCCAATTGCGCTTTCTGTTTCTCCTATCTTCTCCAACTGCTTCTCCATTGACTATCCTTCCCTTCTCACTAAGTCTGGTAGGAAGAAGTTCAAAAAGGATATCTTGGCCTCTAATCCTGGTCTTCCTATCGCCGATACCTACTCCAATGCTTCCGCCAGACAGACCCTTACCGACATCCTCTTTGTCGTTCCTTCGCCAGATCTATGGACTCCTCATATGGTCTCTGTGCTCTGCCCTATCTCCTCCACTCCCATTAATAGTGGCACTCGCTGGGAAGTTCTCATGGCTTCCTTCGACTCCTCTAAAGTCATCATTAATGTCTACCTAAATGGCACTATCATGGTCCAAGGCCCTCAGGCCAATCTCCTCCTCTTTGATAGGCGCTTCCCTCGCCTCATCAATTTCCTTTCATCTCCTGCTGTCCCCTCCTCTCCCCCCTTGGCTACCTTGCCCTCACTCTCCTCCTCCTCCTCTGCCCCTCCGAGGGCTCTTTCTCCTCCACAGGGCGTACCTCTGATCTTTACCCCTCCCCGGAAGGTCTTTAAGGCTGGCAACCTTCTTCATATTGCCACTCTCAACTCTCGCTCTGCCGTCAAACACTCCTCTGACATCTGCCACCTCCTTGAAGAACTAGACCTTGATGTCCTTGGTCTTACTGAGACATGGTTCACGGCCAGCTCAGTCACAAGCTTTGACACTCTCCTCCCTGATGGCTACAAGATCCTCTCAGCACCCAGATCCTCCCGGTCCGGTGGGGGGGGGGTAGCCCTGATCTTTCCTGAGTGGATTCCTGCCTCTATCATTCCCACTCAGACCTACTTCTCTTTTGAATGCCTTGTCTGTAGCCTTTCTCTCTTGCCTACCCATTCTCTTACTGTGGTTACCATCTACCGGCCTCCTGGTCAAATCACCTAATTTCTCTCTGAGTGGGCAGACCTCTCCTCCTCCCTCTGGCCTCTACCACTCAACTCCTCCTCCTCGGTGACCTAAATATACATTTAGACTCTCCTTGCTCCTCCTCTGTACTCTTCCGTGACCTCTGCGACTCCCTCTCCCTGTCCATCCTCCCCTCTGGCCCGACTCACTCTGCAGGGCACACACTTGATGTCTTGATCTCCTCTGACCTCCCCCTCTCCATCCCTCTGACCACTCCTCTCTCCTGGAGCGTTCACTCCCTCCTCTCATCTCATCTCTCCCTCTCTTCCCCCCAAACCAAGCCTACCCCAACACTGCCACCTACCTTCTCGGACATCCGGCCCGTGAAGCGTGTGTCAGTTGAGGCTTTTGCTGCCACTTTCTCTCCCCCCCTCCACCTTTGGCTGTCTCTCATCCTGATACAGCCCTGTCTCTGCTCTACTCTTCAATTTCTGATACGCTTGATGCTCTTGCCCCTGTCATGAGGCTCCGTTTTAAGTCCAAAGCCAAGTGCAATTCCTGGTATGACTTTGACCTAGCTACACTTAAACGTAAGTGTAGGGCAGCTGAGAGGAAATGGAGGACTTCCTGTTCATCCTCTGACAAACTGGCCTGTTGCCTGCTACAAAGGCAATACCGACTCTCTGTCCTCACCAAGAAGAGAGTCCACATTCAAGCTCGTATCTCTGCGGCATCTAACAACTCGGCCGAACTCTTTAAAATCTGCAAGGAGCTGGCCAAACCTGCTGCAGTCACTACCCCTCCTGTTGCCTCCCAGGCTCTTTGCAATGCCCTTGCCTCTCACTTCATTTAAAAAAACCCAGGACATCCTGTCCACCCTCTCCACCCACACTCCTCCTCTTCCCTCTCCATCTGTGCTTGCTGACCCTCCTTTAGCCACCCTCCCACCATCCTTCTCCTCCTTTCCTCTTTTCACCCCTGACGAGGTTGCTAGACAAGTCTGATCTATGAAAGCCTCTTCAAAACAGGTTCATCCCTGTTCCTCTAAAACCATCAAGGACCACATTAACACCCTTGCTCCGGCCCTTGCTGATTTTTGCAACCACACCTTTGCCTCTGGATCCTTCCCCTCCCCTCTGAAGTACTCCTTTGTGCATCCTCTTCTCAAGAAACCCACATCTGATCCTTCTTGTCCAGCTAGCTATCGCCCAATTTTCATTACTCCCTTTCTTGGCAAACTCCTGGAAAAGTTGGCCATCTCTCAGCTTAACCTTCATTCTAATTCTGTTGGCTGTCTCCATGACCACCAGTCTGGCTTCAGAGCTGCCAGAAGCACAGAAACTGCTCTCCTAAACATCCGTGAAGATCTGCTCGCCAACCTTGACTCTAACATTCCATCTGTCCTCATCCTCCTCGATCTCTCTTCTGCCTTCGACACGGTCAACCATACCATCCTGCTCAAGCGTCTCCATGAAAACCTAGGTATCACTGATCAGACTCTGGCCTGGCTGACCTCTTTCCTCCCAGATCGACCCTCCCAGGTCCAACTTGGGTCCTTCCTTTCATCTATCTTCTTCTCTACCTGTGGTGTTCCCCAGGGGTCTAACCTCTTGCCCTGGCTTTTCAACCAATACCTGGCAACTCTCGCCCACTGCATTGCCATTTTCTGCTCAAATTTCCAGTGCTACGCTGACGACACTCAACTCATTTTCAAGCTGCCCTCTGCCACCTCCTCTCCCTCTCTCATCTCTGATTGCCTAACTGCCATTCAAGATTGGAGTGCCGCCAATGATTTTTGTCTGAATGCCAGCAAGACGGAGATCCTCTTCATCGGCACACCTTCACCATCCTTTCCGCTCACTCTCTGGCCGGCCTCCCTCGGCCCTCCTCCTACCCCCACCTGCGAGGCTAAGAATCTCGAGGTCATCTTTGACTCCACCCTTTCCTTCTCCGCCCACATCTCTGAGGTCTCTAAAAAGTCAAATTTCCGATTGCACCTCCTCAGAGGTACTCTGCGTTTCCTCTCCTTCCCCCAGAAGCTCATGGTATCTCAAGCTCTGGTTCTCTCTAGCTTGGACTATTGTAACAGCCTCTTTCTAAATCTACCTGCCTCTACTCTCCGCCCTCTGCAACTAATCCAGAACAGGACTGCAAGACTTGTCCTTGGCCTCAAGCCCTGGGATCGTATCTCTCCAGCTCTGAAATCTCTCCACTGGCTCCCAGTGGATGCAAGGATTAAATTCAAAACCCTCTGCATTGTCCACAAGGCTTTCTGGGGCCTGGGTCCAAAATACCTTCAGCTATCCCTCCGCAAATACCTCCCCTCTCGAGCTCTTCGCTCCTCTACCTCCAACTCACTCAGGGTCAGTTGTTTTTCTAAGAAACAAGCTGGGGGTAGATCTCTTTCTTCGGCTGGGGCCTCCCTCTGGAACAGCCTCCCTGCCACTCTAAAACTTGAGGAGAACCATCTCCGGTTCCGGAAGCACCTCAAGACCTTCCTCTTTTCTTCTGCCATCGCTCCACCTCTCCCCTGCTGATCTGTTCTCTGTTGACACCGTGCACCTGGCCTCCCTCTGTCTTTTGGGCCAAGGTACCTGCTCATCCTGCCACCCTCCCGCACTGCCTTCGGGCCACCCCTTGCACTGCGGTCTGTATCTGTACCCATACAGCCCCCCCTTTTTCTTCCTGCACGTATCAGACCTACCCTGTCTGCTGCCTTAAACCTAGCACTTGCAAATTGCTGGCTGCATTACCACTGTTTGTTGCCTTTATTATTTATTTATTGTTATTTATCTGTTTCTCCTCTGCTTCGCACTTTCCACCTCTCCCCCTTCCATGCACTTTTCCCCTCCCCCTCTCCCATGCACTTGCGCGTTCTCAATGTCACTGGACCTAGTAAGATCGCTGTTTTGTTTCCCCCTGTTCCCCTCCCTTGCCTTGTCGCGCTCTGAAACACTTGTGTACGAGCGCGATAGAAATAAAATATCAATCAATCAATCAATCGGGCCAGGGAATTGAGTAACGGAAGGTTTCCTTGACTGAGATTTAGGAACTCCAAATCAGTTGCTTGAGTTTTGTAGCATGTATTAAAATCCCTGTTCATGGCCATGATAAGTGCATCACAGTCATACAACATGTAGCTGCTCATCTCTAGGAGAGGATTGGCCCAAGCTGCAGCCGTACCACCAAAGTATGATAAAACAAATGGCGCTTTAGTAGTAGAATTAGGGAAAGTTGAGGGACGGCAAAGGAAATGCAATTTGCACTGATTGATAAAGGTTCAGTGTTGCGTGGGATCTTGGGATCTCCGGTGAACCTTTTGGGAGGAGCTAAAGGAAATGGTCTGGCCATAAGGACGGGGGTCGGATCCTGCCGAGGTGGCAGGAAACCGGAGCCAGAGGCAGTAGCCCTGGAAGTCTCCCCCCTTTGAGTGCGGGCAGTTGCCAGGTCGAGACTGTCGATCCTGTGATGCAAGGCATCATGTGCTGAGGACATGTCGGTTCTCAGATCTGACACTAACTGCATCAAGGTGGCCAAGGGTTCCGCAGTGTCCATGGCTTCTGTTTCTGTTACTCACCGCTCCGATGACAGTTGGCTCGGGGTAGCAGATGTCGGTACACGGGAGGGTCAGCAGGGGGCAAAGCAGAATCAGAGGCAGTCCATGTAGCGTACCAGGAGTCGGTACACAGGATATCCAGAATGAAACAAGGCGAAACCAAAGGCAGTCCATGTAGCATAGCCGGAGTCAGTACACAGGAGTATCAGAATGGAGCAAGCCGAAAGTAGGTCTGAATCCACGGAAGACAACATGTCCGGGAGTTAACTTCAAACAGAAGCAGCATTTGGAGTTTCAATGATGCTTAAGTCTGTGCCGAGAACGAGGCACTGGGTTGCCATTGGCGGCTTGAGTCACATGACAATGCCGGACGGGGAAGCCGTGGAGGCGTTTCTTTGGTAACAGCTGGCTGTGATGGTCCATTTCTAGGGCAAAATCCAACGCCGGAGGAACGGGGCGGCGAAACGTTGCGTTCTCCAATGAATTCTGGATAATTCTTGCATTTACCGAGCTTACAAGTAAAGCGCTTTCCACGCTTGTTGCTCTGGGCATGGGAAGCTTGCACAGCCTTCCGAGTTGTGACAACTGCCCATTGGTTACCTGTCATAAACTGAATCAAATTTAAGTCCCTCTCCATCACACGGGAGTGCATGGCTAACACAGCCCAGAAATACCTTACCAACAAAATGACCAAACCCCACTCTGACAGACCCACCCGAGCCATCACCTCCCACATCCTCACCATGCCTAAATTCAAACGAGCTAAAGCATGTGGCCGCAGCTTCCCAGTAGTAGCAGACATACAATGAAATGCCTTACCCCTCTCACTCAGATCTGAAAACTCTCTATAGTCCTTCCACAAAAAACTGAAAACCTGTCTCTTTACACAAGACCTGTAGCTTCACTCCATCAAGCTGCGTCATCTCGGTCAATGTTATATTGGATTATGCCTGCTCATCCATTTCATGCAATATGCCAGTTGAGTGTTTCACCTATGTACTGTAACAAGCCTCTGTGTTTTTGCGCGCTCTACAAATAGAAATAATTCTAATTAAAAAAATGCAAATAATGTGCAGATAATTGAGCACACAAAAAAGCAGGGACACCCCTGGAAGACTACCAGTGATATGACAAGGCATGCCATCACCTGCGTAGTATTGGGACAGTGCCCTTAACACAGTCTTGGGAGCACATTTATTTATGTATTTGCACTTGTTAGGTCCTTATACAATTATCAAAACTGTTTCAAAGCGCCCACGGAGCAACAGGGTGGGGACAGGGGAAGGTAGAAAGTGAATTACAACAGAGAGAAATAATTGAATTAATAGTACAAACAAATCATGAAAATAACTGGGCATGCAGACGAACATAGCATGCCTTGTGTGTGTGTTCAGAATGTGAAACTCTAGAGGGGAGGAGGGTAAGGAAAAGGTGCAGAGGTGCACGGGATGAAGTACACGGGGTAAAGTGCACAGGGTGAAGTGCACGGGGTGACGTGCACAGGGTGAAGTGCACGGGGTGAAGTGCTAACAAAAGAAATGAACACCTTAAGTCCAACCTCCCATGGTGAGGCTGAGCCTGAGCAAGTGCAGTATATAGACAGTGGCTTGGATGAGAGATGTGGGGGCTCAGGGTCACCAAGATAGATAAGGGCCATGCAAATCAGTCACGCTACTGTATGATTAGCAGGGAAGAGAGGAGGAGAAGGACGAGAAGAGAAAGGTCTTGACGCTTTTTCAGAACTTAAGGAGGTCCTGCTCAAGACGCAGATGGAGAGGGAGGCTATTCCACAGAAGAGAGCCCGCTGAGGAAACTGACCGACCACCAACTCTCTAGCAAACTGCTTCCCATGCAGAGAGTTGGTGCCAGAGGAAGCCAGGAGTCAAGAAGGGGAGTATTTGATAAGGAAGCATTGAAGATAGAGTGGTCCACGGCCCAAGAAAGGCCCACACAGTTTGAACTCTCACAATTTTGAATATGACACCAGTGGCCCCACCAATCCATCAAAACAACATCATGCCCAGACCTATCACCAGAAGCACACCCTGTGAAACAGGCACCCATGAAGAAGTACTGGTGCCCCACAAGACAAGTCACTCCCAAGTGATCACACACAGTGCAAGACTAACACCACACAAGTGTCTGCTTACCTGCACAGGGTACCCACCTGCCTTGCATACGATGCACACCATGGGCCTCATTACGACCCTGGCGGAAAGTGACTGACCGGACCGCAACAGCGTAAATAGCGTTTCCGCCATTGCACGAAGGAGCAAAGTGCGGCTAATTACGACCCATCGGGCACGAGCATTACACCATGGCGGAATCCGAAAGGCTGCGATGGCGGAAATGACCCCAAAACGGCCCTTACCGCCGCCGTACGCTGCACTAGGTGCAATACCGCCACCCATCTTAGCGGTCACCGTAATGAGCGGTCACCGTAACGAGCGGGCACCGCAAATTACGGGCACCGTAAATATACGGAAACGGAAGTAAAAGCATGTGGCCGGAACGGGAAACAGCACGCCGCACAACTATAAAATCCGAATCCCAACACAACCATTAAAAATCCGACCCTGACACACATCCCAACCCGTTAGCAACCCCAGTTAAAAAGAATAAATATGGGAAAGGTAGCCAAGAAAGCGTGTGATCGCAAGCGGCAGGTCCACTTCTCCCGAGAGGAACTGACCGTGCTCACCGAGACCCTCCAGGAAAATGCCGCCGTCGTCTTCTCCAGTCAAATGACCAGGACGGCCCTTGCCAACAAGAAGGCCATATGGGCCCTGGTGGCACAGCGCGTAAGTGCGGTGGGGACAACACCCCGCACGCCACAGCAATGTCGCAAGCGGTGGGACGACCTGCGGATCCGCGTACGCAGCATACTTTCTGCGAACAGGAACATCGCCACAGCTACCGGGGGGGGTTCAGAGTAGCCCATCAAGTTGACCCCCTGGGAGGATATCTGCGCCTCCACCATAGGAATGGAGAGCATAGAGGGAGTCGGAGGGATGGAGAAAGGAGTGCCGACATCCGGAGAATCAGGTAGGTTGGCCAAGAGAAACAATGCGAAATCCACAAAACACGAACATGTCCAGTACCCTGTGACCCCATAGTGCAATACATACTTTGCCCTGACAGCGCCCTCTAAAAGTCAGAATGAATAAACAAATCAATCAAGATGCCATAAACAACCCCTACATGTGCAGCATGCACCCCCTAACTGCAGGCAGCCAAATGAATGCATCCTCAATCCACACGAAAATGAGACCACCTCCAAGGCCCAGTCCCAAATCAGCCTCATGTACCACCCCAATGCATTTGATACGTTGCCATTCCAAATCCGACAGACCCATAACTAACGCTCGCCCCTCTTTACTCCACCACAGGGTCCGATACCAACGACGAGCTGCAGGACACCCCTACCAGCACGCCTGCAAAGAGGGCCAGGACCAACGTCCCAAGAGCCTCCACCTCAGGTGCAAGGATCAAGACACGGCAGCAGCAGGAATCAAGTGGCAGCACACTGGAGGGGACTGCAACAGGCACCCCAGCAGCCAGCAAGTCCACAACCCCAGCACCACAGGTCCCCCCAAAGAACGTATCTGATGGCACTGCCTCTGGTGCTAGCAGCACCATAGGTGACACAGCTGTCATGCCAGCATGCTCCGACACGGAAAACAGTGCTGGCGACGTAGGTACCATCCATGACCTTTCCCAATCCCCCTGCATGTCCCATCCCCTACACCATGACGAAACCACGCAGGGGCACCCTGAAGACGACGACTGGCCAACCCCCACAAGTCCTGTGCCAAGGCAACATGTGTTGAGCAGCCCCCCTGTCACACCACCGCAAATGTCCATGGCCCAGCAGAGGCAACAGTCCCTCGACCTGCTGATCGAGCAACAGCAGGAAGTGTCCACGCTACTCAAGGACCATGCAAATGAATGCGGGGGTTCCAGGGCAGCCATGGAAACATCCACCGAGACACTCAGGGCACAAATAGAGAAAAGTAGTGAGAGCCTCAGGGGAGAAATGGAGAGAAGCACCGAGAGCCTGAGAGCACAAATGGAGAAAAGCACCGAGAGCCTGAGAGCACAAATGGAGAAAAGCACCGAGAGCCTGAGAGCACAAATGGAGAAAAGCACCGAGAGCCTGAGGGGGGAACTGCATGCGACGTCCAAAGACGTTTGTGCTGAACTTGCTGCTGTGCGCCGTGTGCTCTCGGAGCTCTCACAAACCCTCAGAGACATGCATGGACGCGAGCAGGCCGAGACATCATCCGTGGCAAGTTCCGTCCAGGGCAGCCCCCAACGCAGATCTGGCAGGAACCTGCGCTCCACGGGCAGGGGTGCCCCTGATACCCGTAGAGGGGGCTTGCAATAGCGTCTACCCACAGACAGCATGCATATTTGGACACTGGTGTTGGGGGGGGAGGTAGTAGGGTGGAGGGGGTGTGTTGGGCTTCACTGGGTGGCGGGTCCATAGGGTGTATAAATCAAATCACATTAACAATACAGCACCTCATTATCATCCAATGACATGTGTGGACATTGATATTTGCGTACGAGGCCTTCATAGGCGTACAGTCCACAATGTGCCTGTACTACACACACACAGTGCCACAGGTCCCCTTTCCGTGTAATAGGCACCATGCGTGGTTGCTAGAAGCATGCATCTATGATGCTCTGTCGGATTGCACGTGCATCCTGTGCCTCATGGACTCCTTGAGGTGCCTCCACATCCCCACCCTCATCATCATCATCATCTTCAGGTGCATGCAGTACAGCGTCAGGGGGCATGGGCACATTCCTACGTATGCACATGTTGTGCAGCATGACACATGCCATGACCATCTTAGAAACCTTCTCATGGCTGTACATGAGTGCCCCGCCAGACCTGCTGAGGCTGCGGAAACGAGCCTTCAGTAGGCCGAATGCCTGTTCAATGACCACACGGGTACGTGAGTGGGCATGGTTGTAGTCCTCCTCATGCTCGTTCTGTGGGTTCCGGATTGGTGTAAGGAGCCATCTCTTCAGTGGATACCCGGCATCACCTGTATGAGACGAATAAAGGGTGTCAGTGGAATGATAGTGCTAAGTAGCCCCCCCCCCCTCCTGCAAGGTCATTGACGCATCAAATGGGCCACGATGTCATGCATGGAATGAGACTCACCGAGTAGCCAGGATCTGTGCCCTGCGTGTCGCTCCATGTAGCGTGGTATTCTTGTGTTCCTCAGGACCATAGAATCATGGGTAGATCCTGGAAACCTGGCACAACAATGCGTAAAGATCTTGTTGGAGTCACACACCATTTGCACATTGATTGAATGAAATTGTTTCCGGTTGCGGTACTGGACCTCCATGGCATGTGGGACAACCAATTCAACATGGGTGCAGTCGATGGCACCAATGCAACCCGGGATGCCGCCAAGTGCATGGAATCCCACTTTTGCGTTGGTAATCTCCTGGTACGTGCGTGGTAGTGTGATGTGGTCGTCGGCGTGCTTCAGGAGGGCATCGTGCACTTGGAAGAGTGTCCGTGAGAACAGTGGCTGTGAAATGCCATGCAACTGTCCCACTGTGTGCTGGTAGGTGCCTGTGGCCAGGAAGTGGAGTACAGACACCACCTTCAGTAGGGGTGGGATGGCGGTTGGGCTATCTATCATGCTCACGAGGTCAGCATGTGTCATGTCCACAATGGCGATTATGGTGTCCCGGTCCAAACGGTAGAGGGTGTGGATCTGCTCAGCAGTGAGGTTGAACGGATCAGCTCGGAGGCGTGGGATTGCGGGCCGCCTGCGTGGTGGTAGTGGCAGTGCTTGTGGGCCTTGCTGACCCTGCCTTGCCCTCCTCCTCCTCCTTCTCCTCCGTCTCCCCTGTGCGCCCGGTTGTTGTACCTGTTGTTGTTCGTCGTCTTCTTGTAGTTGTAGCACTTGCAGTGCTATCTGGTCCCCCAGGCCCAACATCGCTAGTCCTGCCGGTAGCATTTTGGAGTGGGAGTGGTTGTGGGAGGGGTTTGGGTCTGCTATATATGTGCTGTCGGCCTGTATGGCCTCCACCTGTGCTGATTGAATGAATCTGTGGCAGATGCAATCCCTTCTGGCCGAGCACGTCCCGCACGTAAGGCTGCATTTGGCCGCATGGCATCTTGGGATTGGAATCATGTATCAAATCCCGATGGCAGTGTGATGTACTTTGACTGATTTTCATGCTATGCTCCCATTGTTACACATGCTATAATTGCAGCCGCTTACATACCTGTGAAGAGTCAGTGGTATGTAGGGCTCGATCGATGGCCGACCCTCATGCAGCACAGTAACGTACTTCACCGACGGCCGTGGCGTCCCATTTGTGATTGCAGCCAGTTAGCATTATGACACACAGCCGCACTACATTGATGTAATTGTGAATGCAAGCGTTCACAGAAGCCTTTTCGACGTAATGTTGCAAGTGAGGAATTCGAAGGCCAGCATTTTTGGTTTTGAAGTAGCGGCGAGGATACGCCCACAGGTCTGGGTGGAAATGTAACGTTCTATTGTAGAATGTCCTTGGGACATGGCCCATAACGAGCAAGCAATGAATGATATGAATTGAATGGGATGCGCAATAGCGTAGTGGACGATAAGGCAGGACGTTCCCAAATCCATCTTGCTTCACAACACTACAGATCCGGCCAGGAGCACAGTGGTTTTTGCAGACTGCATTACGCACAGACGCGATGGAAGTTTCACATATTATGTGAGTGAATATTCATGCGTTTTCATTGCGGGATGAGGGAATGATGAATGGATGCATGGACAGATGATTCCATTTAGGGTCTGCCATGTACATGGGTTTTTTGAATCACTCCCCTTCCCCTGCGCTATGTGATGCAAGGCTGCCATGGTGGGATTTACGTCTATCTGCCCTTGTCGGATCCTCCCTGTCTCGACGCGCCTTCATACACTTGTGTCTAGGCACGTTACTAATCCCATGTCATGGGTTCTATCTTGACGGACGCATGCACAGTAACCGACGTTGCCAATGGTGTATTTACCTCGATTGATTTCGTTATGAATCGATACTGATTTAGGGGTGTGTATATTCCTTTGGAGTGGGCTAGCATGCATATGGGTGTGGATTTGGTGTGTTGAATGAAGATTGTAATGCATCATGAGTCCCGTAATGCAATCGGTTAATTTGTGTTTCATTTGGGTGACAGGTATCTCCTGCCCTATTGCAGATGCCATCTCTACGCCACTCCTCCAGATGGGTTTTACTCTCGACACCTGCAGCTTCGGGTGAATCAGTGGAGCACCATTACGATCTTATGGGACGATCGCCAATGGGCCACATGCCCTTACGCTGTACTGGTGGCTAGGTGCAACATTTCGGCCTTTCAGCTCGACTAGTGCCTGCCTCATGGGACGGACCTGCGGTTCTTGCCGCTTCCATGTTGCCTTTTGGAACGTTGATGTAGGCCCTGTGTGCCATGATGGTACAGGGCGTCACACAAGTGGAAGCTGGTCAATTATTGCAGATGCAGCCCTCGGTGATGATGGATGTTTTGGTGTTATTTTGCAAATTGCTGTGGGGCCTTTGTCATTTGGATGTGCATTTAAATTGTATTCCGATATTTGTCGTGTTGCGTTATTCTTTGCAGGTGATGTGGCGATTTTCGATTTGTGGCGGTATGTATTGCGAGATGATCTGCATTGTGTTCCGCCTTCTGAGTTGAGTTGTGTGGTACAGTACTGGCCGCGTTTGCCTACGTAGCACAGTAGGGTCACGGATAGGGGCTGCCATTGTGACTGTTTACATGATGTGCTGTTCAGGGGCGGGGGATTGGCTTTTGGCCGACTGGTGCCTGTCAGCCAGGTCGATTGGTGGAATGATGGGATGTTCAGAATGTGGCTGGTCACAGGTGCCTGTGTTTGCGTGCGTTTGTTGGAGGGGGACTGGGGTCATGTCCATTGGAATAGCTTCTGTATTCATGCCATCTGTGCCCTGCAGCTCCCATCGGCCCCTCTTGGGATGAGCCTGGCTGCTCAGTCACTCTGCCAACTTGTGTGGTGCATGCTTCTGCTGATGGTTGGTTTGTTTACTGGCAAGAGTACAGGGCTGGTGCAATCCCCCTCAGGATGCTGTTTTGGATGTTGCCTTGCGCTGGTGGCAAGCGATGGGGGACTACTGTTGTTTTGTGTCATGTGTTCTTGATTTTCATTTTGATGTATTGTACCTTCACATTCCTGTGCTGCATCAGTACGGCTATGGTGACATGCCGTACATGGATGCCCACTCACGGGGCGCTTTGAGCCCCTGCATGCATTTCTACGTTGGCATGCATGGGTGAATTGTAGATTTCACTGGTTGCATAGTGTGAGTACATTGCGCCTGCCAGGAGTTGTGCAATGTGGCCAGGGAGTGGAGTACAGGCACTCAGTGGGCCATTTACGGTTGGTTCACGATGCCGTATTTCTCGCCATGGCGGAATGGTACTTTACGACGTGCTTGATGGCGTTCAGTACATGTCCGCTAGGGTCAGAATTCGCGTACCGTTGCGCCATGGCGGTGATTCCGGTTTTGCAAGGCGCGCGTGCGCGTACTTGGTGCAGTTAGCGTTGCCGTTCACTGCGGTGTCGCTAATGGCATCGTACTTTACGGTGACGGGTCATAATCGCAACGAGCGGTGTTCGATGGCGGTATTGCATTTCCGCCATCATTTTTCCATTTCCGCCAGGGTCGTAATGAGGCCCCATACATGAATTGATACAGAAAATATGCAGAGAGCACCCACTGCAGAAGCACCGCAGGGTGCAAGAGGGTGACAGGACATAGATTGTGATCTGCCTACAAGTGCAGCGTACCACAATAGAGAGAGGGAAAGAGAGTGACAGTGAGAGGGAAGACCAAGGAAATGCCACATCAAGGAGTACACTGCCTGGATTGGAGATGGCCAATGACATGCACTACACCACAGTAGGTGCGGCCATAGATGAATTGACCGAGGGAGGTAACACAGTGAAATGAGTACCACTTAAATAACCATCATAACCACCATGGTAGCATGCAAAGCACATATTAGTTAAGTTACACATGCAGCAAACATGGTGACCAATCACGCATGCTCAACATATAAGACAGTTCTCATGGTTACCCGCTGACTGGGCTTGCATGGTGTGAATCCTGCATCACCTTCAGCAGGAAATGTGTCTCCAAATTAGTTACTGGAGGGACGGTGCCTCGTGGTGGGCACGGGGAGCATGGACGTCAAAGGGTGCAGGGTGTCTCCCCCTGGACAGCAGTCACCGCCAGATCATGGGTTACTGAAACAACATGGGAGTGCCATTCACACAGCACACGCGCGAGGAAACACAGAACCCATAGTTACCTGCACATGCCATCCTGTGTACCTCAGTGTAAACATGCAAGTTGACCTCACTATTATATATACCAGAACAGGACTGCGAGACTTGTCCTTGGCCTCAAGCCCAGCGATCGTGTCTTTCCAGGACTGAAATCTCTGCACTGGCTCCCAGTGGCTGTGAGGATAAAGTTTAAAACCCTCTGCATCGTTCACAAGGCCTTCTGGGGCCTGGGGCCTCAATACCTTCAACTCTCTCTTCCTAAATCTCTTTCTTCTCGAGCTCTTTGCTCATCCGCCTCCAACTCCCCAGGGTCAGTCGCTTCGCCAAGCAACGAGTTGGTGGTAGATCTCTTTCTTCGGCTGGGGCCTCCCTCTGGAATAGCCTTCCTGCCTCCCATCTGTGGTTCCGGAAGCACCTCAAAACCTTCCTCTTTGCTTCTGCTTTCTCTCCTCTTTTTCCCTGCTGAATTCCTGGCTGAAACTGAAACTGCACTGGTCACCTGTTGATCTAGGGCCCAGGTCACCACTCCCGCCATTTGCATTCCTGCACTGCCTCCCTGGCAACCCCAGCACTTGTGGACTGTTTTCTGTATCCCTACAGTCCCCCTACCAGCACTTGACACCTGATTTCAGCACTTACCTTTGCACTTGCCACCAGCTGCCCGTAGTTTTAATTATTGTTATATATATATATATATATATGTTTTCTATTTATCCCATGTACTGCACTGCCCCATCCCCCTTCCCCTCCGCACTTCTCCCCTTCCCCCTTCCCATGCACTGGCGCAATGTGAATGACACCTGGCCTAGTAAGATCGTTGTCTCTGTCTTCCCTCTGTTCCCCTTCCTTGCTTCATCGCACCTTGAAACACTTGTGTATAGGCGCGTTATAAAATGGATCTGTGTGATTTTTCCGTCGCAGAAAAGTCTGTGATGGAAAAGTTTGCATGAGAAATGTTCGAACCACAAAAGGTTCGCACATTTCCCATGCAAACACGCATTTACAACCCCTACAAACCCACACCCACGACACACCCCCACCCACCCACAGCCTCAACATACACACACCCTACTTACCTTTCCTTCACGCCGCAGGGTCCTTTTCTTTTTTTCTTTTTTTTTCGGGAGCTGCAGGGGTTTACTATACTGTAAACCCCTACTATATTTTTTTTTCTTCATTTGGAGGGGGTTGGGGAGTTGTCACCCCGAAACCTCCACTCTCTATAGTGAGCGGGGTGTTGCAGGGGGGCAACCCACGGCCCCAAGTCCGACCCCAACGAAATACCTAAACACACACCACAAAATGTTTGGACTTTGGTAGTCTGAACTTTTCGTGGTGTTTGTTTTAGGTCTTTTGGTGGGATCGGACCTTTAAAGTCGGTAAAATCGTACAATGCCGTTATAAATGCCATATCATATCACATCATAGGGTTCACTCACAGGAACTAAGAAATAATGACAAAACAATACTGAAGAATTAGAAAAAAGATTTTGTGATGAACAAATGGGGGCAAATGCCGGATGCTGTCAAGTAAGGGGATTCCATGGGCTTCTGGAAAGCAGTCACAGATAAGGACCTCAATGGTGATGCTGCAATGCTTGGTTGTATAACCCCTGATTCTTGCCAGGGCCACTTAAAGGCACTGTATAAAGAATATGAAGGCAGGATGATGTATTCCCCTACGGATGAAGTGGTAGCCGGGGCCCGACCAACGTGTTTAGTTTTCTATGAAGGATAACGAGGGTGCCATTTGGGCTCAGACAGATGGCAAAGCGTTTGGACCGGGCAGAATCCCAGTGGATCTATACAAAGGGTAACTAAGAATAAGGGGCCAACTTTATGCAGGGGTTTTCATGCCTTCCTTAAAACAAATGAAGTCCCAAGATCCTGGCAGACGGCAGAAATAGTGCCTATATACAAATACGGGGGGGGGGGGGGGCAGACACACCTGCAAACTACCGCCCAATATCCATCCTGGATAATTCTGGCAAGATCTATGCAAACGCCCTTCAGCAGCACATACAGGCCTGGGTTGACTCGGAGGCCCTACTAAGTCATACGATGGACCAGGGATTTGATTGTACAGAAGTATACAGTATTGTTGAAAGCAAGACTATGGGTCTCTTTCTTAGTGTGCCGGTCTGGAAACAACAGAGGCGGTAAGCTTACCGGCACTGTTGTTTCTGGACCGGCACACTAAAACTCTGCAGGCGGGTGCCGTCCCGCCCAGCAGGTCAGACCTACCGGGCGGAACGGCATCCGCCCGAAGAGTTTTTACAGAAGCACCGGCACCGTTAACAAGCCTGGGAAGTCAGGTGCCAGTAATTCTTTACGGGTCCGGCAGCAACCCACTGGTATCACCGGCACGGTTACCACTGGACCCATAATGACGCCCTATATGTAGCCTTTGTCGACTGCCTTTGCTATCACCCCCAGGAGGAGACTATGGCAGGTGTTAGTGGCCAAAAATATCCCAGACAAACTCCGGGAACTGCTCCAACACCGATATAGTAATAAAGCAGCGATTGTACGCTGGAGCCATGCAGGCGAGGTAACCAATCCACTGGCTGTAGCTCGAGGGGTGAGACAGTGTTGTGTCCTGGCTCCTCTACTCTTCTGTATCTACATCACCTGCACCATAGAGGAACTTGTTGCATCTGCCCAGGATACACCTCGTCTCGGGGATGACAGGATTCCGCCATTGTTTTATGCAGATGATGCCGTACTCCAGTCAACAACATTGGAAGGCCTACGTGCATCTCTTCAGTGCTTCGAAGATAAATGTGGTCAGTGTCACGTTGACGTTCCCAGGACAACGGGGGCGGAAGGGACTGGGAGGCAGAGGAGGAAGCGGAAGTGACACGGGAGGGTGGGGGAAGGGCAGTTCACTTGTGATGTTAATAAAGAAGCAGCAACCCGTTACCGTTCCGCGTCCGTGTGCATATTTACTGCACCACGAGCGAGGCCCTGAAGGGAAACAGCACAATGGCGATGAAGGTGGGATCTGGGGGCAGCCCGCTGCTCTGAACGTGAGTGAAGCGACTTTGGCCCCCCCACATGAATCCCTTTGAAGGAGGCAGAGCGCTCGAAGGCGCACGCATGGCGCTGCAACCCGCCGCACAGCTGCAGGCTGAAGCAGGTGCCACACACGGGAGAACGAGGAGCCCCGCCCACGCCCTCACGCCTCACCCAGGCCGCGGCGGTGAGTCCCTGTGATGCGGAAGCCTGGGAAGGAGCAGGGAGCCCCGCCGACGCGAGAAGGTACGGACACGGTACGGCTCAATTGGAGAGCGCGTACTTCAAAGGGAGAGCGCAGGCACCACCCCAGACTCGCCGAGGGAGGAAACTGTGCCCCAGCAACACGGGGAGAGGTACCAGTGACCCCAGGTGGCACCCAAGACCCACACAAGACTGGAGGAAGGGCAGAGCAGAGTGGGTTGTCCTCCATAGCATTCCGCAAAGGACACAAGATGCAGCAGGTGGTGCTGTGAACACCTCATAGAGGAAAAGGACAGGTGGATGGTGCTCGTGCCCTACCAGGCGGCCATCCAACACCTGTGAAGGAGAACATCCAAACAAGCTTGAACACCGGAAGCTAACGCACTCCTGTAAGCATGTCAGATCAAGATGGGCAAGGAGCGCAAGCTCAAGGAACTGCCCCCCAGCGCAAATCGCCCCGACGACTGACCCCGTGCCATATTAGCTGCCGGACACACTAGCAGCCCAAATGCCAGGTGTGTTTGACGTAACAGACACGAGCAACATGGGTCCCAGATGGACCAAATGGATCAGAGATTTCGATCTCTACATGGGAGCCACAGGGCCGGTCGCAGATGCGAGACAAGTCTGCCTTCTGAAACTGGCTGTAGGATCTGCCACCCGTGACATCATTGATGAGATGCCCCAAGACTTCACAAACTATTCCAACACTGAGGCCCTCAGGTCACAAATCATATCTGGGTGTGAGTCTCAAGTGTTCCGCAGGAAACTGCTCCAGAAATCCTGCACACTTGAAGAGATCCTAGCGCTGGCCAGGGTAGAAAGGGCCATTGACTCGCAAGTGGAAAGCTTCGGAAACACCACTGCCGGAGAGAACCTAAACAGACTGCAACAAGAAAAAAGATCAGAAGAACTTTTCTGCTACAAGTGCGGATTCGAATATCCCCATGAAGGAACTTGCCCCACTGTTGGACAACGCTGCATGTCTTGCGGTGAAGAAGGACATTTCAAGGCGGTGTGCAGGCTATTCCGAGACCGAGGGAGGGAGCGACCCAGAGATAACACATCTCGCACAAGAAATCATTATGGGGGCCCATCCAATGTCAACCCAGCCCCAAGCACCTCCAACACCCAGAATCAGCCCCCAGGTGACCAAAAGGACAAAGACTCTGGGGAAGACCGACAGAAAAGAAGAGACAGGAGGAGGTTTGTGATGCGAGCACAACCTGAACGGAGATCGAGACGGCACGTACGCTATCTGGTAGAGCAATCCGCTACTGAGTCGGATCCCAGCTCGTCAGGCAGTGACCAAAAAAGGAAGGCTTACGTCTACGCCCTGGGAAATCCCACGGCGACAGCTCATAGCCCGACCCTCATCATCAAGCTAAAAGAACGACCTACAGAGTTCCTCATAGACACCGCTGCCACTGTCAGTGTGGTAAGTGAAAAAATATATTCCGAACTAATCCAGAAACCCAAACACCAGCCAGCCACGGTTGACATATACGCCTACGGAGCAAAAACCCCCCTGAAATGTTTGGGACAGTTTAGTGGGCTTTGTCGATACAAGGGACAGGAAATGAGAGTTCCGATACATGTTCTGGCCACCGAGAAAGACAGCGGATGTGTTCTGAGTTTTAAGGCAGCCGCCGACATTGGCCTAATACACATACTCTACAACATAATGGTCCACAAGTACATAGGGCCTCATTACGACTCAGGCGGTAAGGGGTTTACGGCGGCGTAAACAGCGCCGACCCTTACCGCCTGATTCCGAGGTCCCTTAGCACCATGGAGGTTTTAACACCTGCTTTTAGCAGGTGTTAAAATCCATGGCGCTAAGGGATCTTGATGTTAATTACGCCACCGTAATTTACGGTGGCATAATTAACGCCTTCCCCACTCCCATTATGCCCTATGGGGCAAAAATGGGAATGGGGAAGGGTAAATGGGGATTGGGGACTTACCGCCCCGCCAACCTCGGAATGGGGCGGTAAGTCCGCCAACCACCATGGCGTAAACATAGTTTACGCCATGGTGGTAAAGGTACGACCCAGGCGGTAACTTACCGCCTGGGTCGTAATGAGGCCCATAGACCCAGTGGAAATGATAAATAACCTCTACCCCAAGATATTTAAGGGAATCGGAAAGCTTAAGAACCGGCAAATCAAACTTCATGTGGATAACTCTGTACGCCCGGTAGCCCAGCCATATCGCCCAATCCCCGTCAACATTCAAAAGAAGGTGGAGGACGAGCTACAAAAGCTTTTGGAACAAGGCATTATTGAGAAAGCCACTGGACCCACCACATGGGTCTCTCCAATCGTCCCAGTCCCGAAGAAGGGTTCCGATGCCATTAGACTTTGCGTTGACGTGCAACGTCCTAATCAAGCCATCAAAAGGGAGAGATATCCGGCACCCCGAATAACCGACATGATTCATCTACTGAACGGGGCCAAAGTCTTCTCCAAATTGGATTTGCAGAAAGGGTACCAACAGCTGGTGCTACATCCCGAGAGCCGCAACATAACCACGTTTGTAACTCATGTCGGCCTATTCAGGTACAAAAGACTAAGCTTCGGGGTGTCCTCGGCCACAGAAACATTTCAGGCAGAAGTCCACAATATAATCAAACACATCCCGAACTGCCTCAATTATTCAGATGACATTTTAGTCTTCGTAACTGACGTAAACAAACACAATGAAACACTCATGAAAGTGTGTAAAGCCCTTCATGATGCCAATCTCACGTTAAACAAGGACAAATGCGACTTTCTGAAAAATACCCTGAAATTCTTCGGCCATGTCTTCTCGGAATCAGGGATGACCCCAGACCCTGACAAAGTGTCAGCCCTGAATGACACAGCGGCCCCAACCACCGTGTCCGAGCTACGGTCTTTTCTGGGCCTCGCCAGCTACTGCAGCCGATATATCAGGGACTTTGCTTCAGTCAGCGAGCCACTACGGAAACTCACCCATCAGGATGAAAAATTTGAGTGGTCCAATGACTGTCAGGAGGCCTTTGAAAAAATAAGAGAGAGGGTCGCGAAGGCAGAGAACATGGCGTATTACGACCCCAACAGAAAGACAGAACTAACAGTCGACGCCAGCCCCGTAGGGCTGGGAGCCATCCTTGCGCAATATGATCCACGAGACCCCTCACTGAAGCACATTGTGGCCTACGCCAGCCGCAGCCTGTCCACCACCGAACAGGCATACTCCCAAGCGGAGAAGGAGGGACTAGCTGTTGTATGGGCATGCAAGCATTTCCATTTGTTTCTGTATGGAAAACCATTCCAAGTTGTCACAGACCATCAGGTGTTGCTCTTCCTCTATGGCAACCCGCAGGCCAAAATGCCTCCGCGGATCGCCCGATGGGGGCTCAGACTCCAATACTACGCCTTTGACACTATCCACAGACCAGGGAAAGGCGACAACCTTTGAAGAGCAAGGGGAGAGAGTACACCAGAGCCATCGGTGGCTGACAGATACTTAAGGTACCTGGTCTATCAGACCACACCGGAGGGGGTCAATTTGGAGGAACTCGCCTGAGAAATGGAAAATGATCCGGCCTGCCGCATCATAAGTGAAGGACTTGAGTCTGAACAGTGGCGAAGAGCCAGAGAAAGGGGGAAAGCGGCAGGAGGCCAAATAAAGGAAGACGTAGAGCGACTCTTGCTAGTGAAAGAAGAGCTGGCGATGTCAGATGATCACCTACTATTGAAGGACTGCAAATTGGTGATCCCCGAGGCCATGAGAGCAAAAGTCATCAAACTGGCTCATGAGACCCACAGAGGCATAGTCTCAACAAAGCGCATGCTTTGTCAAAAGGTGTGGTTTCCGAATATGGACGCCCGGGTAGGCAAAACATTTGGGAGGCGGTTGCAGCTGATTTCTTCGGGCCCATTGAAGGGGGGGCATATGTGCTAGCCGTGATGGACGAATATTCACGCTATCCAGACAATCAGCTGATACCTTCCACGGCCGCCCATTACATGATCCCGGCCATAGACCACATGTTCTCGGCCTATGGAGTACCTAAGGTGCTCAAGACTGACAATGGGGCCCCGTTCTGTGGGCATCAGTTTGCCCGGTTTGCGGAGTACTTAGGATTTCATCACAGGAAGATTACTCCTCTGTGGCCCCAAGCCAATGGAATGATCGAGCAGTTCATGGCCAATCTCAAACGAGCCTTGCAAGTCGCTCGCCTAACGGAGCAACCATATGAACAAGTGCTGAATCAACTGCTGAGGGATTATCGGGGGACGCCTCATAGCACAACGGGTAAAACCCCAGCAGAACTCATGTTTGGACAAAACACTCAGACACGCATCCCACAAGCCGAGGGGCTCATCCCATGGGCCGCAATGGACCTGGAGGTCCGGGAGCGAGACGCAGCCGCCAAGGCTCGGATGAAAGAATATGCAGATAGCCGACGGAGGGCACAACCGTCCCCGATCACAGTGGGCGATGTGGTAGCAGTTTGTCAGTCAATGACACACAAACACACTGCAGCCTTCAGAGAAGAGCCCCTTCTTGTCACACAAAGGAAAGGGTCAATGATAACAGCACAAGGAACAACTGGTTCCGTCACTCGAAACTCATCTCACTTCAAAGAACTTCCTCCAACTGAGACGCGGCGACATTTGAGTGGAAGAGTGCACATTCCCTGGGAATCTGAGTCAGATGACCCGTGCGCCGGTGTCTTGTGGGACCCGGAGGAATCTGAATCGATGGGAGAACAAGGAAATGCTGAAGGTGAAACCTCACCGAGACCAGGACCGGCACGACCTCAGCGAGCCCAGAACAGACCTCCTCGATGGATCGAGGAAATGAACTAGAGGCTCACCAGACCGCCGCCTGTTGCAAAGTGTTTGGTAACTGTTTAAAAGGGGGGAGATGTCACGTTGACGTTCCCAGGACAACGGGGGCGGGAGAGACTGGGAGGCGTAGGAGGAAGGGGAAGTGACGCGGGAGGGTGGGGAAGGGCAGTTCACGTGTGATGTTAATAAAGAAGCAGCAACCCATTACCGCTCCGCGTCCGTGTGCTTATTTACTGCGCCACGAGCGAGGCCCTGAAGGGAAACAGCACAGTCAGTTGGGTTTAGAAATGAACATCATCAAAACCAAAGTTATGGTATTTGGGTACTCTTCATGTCAAAGTCAGTGGCGAGAAACTGGAACAGGTCTTCTGGTACGACTACCCAGGGATCCGGTTCAGAGGCTATGCCAGCTGGGGTCCACAGTTGCTCAAGCCATCTCTAGTTTGGAGGAATATAGTGGCTCCATTAAAAGTTTTTTCTCTGAGCACATGGGTGCGGCCCTCTAAAAGCAGCATCTGAAGTCTGTAGGGCACAGGCCCTATATGCATCTGAGATTTGGGGGAAGTACCAACCTGAAACCCTTGTGAACTGCTGAATGAGGAGGCAGGGTTTAGACCTGTCCTTTATTGGCTACGGATTTGGGTTGCCCCATAGCTTACCAAATACCGTGAAGCCACGAGCCATGTGATGACATTAGACAATGGCCCTCGTATCTTCTGGCTGATTCATGTTAAAGGGTGCTTGATTGCTCTGGGTTTGAGACGATACTGGGACGACCCGCAACCAATCACAAGGGAGGACAAGATAAGGGTAAAACTGGCTATTAACCATCGAAATTGTGCCAATGTGCACAACTCATTCCAGCCTTGATCTATGGGTCCTGAAAATCTGTAAAACATGGGTGACCACTGTTAGGGGCTTACCTTGATACTATGTGCAGTCTCTATTTATAGAGACTGGGGTTATTTATAGAGACTTGGGGTTATGGGCAGTCTCTATTTATAGAGTGTCATCTGGGTCGTCTAAAAGTCCATAAATTCACAGAGAACTGGGTTGACGTGCACGACAGCGAATGTTCTATTTGTGGGGCTGAGAATGAGTCTGTGATGTGAAGGCTGGAGATGCTGGAGGATTATACAGCTCAAGCCACTGCTCACATTGTATGGGATCCTTACATTGAATGAAGCCGTGGCCTTTTGTAAATCAATGCATAATTGGGGCAGTGCTTATTTCGTCTCAAAATACTTTTATAGGGCCTGGCTAAGGAGGGTTCACCTGGCCCAACTTTAAGAAGCTATTTATTTATGTGGGCAATTCCTGCTGTTGCTGATAAAAACATCAATGTGGCATTTGTTTTTGAAACTGGTATTTTATATGACAATGTATTACATCCCTCCAGCGAGCGGGCAGGAGCCCCCACCGCTACTCCACCGGAGCGGGCAGGAGCCCCCACCGCTACTCCACCGGAGCGGGCAGGAGCCCCCACCGCTACTCCACCGGAGCGGGCAGGAGCCCCCGCCGCTACTCCACCGGAGCGGGCAGGAGCCCATACCCCTCCTGGGTCCCTTCTGCCACCATTACAGGGCCCCACTTGCAGGCCCACCACCTTCTTTGCCCTACTAAACCGCTCGCGCCGACATGATAAAAAACAAAATGTCGGGCGCGATGCGGGTTGAAAGCGAGGCTTGGCCTCGTTTTAGTTGCTAAGCAACGCGCACATACATTCAGGAACTTCCGCCGGCAGGCGGAACAGCCGGCGGCCACCTTTAAGGCCACTATAAGGGCGAGCTGCCTTGCTAGCCCTCAGCAGAATCCCTCCAGCGAGCGGGCAGGAGCCCCCACCGCTACTCCACCGGAGCGGGCAGGAGCCCCCACCGCTACTCCACCGGAGCGGGCAGGAGCCCCCACCGCTACTCCACCGGAGCGGGCAGGAGCCCATACCCCTCCTGGGTCCCTTCTGCCACCATTATAGGGCCCCACTTGCAGGCCCACCACCTTCTTTGCCCTACTAAACCGCTCGCGCCGACATGATAAAAAACAAAATGTCGGGCGCGATGCGGGTTGAAAGCGAGGCTTGGCCTCGTTTTAGTTGCTAAGCAACGCGCACATACATTCAGGAACTTCCGCCGGCAGGCGGAACAGCCGGCGGCCACCTTTAAGGCCACTATAAGGCCAAGCTACCCTGTTAGCCCCTGTTCGCCGCTGGCAGGCGCAAGGCGCTCGCCCCCTTCGAACCCTGCCACAGAACCTGCCTCCCCCCAACAGTACCTTTGATCCAGGTCTCATAAAGCGCCGAATACCAGCTCTCATGCTCCCTCTGAAACTCACTTACAACCTCCTGATTATGCCGGCACCTATTTAGGGTAAGAAACTCAATACCAGTATACATCCCCAACCATTTTTGCAGTCGTATCGCACTGTCAATGTATGGCTGTGTGACCTGAGCATACTCACCATTTCCAAACTGTATTGTGCCTTATGGTCGCTTTCAGACCACTTCTAAATTGTGTTGTGCCTTATGGTCGCTTTCAGACCACTTCTAAATTGTGTTGTGCCTTATGGTCGCTTTCAGACCACTTCTAAATTGTGTTGTGCCTTATGGTCGCTTTCAGACCACTTTTAAATTGTGTTGTGCCTTATGGTCGCTTTCAGACTACTCTAAACTATGTGTGCCCCATGCCTTTGTCAATTTCCATGTGCCATGCCCCACTATATTGGCTTTTTTAGCCACGTTTAGGACTTCCCAAGCCTGAACCCTTGCTGTAGCATATCCGCCTTACAGATACTAACAGGATCTACCAACCTAGACTGATAGTACACTCGCACCCATCCCTTCCAATCTCACCAAATACAAGCATTACCTCCATCGCTCCCACATTATGCACACCACTACCGGCGTCTCACTCCCACGTGGGACCATAGCCTGGACTCTCCTAACCATCACCATCATAATGGCCCTCACCAACTCTACACCTTGCAACTTGCATGAGAGAAACCTGCGACTTAGAGCTAGGCTCTCACGACTTTATGACATCAAAAATAAGAGAACCAACACACCAGTATCCACACGCACCCCCACTACCATCAATCCTAACCTCCCAGGTCCTGTGACGATAAATCGTCCTCAACCACTTGACTACCCATACTACAAACAGAGGAGACACAACCACCCCAATCCCAGAACTGCCAAAGATAACAAGATAAATCCAACACTATCAGGAGCCCTCATTAATGCTAGGTCCATTATAGCACACAACACTGAAATAGCAGATATACTGTCTTCGGACAATGTAGATATCCTTGCCGTCACTGAAACCTGGCTTCATGAGGCAGCTGGCCCTGCCCTCTCGACTGCCATACCAGATAACTTCAATATCCTTAGAGTCGACTGTCCCAACACTAGAGGAGGTGGCCTAGCCATCATAACCAAAACACATCTAGCTGCCAGACTCACCCCACACCCAGCTCTCACATCATGCGAACTTCTTTCAGCTAAAATACCTATCTCAAATAACAGCACACTAACTATACTTCTTGTGTACAGACCACCAGGCCCACTAGGCAATTTTGAGGAAGACTTATCTAGCCTCCTCACCGACAGCATCAAAGACTCCACTCAGCTCCTACTACTAGGCGACTTTAACTTAGGCTTTAATGACGCTGAGGACAAACAAGCACAAGCAATCCAATCTACTCTAGCCAATCACATTACCCAAAATGTCCTAGCTCCTACACATATAAAAGGCCGCACGCTAGACTGGATAGCCAACCACAACTGCAACATCACCATCTCCAGTATCCTACCTCAAATATGGACCGACCATCATCTTATATGCTTCACAGCCAACATCGAACCTCCCAAACCCAATAAGAATACAATAGCACCCCCCATGCCAACAAGAAGTAAAAAAGAAATCACAGCTCCTCCTACCAACTCTCATAGCTAGCCCTAATGATTCCAACCCTAGTGAGTTAGTCGAATCATTTAACAACGCCATGACCAAAGCGCTAGACTTGATTGCCCCCACCAAACTCCACAAAAGTAAACGGGAATCTCACCTCAACTCTTGGTTTACCCCCCATCTCAAAGAAATGCGTATCCAAAAACGCAAACTCCAAGCTATCTGGAGGCATACCCCCTCTGCCGACAATAGAACCACACTTGCTAACTTTGCCAAAAAATACAAAAAGGAAATCATTCAAACGAAAAAAGACTCATTCAATCATAGAATCAGTAAAGCCAACTCTAACTCCAAAGAACTCTTCACTATTCTTTGTGAATTAGAAAACCCTATTGCCCCCATAGACAATATCCCCAAGGACAAATCCTGGTGCACCAGCATCCAAAATGCCCTTGCAAATAAAATCATAACCCTTCAATCTAAAATTGCTGAGAAAAAAGCCTCCTTGCACCCGCCCGGTACCCACACTACCCCATTGAAGGAGTTACCTAGCACACCCCCCCAAAACAATGTTAAACCCTTCAGGTTCACCAACATCTCTATACTGGAAACGGAAAAGGTCATTCTGTCCCTTAAACCATCAAATTGCCAAGGCGACAATTGCCCTGCGCAAATCATTAAGGATGCAGCCAGAGATCTAGCACCCTTCATCTCGAAACTTATCAATGCCTCCTTTAACACGAGCACTGTACCTACCAACCTTAAAGGATCCTGGGTTCTCCCCCTCCTCAAAAAACAGACACTTGACCCAGCTATCCCCACTAACTATAGGCCTATTACTACGGTCCCATTCCTCCTTAAAATTATTGATAGAGTAGCCTACCTCCAAATCCAAAACCACTTGGAGACGCACCAACTGTTAGGTACACGGCAATCCGGCTTCAGACCACTGCACGGTACTGAAACAGCCCTCATTGACCTTAAGACACAAATTGACGAGTTGAAGGACAAAGGTAACATAGCTATGCTCCTCCTCCTTGACCTGTCAGCGGCCTTCGACCTGGTGGATCACGCAGTATTATGCAACCATCTAGCGTCTGCCGCTCACTTCTCAAGTGAAGCTATAGCATGGGTACAATCCTTCCTAGCTAACCGTTCAATGAGAGTGTTCTCCCCTGTAGCAGCAGCGGACCCAATCCAGATCACTTGTGGTGTCCCACAAGGCTCCTGTGTCTCCCCGACTATGTACAATATCTTTACTAAGCCTCTCTTCGACAAACTTGACAAACTAGGGGTAACCTACACGAATTATGCAGACGATACGCAGATTCTCATACCTCTATCAGGCAACTTTGTCGAAGATACAGCTCTAGTAAACAAAATCTACCTCCTCATTCAGGCATGGATGGCCTCCCACGGCCTCTGCCTAAATGACGACAAAACTGAGATACTAATACTGGGTTCCGACTCCAACCTAAAAAAACTGAGCCCCAACTATCGTAACTTTAACATAGATGGCAATACAATTAAGGTGGCTACCGAGGTAAAAACCTTGGGCTTCTACCTCGACTCCACTCTATCCCTCAAAAAACAAGTCAACTCCCTGGCATCCTCTACAGCGTACACCTGCAAACTAATCAGGACCTGCAGACCTTACCTCTCTAAA